>NW_027363067.1:1800000-2267377 GCF_046119375.1 Phyllobates terribilis | reverse complement strand
GGAAACCAGGAGCATATTTGTCTTATATGGGGATTGGACCAGATTTTAAAAGTAGTGGCTGTGAAAGGGTTTTTAATTGATGTATAGCTAATACTACTTGGGGGCGTGAGGATGAGCTGTCTAAGCGGGAATTTAAGGATTGTTTCTTCTACTTTAATCCATTGCTTCTGTGGTGGGAGCCTGATCCAATCCACGACTCTTTGGAGATGAGTGGCTTGTTGAAGTATCTTTAGATCTGGCAGATCGATACCTCCTTCAGAGTGTGGGAGGGATAATATTTGTAAGGGAAGTCTGGGTTTTTGGTTGTGCCACAAAAAACGGCTGAGGAGTTTTCGTATGTCAATTAAAAAAGAATTAGGTAGGTGGATTGGAAGGGCTTGCACTAGATAAGTTATTTTTGGCCATATCATACATTTAAGGAGATTTTTACTACCCAACCAGGAGATGTATGAGATATTCCAGTTGGGGGTAAGTTTCTGGATTTTCTGCAATAGCGGAGGGAAGTTTAACTTATAAAGTTCTTGTAGGTTTGGAGAAATCTCAACTCCCAAGAAACGTATTGATGGGGGGGACCAGTCATAGGGGGACCCGATTGCCATTTGTGTTTTTTGTGGTTCTGGGATATTTAGATTTAAGACTTGAGATTTGCTAAGATTCACCTTAAAATTTGATAGTGCACCTTATTCCTTGAGTAATGTCAGGATAACTGGGACAGATATTCTCAGGTTAGAGGTCATGATAAGTAGATCGTCTGCGTATGCTGCGATTTTATGTTCAGTACCAGCTGATTTGATGCCAACGATCCTCCCCTCTCTGAGCTTTTGTAGTAAAGATTCTAGTGTAAGAATAAAAAGGAGAGGGGAAAGCGGGCATCCTTGCCTGGTGCCGTTAGAAATATTAAAAGATGAAGACATAACATTGTTGACTAATACTTTCGCGGTTGGCTTGTTATACATTGAGAAGATTGCTTCGGTAAACTGATTGGGGATATTAAATGCTGCCAGCGTTTGCCGCATAAACAACCAATCTACATGATCAAATGCCTTTTCTGCGTCCGTCCCCAATAGAGTTAACGGTGAGGAAGTAGATTGGGAAAGGTGCATTATTTGAATTACACGGTGAATGTTATCTTTACCCTCTCTGCCAGGAACGAAGCCGACTTGATCTATATTGATAATATCTGGGAGTAGGGCCCTTAGCCTATTGGCAAGAATCTTAGCGAAAAGTTTTAGATCTGTGTTTAATAGGGATATGGGCCTATAACTACTACACAAAGTACTATCTTTACCCTCTTTAGGGATTATAGAAATTTTAGCAGATAGCGTTTGAGGATGGAAAGGGATTCCATTGAGGGCTTCATTGAATAATTTTACTAAATAAGGGCGAAGAATTTGGCCAAATTCATTATAATAAAAGGAAGAGAGACCATCCGGTCCAGGAGATTTGTTCTTTGGAGCTGCGATTATTATGTCTGCAACTTCTTTTTCTGTAATTGGGGCGCAGAGGGTATTCTTGTGGGATTCAGAGATCTGTGGTAATGAAATTGATTTAAGGAATTTTTGAGTTTTTGATCTCTGATCCTCTGACCAATCTTGAGTGGGGGTTTTCAGGTTATATAACTTCTCGTAATATTTCCTGAACTCAGATGCTATCTCCTCTGTTTTATAGATAATAGATCCAGCATCTGATTTCAGTCGTGATATAAATGATTTTGCTTTCCTCTGTTTAATTTGTGCCATCATAAATCTCGTCGGTTTGTCACCGTGAGCGTAGTATTTGAACTTGGAGAATAAATAATTCTTGGCAGACTGAAGGTTTAGTAGGTTGCTTAATTTGGATCTTAGTTCATTGAGTTGGGAAAGTTGGGAGACGAGCACAGATTGTTTATGTTGTTTTTCTATGTGTTGGATTTTATTTAGCAGTTCTTGCTGTTCTTTCTCTTTTTGTTTTTTAATATGGGCTGCTAATGAGATAAATTCTCCCCTGATGAATGCTTTGTGGGCTTCCCATATTGTTTGTGTTGGGACTTCCCCATTGTCGTTAATCTCAAAGAATTCGAGAAGCTTATGGGAATTTTTTTTTACTATTATCTGTTTCTTTGAGAATATGATCATTAAGCTTCCAGCTGAATTCTTTTTTTGGTAAGTGAGCGATATTCAGACTAACTTCTACTGGAGAGTGATCTGAAAATATATGAGAACCTATTTTTGGATCAATGAATTGGTTTAGATATTGCGATTGGACTAGGAAATAATCCAACCTTTGGTAAGAGCTATGGGGGGCTGAGAAGTGCGTGTAGTCTTTCACAGTGGGGTTGGCTAGTCTCCAGAGATCTATTAAGTGCGAGTTCTGTAGTTTGTGTTTAAGTTTAGCAAGTGCTCTCTGGGACATAGCGGATTTCCCTGAAGAGGTGTCTAAGTTTGGTTCTAATGCAATGTTTAGATGACCTCCCAGAACGAGGATTCCATCTGTAAAATCTTGTAAAATATCAATGGTTTCAATAAGCCAATTAATCTGGTCGGTGTTTGGTGCATATATGTTAGCGATGGTGAGGGGAGTCAAACCAATTTTGCCCTTTAAAAAGATATATCTGCCCTCATTGTCTCTCAGTTGATCAGAGAGGGTGAATGGGACTTGGTTGCTTATTCCGATACTAACTCCTTTCGATTTACCGAAGTCAGAGGGACTATGTACCCATTTAGAGAAGGGTGAGTTATGAAAAGAGGGTATATGTCCGTCCCTAAAATGTGTTTCTTGTATCAGGCAGAAATCAACCTTGCTCTTTTTGAGAAATTTGATGACTTGACCTCTTTTTGAAGGGGAGTTGATTCCCCTGATATTATATGACAAAATCTTAATGCGGGACATACTCACAGATATATGGATCAGTAGGTTTTTTGATCAGCTGGATGAACACTCCAGGCGGCGGTGAAGAGGACGGAGGAGGGCAAGAGATGGTGAAGGTTCTGGCTGTTCGCAAGTACGCTGCTCCTGGAGGAAGCCATGAGAGTCTGTTTGTGTAGACCGGCTGCTCTATTTGGGGAAAAAGGAGAAGGGGGGGAAGGAGAGAAGAGGATAGGAGGACTGAAAGTTAGGGGGAAGAGAAACATTAAGATGTTCAACAGGAACATCTATTATGTCAAGATAACAAGTGAGTCATATTTTTATGTTGTTAAAGGCACATAAAAATACATTGTACAACATTTGTATGAATACAATGAGAACATTGTCAACACTAGAACTCAATCTAGTAGCAATTATGTCAAAGGAAATTATTACAAATTGGACCGGAAGGTCGAAGGGGGAAGCCAAAAAAAAAAAAAAAAAAAAAGGCCCAATAGAGTATAGACACTAGTTTTATCTCTAAAAAGGAGAGTAGTGTCAGTAACTCCAGGTGGTTTGCCCACCTTTAGAGTTTCCGGTCTAATTGTTTAGAAACTGGGGTAAAGTTTTCTAACTGGGTCCCATAATGAGTTAATCAGTGATAAGACGCTTAGGTGCTAACTTTTCTTGTCGCTTTCTTTGCCCGGGCGTCCAGTCGGGGTTGCTTTCCATGAAGGTGGAGGAGGTACAGCTTGTATTGTCGATAAATCTTGTACGAAACTCCAGTCTTCAATGTGTATATCCGGGATGTCCAAAAGTATTAGGGCTTCATTTAGTTCTGTTCTGTTATGAATGGTCAGTCTTTTCCCTTCGATGGAAAATGAAATACCGAAAGGGAACAACCAGGAGTATAGGATTTTCTTTTGCCTTAAGACTTCCGTGAGCGGTTTTAGAATCCTTCTCTTTTGAAGAGTCTGAGGAGAGACATCTTGGAAAATTAAGATACGAGTTTCTTCGAAAAATATACCCTCTGGGCTTCTGGAGCTTTTAAGGATGTCTTCTTTGATTTTGTAATTCAGAAGGCGACAAATTACATCTCTGGGTGGTTCAGAGGGTCTAGGTTTTTTTCTAAGGGCTCTGTGAGCTCTTTCTATGGTAATCTCCTCCCGGTATTCTCCTCCCAAAATCTGAATAAAGAGAGTTTTAATCGTAGAGGGAATGGTTTCCGGCAGGACAGTTTCAGGTAGGCCTCTAATACGAAAGTTATTGCGGCGACCACGATTTTCTTGATCCTCGAGAGCCTCAAAAGCTGAGTTTAGGTAATGCTGGCATTTATTAAGGCCGTCTGAAGTATCTACTGAAAATTTACACAGTGACTGTGTTGTTTCTAGTGAGTCAACCCTAGATCCAACTTGTGTAATTTCTTGTTTTAAGTCCTTTAGCGCTTTAATAAGTGGGTCCAGTGCCGACTGTAGCGCCTTATGAATAAATGCGCGAGACACTGGTCTTGTGTCCTGTAGAGTATCTTCTGCATCACTATTTTGCTCTTCATTTAAGAGGGTCTTTGAGGATGGGTTAGAAGCCTTTGAGGACGGTGATGTTCTATTCGAAGAAATAGAACTAGAAGGGGGGTTGTTATTTTTATTGATAAATTTCTCCATTTCCCCTTTCAAATTTTTTGGATGCATGCTTGTATTTCTAGAAGGGCCGCCTCCAATTTTGACCATTTTTCAAGAAATTCCTTAGGTATAGATTTAAATTTAGAGTTCAGTGTTAAGCTACTTGTAAAGATTACATATTATTCGCTGAGGAAATAATGTTTAATTAAGTGGACGGTTTTGGCACACCAGCCCCAGACCTTTAGAGTAAGATCCACAACTGGAAAATTATTATAGAAATGAAGTTGCTGTTTTAATTTTCAGCCACTAGGTGTTGCTATTATTCAGTCATTAATTGGCATATAGTGTTCTTCTCTCTCTCTCTCTCTCTCTTTTTTTTTTCTTTGAGAGTGTGAGAGAAAAGAAAAAAAAGGCAGAAAAAATAAACTGGTCTCTTCACATAAGATGTTGTGTCCAGTCCAGAGAGGAGCAGGTAGCTATAGATAGGTATATATTGGGCTGTAAAGCTATGCAGATTATAAGATTGAGGGGAGACCGGAATTTAGATTAAGAGAGAATCTGTGTTCTATAGCTGGGTCTCCTTTTCTCTCTTATCTTCCTACTCTGCAGCTTTCTTAGAGGAGGGGGAAGGGGTGTTTGTGCCAGATCCGGGTTCTGTCTCCAGGGCATGACAGTTCACTGTCAGTGCGTAACGAAGGCAAGATAGTGATGGCCGCGGCGGGGATAAACCCTCGGACAGGTCGATGACAATAAAGGTACGCACAAGGGGCTCACAGTCTTTGGAGCAAGGGAGCGACGTGTCTCAGATCCCAGGGGGGCCACTGCACTAGTCACCACAACACTACAAGGGCCCTCCAGAAGCAGAGTCCTGGGCTGTGAGTACCGCCGGCTCTCCCCCTCCGTTCTATGGATGTCGCTGGGTGTCGCCGACGAGGGGTTGCAGTACCTTAAAATCAGATCCACAGCTCTCTCCTGTGCCTCTTTGTCCCGGCCGGGTTTAGCGATGTGGCCTCCGTCGCAGTCCAGGGAAAACTGCAGGCCGCAGCGTGACACGTGCCGAGCCCTCTCTCGCAGCTCCGCTCACAGCGGCCTCGGCTCTACGTGGATATCGGGTCTTCCCGCAGCAGGAACTCACCGCCGGTGCTCGTCTGGATACCAGAGGGAGAGTCAGGTAGCTCCCGGCTTGCTGTTTCAAAGCACGCTCCTCGGGTCCGTCGTGCACACATGGGGAGGGCCGCAGGTCCCGGCCCACCAGCAGGCCTCAGCTCCCTGTGCACGAGTGGACCAGGTTAGAGCCTCAGTTCTGGGCCAGATGGGGTAGGAGGAACCTCTAGTGGATATAAATGAGTCAGGGAGGGAGAAAGAACCCCAAGGAATAAGGGGATTGAAGTGGATTTTTTCCCTGGCACAGGAGCTCTCTGAGATACATCCTTCTCCTTCAGATGCTGGCTCCACCCCCCCCCCCACCGGTGGCCTTTCTAATGGTCTTCGATGACCCCAATCCTGAAGCCTCTGCTAAAGCTTCACTTCCCAGTATCCCGGAGCAGCCCCGATGGGTAATGTGTGTGGGTAGCTCACCAGTTCTCCAGCCCGAAGAGACTGCTGCCCACCCAGAATCCACACAGGATGACTACGCTCCGCAGAATACTTCTCTTCCCAACCTCAAGAGGCAGTCCAGACGTGCAAGGCGTAGAGGCAAACCATCACGCCAGGTTCTGTCCTCCCAAAGACCTCTTGTTCCTCAGCCTGCAGAAGCAGCTACCCGCACAGAATCCATGAAGGATGACCATGTTCGTCAGGCGAAGCAGAGGCCGGAACTCAGTCACAAAATCGGATTGCGGTCCCACTGCGGTTGTTTGGGACCCCCTGACGGTCTTTGTCCAGAGAGGGTTGGAGAATCCCAAGACATTAGGCCTGTAGGAGAGGCTGCCCTTGGCCTTTGTGTTTCCTCTCCACAGATGACCGTGACTGTCTCCGTGGCAAGTAAAAGCCTCGGATTAACCGGAAGTTTCGGGCTTAAAGCCTTGAAGAGTCAGTGTTTGATTCCCATCCGAAAACTCCAGAATCCGGTTTGGACATTGTCAGCGGAAAGACGAGCCCTACTCAAAAACAGTCAAAATATGTCTGTACAAATTAAGCTCCAGATTGGAGCATTACACATGAAGAAGCTTACATTCCAGGTGCTGACTGGTTTACCCACAAGTCGTCCAGAGCCGAGAGATCTAGTGCCCGCTCAGGTCTGGAGACCCTGTATGGTGTATCCTGGGGAACTGCTAAGGTACAAGGGGTGTCCAGTCCCCATATCTTCAGGACAGTCAGCAGTTTCTTCTTCACCAGATCTGCTAGTCGCTGACTCGCTGTGCGCTGAAGTCTCCGAAGGAAGAGAAGCGGAGGCAATGTCCCCACACAGTCTCGACGATTGTACTAATGATCTGGCTTCAGGTATCGTCCCGCCTCACAGACATGTCATCTCTGAAACCAGTTTGAGGATGGTCCCAAAGCATGGACCCTCCATCTTTAATAGATCTGGCCTTGTGTCCATCGAGGCGGCGGATACCCCCGAGTCTCTGCACCCCTCCAACCAGGCGGAGGACCTCCAGTTGCCTCCTGAATCCTCCGGGGTGTTACCTGATAACAAATGGAGAGAGACTTTCCTACACCCTGTACCTGATACCTCGCCCGCTTCATCCAGTGAGCTTGACCAAGTAGACCCCGAAGCAGTGGTTACCCCCGAGCTTCTACACCCCTCCAACCAGGCGGAGGACCTCCAGTTGTCTCCTGAACCCTCCGGGGTGCTACCTGATTACAACTTGACAGAGACTTTCTTACACCCTGTACCTGGTACTTCACCCACTTCATCCGTCGCTGAGGATGGCTTGATGGGAGGAAGCATCCTAGTTACCAAGATGATGAGACCAGTTTCGTTCCCTCTAGTGGACAGAAGAGGCAATCCTCTTGAAGAGAAGGATTGGCCTCCCAATTCTCTGCGGAACACTCTTGCAGGCTTGAAGAAGAGGGGGCGTAAGGGGGGTGTACTGTAACATACCTGGTGGTGGACTTGCATGGTGCACCATCTCTCACTATGCAAGATCGCAAACTTGATCTTCAGTCCAGTCTGCTAGCCTGGCTTCTATTCATGCTGTCTGTTTGTCTCTGTTCTGACTGCTTAGGGCGGCGGCCCGGTTACTTCCTGTTTCTTGTAGCTGCTGTGGGCACACCACTAATGCGTCCTCAGCCTATTGCTGTCTGTCACTGGATATTTAAACCAGCTTCACCTGGAAGCTGGTGCCTGAGCAACCCTATCATTCAGTGTGCTCCTTGACTCTGAATGTGCCAGGTCCTGTTCTGTTCTTGTCTGTTTCTGCCACTCTGGGGACTGTATTCCCAGACTGGCTCCTGTATCTCTTGCAGTAGCAGTTCCTGTCTGAACTGTTCCCTAGCCTGTTCGTCCCGTCTTCTAGGGGCCGCATACCTAGATCTGTTATCTGTGTTTTCTTGTCTGTTTGTCCGCCTTCCTGGAGGCTGTATTTCCAGGCCAGTCTGAACACGCTCCTAGCCTGTTCGTTCCGCCTTCTAGGGGCTGCATACCTAGACCCGCACCTGTATCTCGCTGCAGTGTCAGTTCTTGTCTGAACACTCTCCTAGCCTGTTACCTGTTTTTCTCTATGTCCGTACCTTCCCTTTTTCTGCAGAGTCTGAACCTGCACCTAACTCCTACTCGTTGTTGCTGTACTTCCGTTTGTGAGTTTAGAGTCCACTCGCTACTTCATTGCAAGTATCTTGTGTGTATCTGGTTCTGCCTTTCCCTTCCAGTCTGTTCCGTGTGAACAGAGCCCTGTCCCCTCTGCTCTGCCTTACTCACCACTCCGGCGGTTCCTGCCTGCTCTGCCTTGCTCACCGCTCCGGCGGTTCCTGCCTGCTCTATCTTGCTCACCGCTCCGGCGGTTCCTGCCTGCTCTGTCTTGCTCACCGCTCCGGCGGTTCCTGCCTGCTCTGTCTTGCTCACCGCTCTGGCGGTTCCTGCCTGCTCTGTCTTGCTCACCGCTCCGGCGGTTCCTGCCTGCTCTGCTTTGCTCACAGCTCCGGCGGTTCCTGCCTGCTCTGCCTTGCTCACCGCTCTGGCGGTTCCTGCCTGCTCTGTCTTGCTCACCGCTCTGGCGGTTCCTGCCTGCTGTGCCTTGCTCACCGCTCTGGCGGTTCCTGCCTGCTCTGTCTTGCTCACCGCTCTGGCGGTTCCTGCCTGCTCTGTCTTGCTCATCGCTCCGGCGGTTCCTGCCTGCTCTGCTTTGCTCACAGCTCCGGCGGTTCCTGCCTGCTCTGTCTTGCTCACCGCTCTGGCGGTTCCTGCCTGCTCTGTCTTGCTCACCGCTCTGGCGGTTCCAGCCTGCTGTGCCTTGCTCAGCGCTCCGGCGGTTCCTGCCTGCTCTGCCTTGCTCACCGCTCCGGCGGTTCCTGCCTGCTCTGCCTTGCTCACCGCTCCGGCGGTTCCTGCCTGCTCTGTCTTGCTCACCGCCCCGGCGGTTCCTGCCTGCTCTGTCTTGCTCACCGCTCCGGCGGTTCCTGCCTGCTCTGCTTTGCTCACCACTCCGGCGGTTCCTGCCTGCTCTCCCTTGCTCACCGCTCTGGCGGTTCCTGCCTGCTCTGCCTTGCTCACAGCTCCGGCGGTTCCTGCCTGCTCTGCCTTGCTCACCGCTCCGGCGGTTCCTGCCTGCTCTGCCTTGCTCACCACTTCGGCGGTTCCTGCCTGCTCTGCCTTGCTCACCGCTCCGGCGGTTCCTGCCTGCTCTGCCTTGCTCACCGCTCCGGCGGTTCCTGCCTGATCTGCCTTGCTCACCGCTCCAGCGGTTCCTGCCTGCTCTGCCTTGCTCACCGCTACAGCGGTTCCTGCCTGCTCTGCCTTGCTCACCGCTCCGGCGGTTCCTGCCTGCTCTGCCTTGCTCACCGCTCCGGCGGTTTCTCCTTGCTCTGCTTGCTCACCGCTCCGGTGGTACCTCTCTGATCTGCTTGTCTACCGCATCTGCGGTTCTGTTCCTGAGTCCCAGTCTGTACTGGACCCTATCCAGCCTGTGCTCCAACCTGCTAGTACCTCCCCGCCTGCACGCCAGCCGTACTTGTCAGTACCTTCCTGTCTGCATACCAGCCGTGCCTGCCAGTATCCTCCTGTCTGCACTCCAGCCGTGCCTGCCAGTGCCCACCTGTCTGCATGCCAGCCATGCCTGCCAATACCCACCTGTCTGTGTGCCAGCCTAACCTGCCTGTTCCTGTATTCCCCGGCGTGGGTCAACAGCCGTGTCCGGGGTCTGGCTTGGAGTAGCACCCGGTCCCTCTGCTCGGTTCCTCCCTGGTGCACGGCGTCGTAGCCGTCGTGCGACCTTGGTCGGATCGGGTTGATACTTAGTTACGCCCCTCCTGGCACTCTCCGGTTCATGGCACAGCGGAATCACTAAATCACGCACATGCCAGTCAGCTCGGGCGTGTGCATAACAATAGGGGGTCATCCTGCACCCGGATAGCTTCTTATATCTTATAGGGGGTCATCCTGCACACGGATAGCTTCTTATAGCGGGTTATCCTGCACACGGATAGCTTCTTATAGGGGGTTATCCTGCACACGGATAGCTTCTTATAGGGGGTTATCCTGCACACGGATATCTTCTTATAGGGGGTTATCCTGCACACGGATAGCTTCTTATAGGGGGTTATCCTGCACATGCATAGCTTCTTATAGAGGGTTATCCTGCACACGGATAGCTTCTTATAGGGGGTTATCCTGCACCCGGATAGCTTCTTATAGGGGGTTATCCTGCTCATGGATAGCTTCTTTTAGGGGGTTATACTGCACATGGATAGCTTCTCTGAGTGGGTCATCCTGCACCCGGATAGCTTCTTATAGGGGGTTATCCTGCACACGGATAGCTTCTTATAAGGGTTTATCCTGCACACGGATAGCTTCTCAGAGCGGGTCATCCTGTACACGGATAGCTTTTTATAGGGGGTTATCCTGCACACGGATAGCTTCTTATAGCGTGTCATCCTGCACCCGGATAGCTTCTCAGAGTGGGTCATCCTGCACACGGATAGCTTCTTTTAGGGGGGTCATCCTGCACACGGATAGCTTCTCAGAGCGGGTCATCCTGCACACGGATAGCTTCTTATAGAGGGTCATCCTGCACACTGATAGCTTCTTTTAGCGGGTGATACTGCACACGGATAGCTTCTCAGAGCGGGTCATCCTGCACACGGATAGCTTCTTTTAGCGGGTGATCCTGCACATGGATAGCTTCTCAGAGCGGTTCATCCTGCACATGGATAGCTTCTTGGAGCGGGTCATCCTGCACCCGGATAGCTTCTTATAGCAGGTCATCCTGCACATGGTTAGCTTCTTATTGCGTTTCATCCTGCACATGGATAGCTTCTTATTGTCACAGGTGTATCAAAAGTGACAGTCGCCATTCAGTTGGTTGCAGGAGATCTCTACGTCTGGCATTACAGACATCTTAGAGGCTGTCTCTAGGACCCAACGGCTACCTTCCTCTGGCTAATTAACACCCTGCCTGGGTGTATAAATACCTGCTGTGTTACAGAGGGAGGTGGCGGCGATATTCATTACTACTTGTGAAGGCTTAGCAAGAGCAGTACTTCTTTCTCTCTGGAGCTTGAGGAAGTGTGTGCATTTGTCTGGAGTCATCTATAGCTAAGCAATCCCCATTGATTGTCCTCCCTTGTTGTCTTTAGTGTTCTGTAGGGATCGATTAGTGCTCATCTCCACCCTTCCCTAGCCTTAGCCATACGCCAGGAAAAGACAGGGCAGGGCAAGCGTGTGGCGATTGGTGAAGAGCCAATATAGGGTCGTTAGGGAAAACAGGGTGACACTAGACCAGACTAGAAGGTCTCCACTCCCCCCTTTCCCTAGTGTCTGGGCTTCCTTTCCCTCTTCCCTTTGTGTTGCACTAAGTCTTTCCCACACCTTGCGTGACATTTACAGCGTGTCATCCTGCACACGAATAGCTTGTCAGAGCGGGTTATCCTGGCCATACTTAGGGCTACAAAACCTTCTTGCATCTACTACAATATTTGAAAATTCTTTACCCATTGGTGTAAGGAGAGACCGTCCCAATCTCTGCAATTTTCCATCCCTCTTCTACTTTCTTTACTGTAGGATGGTCTGGACATGCGCCTAGTCCTAAACTCAATGAAAGGTCCGTGTCTCAGCCCTATCCTTTCCCTTTCAGTGGCCCCTGGCAGCCACATCACCTTACAACAGGGGTTGGCCCACGAGATCTGAATCTATTGCTTCATCCTCCAGCCTCTCCCCCTGTACAGTGTCCATTTTAGGACATGATCAGATATCAAAATCAAACATCAGAATGATGTCAGTTTGAGGCTAAATACCCTGTCTGAGAACTTGCTTTGGAACATGGAATTTTGGGTTGAAGTCCCATCAGCGAATAGTATTTTTTTATTATTATTATTACAGTTGTAAAAGTCACTCGTCAGAATCACTCGTCAGAATCATTCGTCAGAATCACTCGTCAGAATCACTCGTCAGAATCACTCGTCAGAATCACTCGTCAGAATCACTCGTCAAAATCATTCGTTAGAATCACTCGTCAGAATAACTCGTCAGAATCAGTTCTCAGACAGGGTATTTAGCCTCAAACTGACATGATTCTGATGTTTGATTTTGATATCTGATCATGTCCTAAAATGGACACTGTACTGGTGATCCTCACCAGACACCACAGGTGGCGTCACAAACTTTCCCAAATTCCCCATATATTCATATTCCCCCTTTTGAGTAACCGCCGTGGGCCACGGGCCGGGCCAGCTACCGTGATATCCCCCGGCGACCGGAGGCCCGGCTGCCGAGTACCCCACGGCCCTGGGGGCGCTTCATATACAAGGAAGGGGGAGCGGCATATATACAAGGATGGGGGGTAGCATATATACAAGGATGGGGGAGCAGCATATATACAAGGATCGGGGAGCAACATATATACAAGGCTGGGGAGCAGCATATATACAAGGATGGGGAGGGCAGCATATATACAAGGATGGGGGAGCAGCATATATACAAGGATGGGGGAGCAGCATATATACAAGGATGGGGGAGCAACATATATACAAGGATGGGGGAGCAACATATATACAAGGATGGGGGAGCAACATATATACAAGGATGGGGGCAGCATATATACAAGGATGGGGGAGCAACATATATACAAGGATGGGGGGGCAGCATATATACAAGGATGGGGGAGCAGCATATATACAAGGATGGGGGAGGACAGCATATATACAAGGATGGGGGAGCAACATATATACAAGTATGGGGGAGCAACATATATACAAGGATGGGGGGCAGCATATATACAAGGATGGGGGAGCAGCATATATACAAGGATCGGGGGCAACATATATACAAGGCTGGGGAGCAGCATATATACAAGGATGGGGGAGCAGCATATATACAAGGATGGGGGAGGACAGCATATATACAAGGATGGGGGCAGCATATATACAAGGATGGGGGAGCAACATATATACAATGATGGGGGAGCAACATATATACAAGGATGGGGGGCAGCATATATACAAGGATGGGGGAGCAGCATATATACAAGGATCGGGGAGCAACATATATACAAGGCTGGGGAGCAGCATATATACAAGGATGGGGAGGGCAGCATATATATAAGGATAGGGGAGCAGCATATATACAAGGATGGGGGAGCAGCATATATACAAGGATGGGGGAGCAGCATATATACAAGGATGGGGGAGCAACATATATACAAGGATGGGGGCAGCATATATACAAGGATGGGGGAGCAACATATATACAAGGCTGGGGAGCAGCATATATACAAGGATGGGGAGGGCAGCATATATATAAGGATAGGGGGGCAGCATATATATAAGGATAGGGGAGCAGCATATATACAAGGATGGGGGAGCAACATATATACAAGGATGGGGGCAGCATATATACAAGATTGGGGGAGCAGCATATATACAAGGATGGGGGAGCAGCATATATACAAGGATGGGAGAGCAGCATATATACAAGGATGGGGAGGACAGCATATATACAATGATGGGGGAGCAACATATATACAAGGATGGGGGAGCAGCATATATACAAGGATGGGGGAGCAGCATATATACAAGGATGGGGGAGGACAGCATATATACAAGGATGGGGGCAGCATATATACAAGGATGGGGGAGCAACATATATACAATGATGGGGGAGCAACATATATACAAGGATGGGGGGCAGCATATATACAAGGATGGGGGAGCAGCATATATACAAGGATCGGGGAGCAACATATATACAAGGCTGGGGAGCAGCATATATACAAGGATGGGGAGGGCAGCATATATATAAGGATAGGGGAGCAGCATATATACAAGGATGGGGGAGCAGCATATATACAAGGATGGGGGAGCAGCATATATACAAGGATGGGGGAGCAACATATATACAAGGATGGGGGCAGCATATATACAAGGATGGGGGAGCAACATATATACAAGGCTGGGGAGCAGCATATATACAAGGATGGGGAGGGCAGCATATATATAAGGATAGGGGGGCAGCATATATATAAGGATAGGGGAGCAGCATATATACAAGGATGGGGGAGCAACATATATACAAGGATGGGGCAGCATATATACAAGGTTGGGGGAGCAGCATATATACAAGGATGGGGGAGCAGCATATATACAAGGATGGGGGAGCAGCATATATACAAGGATGGGGAGGACAGCATATATACAATGATGGGGGAGCAACATATATACAAGGATGGGGGAGCAGCATATATACAAGGATGGGGGAGGACAGCATATATACAATGATGGGGGAGCAACATATATACAAGGATGGGGGAGCAGCATATATACAAGGATGGGGGAGCAGCATATATACAAGGATGGAGAAGCAGCATATATACAAGGATGGGGAGCAGCATATATACAAGGCTGGGGGAGCAGCATATATACAAGGATGGTGGGCAGCATATATACAAGGATGGGGGGAGCACATTCAAGGATGGGGGGCAGCTTATATACAAGGATGTGGAGCAGCATATATACAAGGATGGGGGGAGCACATACAAGGATGGGGGAGCAGCATATATACAAGGATGGAGAAGCAGCATATATACAAGGATGGGGGAGCAACATATATACAAGGCTGGGGGGCAGCATATATACAAGGATGGGGGACAGCATATATACAAGGATGTGGAGCAGCATATATACAAGGATGGGGGGGAGCACATACAGGGATGGGGGGCAGCATATATACAAGGATGGGCAAACATATACCAGGATGGAAGGGGGAGCATATTTTTTCTATCTGCAGTCTCATACCCCTGCTCCTGTTTGTGGCTGCTTTCGGTTCCCCTCGCCTGCTCTATGTATGAGTTGTTTTTCTAAACTGAAACCTCAGTATTCTGGTTAAATGACCGTGTTGGCACTATGGGATAAATAAGTGGGTTTTGGGTTGCAGTTTGGGCACTCGGTCTGTAAAACGTTCGCCATCACTGACCTAGGATATTTTGGAGATATTGTCACTGCAGTATTCAGGTGTCACCATCTAGAGGTCGAAATGCAAATTACTACATGGATTCTTAAATTAAGAAATAGGGAGTCACATAGCAAGAGTGATTTGTATCATACTATCAAAAAAATACTGCATCTTTTTGTAAAAGCATCTCATATTAGTACTGTGCAAAAGTTTTAGGCAGGTGTGGAAAATATGCCGCAGAGTAAGAAGCTTTCAAAATAGAAGTGATAATAGTTTATTTTTAAGAACAGTTATTAGGCTATGTTCACATGCTGCGTTTTTTCAACCCGTTGCATAACTAATAATCTTTATAATAATAATAATAATCTTTTTATTTATATAGCGCCAACATATTCCGCAGCGCTTTACAATTCAGATAATTTACAGACATTATCGTCGCTGTCCCCATCAGGGCTCACAATCTACATTCCCTATCAGTATGTCTGATACAAATGGAAGCAAGGGGACCCTCTGGGTTCTGTTATAGGACGGAAAATAATACTCCAATATTTGCAGTGGATTTTTCGGCTGCAAATACTGAACATGTGCACATACCCTTATGACGTTTCTTTATATTTTAGTGGTTAAAATAAAATTCAGAACCTTAAATTGTTTGTTTCTCCATATTCTGAGACCTGCATCTTTTCGCTCATGGAGCTGACTGAGGTCTTGGTTATTTTTCGCTGGGAGCTGATGCTTTTAACTCCTTCACCACCTTGGGTTTTTCCATTTTTGCGTTTTCGTTTTTTGCTCCCCTTCTTCCCAGAGCCATTACTTTTTTTTTTTTTTCTTCTTCATGTTTAACATATTGTCTGAATAATTTAATATTTCGACAGATCGGACTTTTTTAGTCATGACGATATCAATTTTTAAATTTTTTTTTTTCCATTTTTGAATGGGGAAAAAGGAGGTGCAGTTTTTATACATTTTTATTTTTTAAATGGAACCTATCATGTGAAAAAACGCTATCAACCTGCAGATGTGGGGTTACTCTGAACCTACTCGACGCCCGCACTTTGAGCCCCGCTGCCAGGAGGAAACTTTATTCCTCCCGGCATTGGTGTAACCGCACCCCCCGGCATTGATTTACAGCAGCTCAGCAGTACGACCGGACGACAGTCAGTGCTGGAGGCGCCACTATGCACAGAGCAGTGACTGAACCCGCACCACCGCACCTATGACTGGAAGCTGACCGCTGCCAGGAGGAATACACATAATTTCCTCCCGGCAGCGGGGCTCTAAGTGCCAGGGCCGGACAGGTTCAGAACGCTATTAACCTGCAGATTAACCCTGTTTTTTCACGTGACAGGTTCCCATTTTTTTTATTTCTACTTTTTTGTACCACTAGGGGATCTCAACCTGCAATTGTTCGATTGCTTACACTATACTTACCGGCTGCCATGGTAATGTGGCGCCCCTGCGGGTCCAGTTGCCACAGAGGTATTGCATCTCACCCAGAGGTGTGGTACTCCACACTCAGGTAAGGACGGAGTACTACCCGGAACCCACACACCCACATCCAATACTCTCCACTTCAGTAGGGAAGGGCGAGATTGATCCTAAGGGAGAGCAGTCCCTGGTCCCTAGCTGGAGGGTGGAACCAGGTTGAGGAGGTGGGTGGAGGAAGAAGTTCAGGAGAGCACAGACAGAAAGAGTATAAAAGACAAGGGGAACCATCTAGAAGCAGACAGTACAGAGAGGAGCTCAGTTGGAAGTGGGAGCTCAGGAGGAGCTCTGCTCAGGAGAGCAAGGAAGGAGAGAGAGGAGTCGGACCTAGTAAGAGAGGCCCAGGAGGAGAGTTATAGAAGACGGGAGCAGCAAGAGAAAGACTCCAGAGACAGAGGGGATCCCAGGGGCACGGTGAGTGCAGGAAGCCACCCGTGCGCCCGAATTCATGCTGACGTGGAGGGATCAGGCCGCAGAGGGGTACCGGCCCCAGACTAGTAGAGAACAACCAGGCTCAGCTAGCCAACCTTGCAGCATTTGCAAGGTGTTGTAGCCAAAATTCACAATTATATCGCTGAAAAGGTGGCCACATAGGGTACAGGAGATTGCAAGTCGCCCGACAAGGCCCGAGGCCACTGGCTTGGGACACTGATTGTGAGGCGCAGGGTAGGAGGGTGAGAGCCAGCTCAGTGAGACGACCAGGAAAGGTACATAGAACGGGGTCCCGTCCAAGTGCTCGTGAGGTACCTTAGAGTTTGCTGGATCACTACCCCGGAGGACACAGAACGACGTGGGCAGTTTCACACCGGTGACTGTAACCTGAGGAACTTAACAACTGTGAGTAAAGCCTGAAGACTGCACCCCACTGTGTCCTTGAATAATTGCTGCACCATCACCTGCATTACACCGCACCAACAACATCTACCTCCAAAATTCATCTTATTGTGCCCTGGGGCTTAGCTCTGCCTGTGGAGAGCTGAACCAACTCTGCTGCGTCACCTTCAACTCCAGTGGATCTGCACCACAGCGGCGGCCCCATATAGCCGCATACCACAGGTGGCGTCATGAACATTATCTCTAAAAAAACTTTATTCCCCTTTTACTTTTCCTTTAATTTGACCACCCGGGGCCACGGACCGGGTCACTGCCACCGTGACATCCCCAGCACCAACCGGCCCGGCTACTGAGTACCCCACAGCCCCAGGGGGCGCATCAGTAACCCATCAGCTCCCTGCAATCGCCATTCAGTGATTGACTAAGGCATTTAGATGGATAAACCTCAACAATCTGAGCGAGCTCCGGTTGCTGCAGTTACAGGCAGTTTTTGGCTGTGTAGCACAGCCGGCATCTGCTACATATGATGTGAGGTCTGCTACTGAGTCGGTTTCATACAGGCCTTAGAGACCTGGGACAAAACTACATCATGGGTTAAAGGGAATCTGTCATGTAAAGTAACACTATTAACCTGCAGATATGGGGTAAATCTGCAAGTAATAGCATTGTGACACTGTGCGGTGCCTGTGACGCGCCCCTGGGCCTGTGTCGCGCTGCGTTGCGCACGCGGGAGCTTACCCGGAGCCGGATCTCTTGAGGGTTGTAGTCTCGTGGCGGTGACCCGGTCCGTGCCCAGGGAGTCAAACTGAGCGGCGATGTAACAGCGGTAGATGTAGGACGACTACGCCACCCGTTGAATGCAGCTATGGAGCTGCCGCTGCAGGACAGTCCGCTGAGGCCGGTGGATGGATGGTGCAGCGTAGATGGTATAACCCCCAACGGGAGGGGTATGGCCTCAGGGCAGCAGATGTGGATGATGGGGGTAGCAGGAACCACTCAGAGACGGTGCGGTGTAATTCAGGGTCTTTACTGGTAACAACGATAGACCCTCCCGGAGTACTTGCTAGTGAACGGGGCCTGGTCAGTCCTTGAGCAGATGGGATCTCCCCTGGCCAGGCGGAGTTGTAGGCCTCCCAAACTGACTGTACTCTTCTGGCTACCTTGCTAGAAGCGGATATAAGTAGCCCACGTCCCTGAGTGTACCGTGTGGTGCTCACCCGTATGGCCGGTGACTCGGGGCCTTCTAATGGCTTCCGCTCCACGATGGCGGTGCTGGTCCCACGCGTGTGACCAGCCTTCGGGTTTCTGGGCCTGAGGACCTGAAATCCCCTGCCGGTCGGCTTCTGCTGCTGGGTAAGAGTTAGTCCCCACAGCCTCGGACGCCGGGTCCGGTAAGAAAGCTTCTCAGTCAGGGCGAGCTCTGCAGCTGCCAGCCCCTGACTCGTAGTAGTATTGCTTCTGCTGTTTCTTGTCTCTACTCTCCTTGACTGACTAACCCTGCCTCAGCCCAGGGTTTATACAGGGGAAGTTCTTCCCCTCCCAAGACTGGGCAGGAGGTGTGGCATGCACAGGATCCCTGACCAAAGGACCTCCCACCTGCTCTCAGACATAACATTACATTACTGTGGAAAACCAGACCCCTGGGGTGCCACATTCCCCCCTAGTGAAATTTAGTACTCCGGGACTAAACATATTTTAGAAAAAACATAACAAGATATAACAACAATAATAGTACAATAAGAAGAAACACATAAAGGTGGTCACGGCATGTCCGTAACCGGGTGTAGTCTTTGAAGAAAGCAAGGTGTCCATTTCACCAAAACAGGGAGACGTAACCAGGTAGGGGTCTGTCCTACCCCGAGTCCTTAACAGTCTCTAGTCCATCCTGGGTTACGCTCCAACTATGTACAAGGATTCCCGGTAAATCCACCAAGGATTCCTAAAAATAACTGGAAACACAAAATTATACACAAGCAACAATACACAGATAAACATAAATAAAACAATTTATACACTTCAAATCCTCCAGCGTGCGGGTAACTGGCCTCTAGTGGCCCTAGTGGACCTACGGAGCTGACTGTCTGGCCCTGAACTACAGGGTGTAGAAGCTGTCAAGGGTAAACTGGGCAGCTGTCTACCGGCTCTTTGTCTCACTAGGGGTACGGCAGGCTCACTATAAGCAGAGGGTTGATCCTCCTGTTCTGCTTGTGTGGAGTCTTCTGCCTCCTGGACCGGCTGTTCTTCCAGCTCTCCCTGTTGCTCCGTAGATGCTTGGGATGCTGGTTGGAGGAAGGTGAGTACGGGTACCACAACTGCACCATTGACTTGAGTCCAAGACCGAGGGAAGTCCCCGAGCACAGTACTAACCATATCTTCCCTTTCCTCTACGGGTCGATGGTCTTCTTGTTCCTCTTCAGGGTTCCTCAGTTGTTCGGGACACTTCTTCAGGTGGTCCCGGGATACAATGGCTGTGGTTTCCCCTCCGTCTTTACTGATGGTACAAACCTTCGGGTTCTCGTGGCTTGAGGGCAGTACGGTGTACGGGTCCTTCTCCCACTGGTCATCCAACTTGTGGAGCCGTCTCTTCCTCTTCAAGACCTGCTCTCCGGGTACCAGGGGAACAGCGGGAGCATACTGGTTGTAAGTTTTCTCTTGTCTTTCCCTAGCCTGACAGAGACTTCGCTCCACGCTCTCCTGTACTCTCCGGTACTGCTGCTGCCTCTCTGTGTCCCAGTCTGTTTCTGGTGAAGTGTCCTCGGGTGTCAGGACTCCCATTTCCAGGTCAACAGGTAACTTACCAGGTCTTGCCCTCATTAGGTAAGCCGGGGTACAGTTGGTGGAACCTACCGGGATGTGGTTGTATAGGTCCACCAGATCGGGCAACTTCTCAGGCCACAGACTGCGTTCTTCCAGGGGCAATGTTTTTAGAAGATCCATTACCACCTGGTTCATTTTCTCACAAAGTCCATTAGTTTGCGGATGGTAGGGTGTCGTCCTTATCTTCCGGCAGCCATACAGATTGCAGAATTCCTGGAAGACCTCCGCTTCAAAGGCAGGTCCCTGGTCCGTCAGCACTTGGTCCGGGTACCCGTGTGGACGGCAAAAGTGCTGCTGGAAGGCTCTAGCTGCTGTTTGAGCCGTTAAGTCCTTGACGGGGACGACAACCAGAAACCGGGAGTAATGATCCACGATGGTTAACGCGTAGACGTAGCCACTTCTGCTTGGGGTCAGTTTTACATGATCCAAGGCTACCAGTTCCAACGGTTGCCGGGTGACGATGGACTGCAGGGGAGTCTTCTGGCTGGCACGGTCCTTCCTTCTCAGGTTGCACGGGCCACAGTCTCTGCACCACTTCTCGATGGTTCCCCTCATGCCTACCCAGTGGAACCGCTCGCGCAGCAGGAACTCCAGCTTCTTCCACCCGAAGTGTCCAGCTCCGTCGTGGTATGCCTCCATCACCATGGCTGCGTCTCTTCGTGGCACCACTACTTGCCAGAGTAATTCATGCGTCCGGGAGTTAACCATTCTGCGGCACAACTTCCCTTTGTAAAGGAACAGTCGACTCTTCTCTGCCCATAGTTGTTTGGCTTCCTCCGGAGCGTCTGGTTCAAGGCGAGCCTCCGGCCGAGTCAGCATCTCCTTCACCAGTCGGACGGCAGGGTCGCTGTCTTGCGTTTCCGCCCAGTTGTAGTGGGGTAAGGGGTTCAACGTAGCAGCCTGCTTACTCCTTACCCGGTGGGAATACTGGATAGTCCCATGACGGTGGAATGCAGGGAGTTCAACTTCTTCCAGTCTCTCCGGATCTTCTCCTCCGTCCGGCAGGTTGGGCATCCTGGACAGGGCGTCCGCGTTGGTATTGGAGCGTCCTGCCCGGTATTTGATTGTGAACTTGTAGTTGGACAGACGGGCCATCCACCTCTGCTCCAGGGCACCGAGTCTTGCCGTGTCCAGGTGTGTCAACGGGTTGTTATCCATGTACACGGTGAACCGGGAAGAAGCGAGGTAATGCTTAAAGCGCTCGGTGACTGCCCATACTACGGCCAGGAACTCTAACTTAAATGAGCTGTAATTCTCGGGGTTCCTTTCGGTGGGTCGCAGTTTTCGGCTGGCGTAGGCAATTACTCGTTCCTTCCCCTGCTGGATCTGGGACAGTACGGCTCCTAGCCCGATGTTACTGGCGTCGGTGTAGAGGATAAAGGGCTGGCTATAATCCGGGTACGCCAGGATTTCGTCCCCCGTGAGGGCCATCTTCAGCTGGCGGAAGGACTCTTCTTCCAGCTCCTCCCATTTGAAGGGCGGCTTCTGGTTCTTGGCCTTCCGGGACTGGCCTATCAGGAGGTCCTGCATAGGTGCTGCCTTTTTGGTGAAACCGGGAATAAACCTTCGGTAGTAGCCTAGCAACCCGAGGAACTGCCGCACTTCTTTTACGCTGGAGGGGCTTGGCCATTCCTTAATTGCGGTGATCTTATCAGGGTCGGGAGCCACTCCGTCAGCGCTCACCACGTGTCCCAGGTACTGCACCTTTGGTTTCAGGAGGTGACACTTGGAGGGTTTCACCTTTAGGCCGTAACTTGCCAGAGCTTCGAACACTTCCGCCAGGTGTTTCAGGTGGTCCTCATACGTCTTGGAATATACGATGACATCGTCCAGGTACAACAGGACCGTCTCGAAGTTTCTGTGGCCCAGACAACACTCCATTAGTCGTTGGAAGGTTCCCGGTGCGTTGCAGAGTCCGAACGGCATGCAGGTGAACTCGCTAAGTCCCATCGGGGTGGTGAATGCGGTCTTCTCCCGGTCCGCCTCTGCTACAGGAACCTGCCAGTACCCGCTAGTGAGATCCAAGGTAGAGAAGAAGTTAGCAGATCTTAAAGCAGCCAATGACTCCTCTATCCTTGGTAAGGGGTACGCATCCTTGTGTGTGATACGATTGATTTTCCGGTAATCTACACACATCCTCATGGTGTTGTCTTTCTTTCGGACTAAGACTAGTGGAGCTGCCCAGGGGCTACAGCTATCCCTGATCACCCCAGCCTCCTTCATGTCTCTAAGCATCCCCTTGGCGTGTTGGTAGTGGGCAGGGGGTACGGGTCGATACCTCTCTTTTATAGGAGGATGGTCTCCCGTGGGGATGTGGTGTTCTACCCCCTTGACTCGCCCGAAGTCTAACGGGTGTTTACTGAACACTCTCTCGTACTCCTGAACCACCCGATAGACTCCTTGTTTCTGGTGTGCGGGAGTGGAGTCAGTACCCAGATGTAGTTGCTGACACCAGTCCTCCATGTTTTTCTTAGAGCCGTTACCTTCCTCCGGGTGAGATGGAGGCAAGGGTTCCACAGATTGTATAGAATTTTGGTTAATGGTATATAATTTGGCTAGCGTGGCATACCGGGGCAGGTACACTTCCCTCTCCCCGATATTTATTATGCGAACGGGCACCCTCTCATGGCGTACATCAACCACCCCCCGTGCTGTCAAAATGGTGGGCCTACTGTCCGAGTAAACTGGTTCTACCATTGCCTGGTAATCTCTACCTCTCAGACCAATAGCTGCCCGGCACCAAATCATCATTTCACTTTTTGGGGGCATGGCAATAGGAAAAGGGTCACACATTCTTACGCTACCAATCTCACCGCCGGAGAGTTCCACCTGTTGCCGTCGCATCAGTGCCCGGATCTCTTTCTGGAGCACCCGCTGCTCGCCGGAGCTGGCGTTCTTGGCAACCTGCTGTAAAAGGAAAATCACCTCTGCAAGACAATTTTCAATTACATTAGTTCCTAGAGTTATTTTTGGGTGACTCTCATGTTTGTCAATATCTACAATGATCAGTCCCTGTGCTGCCAGTTCGACTCTACCGATTTTGATGGTCACCTCTTTAAATCCGATCTGTGGCACGGGCTGGCCATTGCTGGCGATGATACTCAAGTCGTCGTCAGGGTAGCGGGTAATATCCGAGTCATTCCAGTACTGCTTAAAGAGCACGTACGGGATGGTGGTGACCTGTGACCCGGTGTCCAGTAGGGCACTCATGGGAATGCCATCCAGTACCACAGGCAAGACTGGACGTCCTCCCACATATCTGTCGCGCCAGTTCGATGGGCCTGGTGATCTTTTTCCTGGGGGTTGGCCCTCTACCCCAGGTTGTGCCCGTTTAAAGAACAGTACCTTGCCATATGTCCAGGTTGATTGCAGCGGCGGCAGATGGGTCGTCCGTCCTCGCTGTATCGGTCACTGGGTCTTCCTCTGGCCGGTGGGGTCCTCCTTGGTCGATGCCACGGGATGTCCTCCGGTCCGGATGCCAGCTGGATCTTCCCTGGGGTGGAAGCCTGTAAAGACTGCACAGTTCGGGTTAGCGCAGCAACGCTCTTAGCTAGCTCTTGGACCTGATGGTGTAGGTCTGGAGCCGGGTCATTTTCCAAAGCCTGCGCATCAGCTCCCACAGGCCCTGCCGACAAGGGCGCCGCCTCCTGGTGGTAAGTGATAGCAGGGCGCTTGTGGGTCACAACGCCACCCGGTGCCGGTTCTCGGAGCACCCGGATGGCTCTGTCCTTGAACTGTGCAAAGCCCAGATGGGGATCCTGTAAGGCCATTGCCCGCAACTGGGTTCGGTGGGTATTACAATACAGTCCCTCTATAAACTGTTCGGTCAACAGCCTGTCCTCGTTTCCCACTCCATCAGGGTCGGTCTGCTTAATGGCCCTCAGGGCCTCTTGTAGGTTTAGTGCATAGTCCCTTATACTCTCATGCGCTCGCTGCTTGCACCCGTAGAATCTAAGCTTAATCTCGGCTGAGGTGCGGGTATCAAAGGTGTCCTTCAGCCGTGTTAGTATCCCTGCGACAGTCTTCCTCCCAGGTGGCCAGGATTTTACTTCCCTTTTGGCTGCCCCGGTTAGTTGGGCCACCAGGATGCTCACTTTTTGCTCTTCTGTGAGGGGGTACACCTGGAAGAGGCTATCCAGCTTTTCTCTAAAGTCATGCAGGGTATGTGACTCCCCTGAGTACTGGGGTAGCCAAGCTGCTCCCGGGATATAGGGCATGGTGAAGGGCATAACTGCAGCAGCGGTAGCGCTGGCGGGGGTTGAGGCAGTGAAGCTCTCCTCCGTATCTCCTCCCCCCTAGTGGACCGTGGCCTACCTTGCGATGATCCTGTTCCATAGGCCGCGGCTCCGCAGTGGATCGTCAGGGTTGAGGACCTTCCGTCGCGCTCCTGTGACGGCGTCTGCTGGGCTCCTTCCAGGACCTTACGCAACGTCCGGACGTGAGGCGGGGCTTCAGTTCTCGCGCGCTTTCGGAGTCCACGCCCCTCTTCTTCCCGCGCGGCGTCCTCAAGATGGCGTCCAATGGCGGGAAAACTCCACGGATGGCGGGAAGAAGGCAGAAGATGGCGCCGGATGGCGGGAAACTTCACCGATGGCGGGAAGAAGGCTGAAGATGGCGCCGGATGGCGGGAATCTTCACCACAGGTAAGTTTGAAAAGTCTCTTTTTCAGGCACGCAGTACCCGGTGGTTGCGGGCACGAAATCCTGCCGACTACGCCAAAGTTGACGCGCCCCTGGGCCTGTGTCGCGCTGCGTTGCGCACGCGGGAGCTTACCCGGAGCCGGATCTCTTGAGGGTTGTAGTCTCGTGGCGGTGACCCGGTCCGTGCCCAGGGAGTCAAACTGAGCGGCGATGTAACAGCGGTAGATGTAGGACGACTACGCCACCCGTTGAATGCAGCTATGGAGCTGCCGCTGCAGGACAGTCCGCTGAGGCCGGTGGATGGATGGTGCAGCGTAGATGGTATAACCCCCAACGGGAGGGGTATGGCCTCAGGGCAGCAGATGTGGATGATGGGGGTAGCAGGAACCACTCAGAGACGGTGCGGTGTAATTCAGGGTCTTTACTGGTAACAACGATAGACCCTCCCGGAGTACTTGCTAGTGAACGGGGCCTGGTCAGTCCTTGAGCAGATGGGATCTCCCCTGGCCAGGCGGAGTTGTAGGCCTCCCAAACTGACTGTACTCTTCTGGCTACCTTGCTAGAAGCGGATATAAGTAGCCCACGTCCCTGAGTGTACCGTGTGGTGCTCACCCGTATGGCCGGTGACTCGGGGCCTTCTAATGGCTTCCGCTCCACGATGGCGGTGCTGGTCCCACGTGTGTGACCAGCCTTCGGGTTTCTGGGCCTGAGGACCTGAAATCCCCTGCCGGTCGGCTTCTGCTGCTGGGTAAGAGTTAGTCCCCACAGCCTCGGACGCCGGGTCCGGTAAGAAAGCTTCTCAGTCAGGGCGAGCTCTGCAGCTGCCAGCCCCTGACTCGTAGTAGTATTGCTTCTGCTGTTTCTTGTCTCTACTCTCCTTGACTGACTAACCCTGCCTCAGCCCAGGGTTTATACAGGGGAAGTTCTTCCCCTCCCAAGACTGGGCAGGAGGTGTGGCATGCACAGGATCCCTGACCAAAGGACCTCCCACCTGCTCTCAGACATAACATTACATTACTGTGGAAAACCAGACCCCTGGGGTGCCACACCTGCACTGAGAGCCCCGCTGCCAGGAGGAAATTAACTTTATGTCACCCAGCAGCCTCTCTCTGTCACAGGGGCGGCGCCTGCGAGGTTTCAATCACCGCTCTGTGTATAGTGAGCGGCAGCTGTAGAAAACCCAATATCCAAATGCCATTTTATGGGAATCTGAAGTTCTATATTCTCATCCATTAGTCAGAATGGAGGCGACCACCAAACAGCGTCTCCTGCCCTGGAGGACCCAACACTTCCATGATTTCCAGGTACAGCCCAGTGATTACAGATAATCATGTGTAATACTTCATTTCTCCTTTGGAGGCGCTGTAGGGAAATTCAGCACCTGCTGCCGGGTACTCGCTTACTGCAAAAGGGATCAGTTTGGTCTTTATCCGCAGCACATTGGGGTTTCACCTCTGACCCATATGGAGAAACCTTACATGAGACTGGACGACCCCATCAAGACTCAGGGGCGAAACCCACATTCACTACATGGACGACCGATGGAATAAAGACAAGAACAACGATGTAGGGGGTAAACGAAAGACTTTATTTATAGATGGGGTTATTATATGTTATAGTATCATGTATATGTGTAAATTATTCATCTATCAGAATAATCCTATTTATGGGCTGTGTAGATCCAGAGGAAGGCGAAAACCCCCTGTGAGGAATAAGCCAATTGTCCTCATATCAGGGGGGGAAATTCCTTCCCGACCCCAAATATGGCGATCAGAATAAATCCCAGGATCAAGGGCTGAGACCTAAATTAAATTAATTTCTAAAAAGTGTATTAAACTATTTATCTTTTCCTTATTTATGTTCAGAGCTACTGTATATATTATACATTATCTGAAAATCTGCCTATACTTTAAAATGTGTTTTATCTATATATATAATTGTTTTATCCCTTCTGTCTGTCTGTCTGTCTGTCCTGGAAATCCCGCGTCGCTCATTGGTCCGGCAGCGGCCAATCAGCGCCGCGGGATTTCTGAAAAAAGATGGCGGCCGTTAGCGGCTCATCTGCGGGACGGAGCTCAGCGGCGGTGCAGCCGTGAGATGAGCGCCGCGAGGCGCTCATCTCCCGGCCGGTAACAGCAGAAGGACCTCGACCGCCGGACCCATCTGCGGGACGGAGATGCAGCCGGGAGATGACCGGCGCGAGGCGCTCATCTCCCGGCCGGTAGCAGAGGAAGGACCGCCGGCGTCGCTGACCTCCATGCGGAAGGGAGGACCGGGGAGCGGCGCTGCGGGTCAGGATACTTCTGCTGCGAGCGCCCGATCATGTCCCGGGTTCTCGCAGCGGAAGTACCCGCACAGGCAGTGCCGCTCCCCGGTCCTCACCAAGACGATTCGATGATTGGTCGGGGTCTTCGGACCCGACCAATCACTGATCTTACCGCAAAAGTTAAACACTGCTGTGCTGATTGGTCGCGGACGCTACCCGCGACCAATCACCGATTTGCGCGCCACATTTAAATATCGCTCGCGACCAATCACCGATCTTGGCTCCACATTTAAACACCGCTGTGCTGATTGGTCGCCGACGCTGGGCACGACCAATCACCGATTTTGGCGCCACATTTAAATAGCGTCCGCGACCAATCAGCACAGCGGTGTTTAAATGTGGCGCCAAGATCGGTGATTGGTCGCGGCCGATATTTAAATTTGGCGCCCAAATCGGTGCTTGGTCGCGGGCAGCGTCCGTGACCAATCAGCACAGTAGTGTTTAACTTTTGCGGCAAGATCACCGATTTGTGCGGCACATTTAACTAGCGGCCGCGACCAATTGGATGTCAGCGCCGCTCCCCGGTCCTCCCTTCACACCCTAGGCGCATGGATGTCAACGGCGCTGCCTGTGCGGATACTTCCGCTGCGAGAACCCGGGACATGAGCGGGCGCTCGCAGCAGAAGTATCCCGACCCGCAGTGCCGCTCCCCGGTCCTCCCTTGACACGCTAGCCACTGATGTCCCCACAGTATCCGCATGGTGTTACAAAGGTCCGGACATTTGTGTTAAAAATCGCTGATTGGTCGCTGGCGCTGCCCGCGAGCAATCACCGATTTGGCTGCCACATTTAAATATCGGCCGCGACCAATCACCGTTCTTGGAGCCACATTTAAACACCGCTGTGCTGATTGGTCGCGGACGCTATTTAAATGTTGCGCCCAAATCGGTGATTGGTCGCGCCCAGTGTCGGCGACCAATCAGCACAGCGGTGTTTAAATGTGGCGCCAAGATCGGTGATTGGTCGCGGCCGATATTTAATTGTGGCGGCCAAATCGGTGATTGGTCGCGGGCAGCATGCGGAAGGGAGGACCGGGGAGCGGCGCTGGGGGTCAGGATACTTCTGCTGCGAGCGCCCGATCATGTCCCGGGTTCTCGCAGCGGAAGTACCCGCACAGGCAGCGCCGCTCCCCGGTCCTCACCAAGACGATTCGATGATTGGTCGCGGTCTTCGGATACTGTGGGGACATCAGCGGCTAGCGCGTCAAGGGAGGACCGGGGAGCGGCGCTCACATCCAATTGGTCGCGGCCGCTATTTAAATGTGCCGCACAAATCGGTGATTGGTCGCGGTCTTGGCCCGCGACCAATCACTGATCATGCCGCAAAAGTTAAACACTACTGTGCTGATTGGTCGCAGACGCTGCCCGCGACCAATCACCGATTTGGGCGCCAAATTTAAATATCGTCTGCGACCAATCACCGATCTTGGCTCCACATTTAAACACTGCTGTACTGATTGGTCACGGACGCTATTTAAATGTGGCGCCAAAATCGGTGATTGGTCGCGCCCAGGGTCGGCGACCAATCAGCACAGCGGTGTTTAAATGTGGAGCCAAGATCGGTGAATTGTCGCGGCCGATATTTAAATTTGGCGCCCAAATCGGTGATTGGTTGCGGGCAGCGCCAGCGTCCAATCAGCAATTTTTAACACAAATGTCCGGACCTTTGTAACACCATGCGGATACTGTGGGGACATCAGCGGCTAGGGTGTCCAGGGAGGCTGGGGAGCGGCGCTGCGGGTCGGGATACTTCTGCTGCGAGCAGTCGCTCATGTTCCGGCTTCTCGCAGCGGAAGTAGCCGCACAGGCAGCGCCGCTCCCCGGTCCTCACCAATACGATTCCGCTCCCCGGTCCTCACCAATACGATTCGCTGATTGGTCGCGCTCTCCGCCCGCGACCAATCAGTGATCTTGGCGCTAAAGTTAAACACCGCTCTGCTGATTGGTCGCGGCCGCTGCCCGCGACCAATCACCGATTTGGGCGCCACATTTAAATAGTGGCCGCGACCAATCACCGATCTTGCCGCCACATTTAAACACTGCTGTGCTGATTGGTCGCGGACGCCAGCCGCAACCAATCAGCGAGCTTGGCACCAAATTTAAACAACGCTCTGCTGATTGGTCGCGGACCCCAGACGCGACCAATCAGCGAGATTGGCGCCAAATTTAAACAACGCTCTGCTGATTGGTCGCGGACGGCAGCCGCGACCAATCAGCGAGATTGGCGCCAAATTTAAAGAACGCTCTGCTGATTGGTCGCGGATGCCGTCCGCGACCAATCAGCGAGATTGGCGCCAAATTTAAACAACGCTCTCCTGATTGGTCGCTGACTCCAGCCGCGACCAATCAGCGAGATTGGCGCCAAATTTAAACCGCTCTGCTGATTGGTCGCGGTTGCCGTCCGCGACCAATCAGCGAGATTGGCGCCAAATTTAAACAACGCTCTGCCGATTGGTCGCGGATGACAGCCGACCGCGACCAATCAGCGAGATTGGCGACAAATTTAAACAACGCTCTGCTGATTGGTCGCCGACGGCAGACGCGACCAATCAGCAAGATTGGCGCCAAATTTAAACAACGCTCTGCTGATTGGTCGCGGACGGCAGCCGCGACCAATCAGCGAGATTGGCGACAAATTTAAACAACGCTCTGCTGATTGGTCGCCGACGGCAGACGCGACCAATCAGCGAGATTGGCGCCAAATTTAAACAACGCTCTGCTGATTGGTCGTGGTCGCCGGCCGCGAACAATCAGCGATTTTGGCGCCAAATGTAAACCCTGCTCTGCTGATTGGTCGCGGTGGCCGGCCGCGACCAATCAGCAATTTTGGTGCCAAATTTAAACAACGCTCTGCTGATTGGTCGAGGTCGCCGACCGCGACCAATCAGCAGTATTGGCGCAAAATTTAAACACTGCTCTGCTGATTAGTCGCGGTCTCCGACCGCGACCAATCAGCAGTATTGGCACCAAATTTAAACCTCGCTCTGCTGATTAGTCGCAACCACCGGCCGTGACCAATCAGCGATATTGGCACCAAATTTAAACACCGCTTCGCTGATTGGTCGCGGTGGCCGGCCGCGACCAATCAGCGATATTGGCGCCATATTTAAACAACGCTCTGCTCATTGGTCGCGGTTACCGGTCACGAATAACCAGCATTATTGCCGCCAAATTTAAACCCCGCTCTGCTGATGGGTCGCGTTCGCTGGCCGCAAACAATCAGCATTATTGGTGCCAAATTTAAAGCCCGCTCTGCTGATTAGTCGCGACCGCCGGCCGTGACCAATCTGCGATATAGGCGCCAAATTTTAACACCGCTTTGCTGATTGGTCGCGGTTGCCGGCCTCGACCAATCAGCGATTTTGGCGCCAAATGTTAACACCGCTCTGCTGCTTGCGCCCCGGTCGGCCGCATACCTATTCTAGAATACCCGATGCATTAGAATCGGGCCACCATCTAAGGTATTTATAATAAGCCATTAATATGTGAATTACTTATGTAACTGTCAGTTTATATCTATTTAAGGCAGTGTTGATCCAGAAGAAGGTGAAAAATTCCTTCCTGATCCCAAATATGATGATCGGGATGAATCCCAGGATCAAGAGCTCATAGCTAATGTGTGATACGTAAGTGTAAATTTTTTATTTAAATATTTAATTATTTTCAATTTTTGGACTAATTTATTTTTATATTTATTTTAGCTCATTTTTCTTAAACCAAAAAATAAATTATTTTTTTAGATATTTTTTTCATTAGAAATATAAGAACCTACTTATTTCTTCTATTTTACTAAACCTATCTATGGGCCGTGTTGATCCAGAGGAAGGAAAAAAACCCACGTGAGAAATGGGCCATTTATTCTCATGACGGGAAAAATTCCTTCCTGACCCCAAATATGGCGATCAGATTAAATCCCAGGATCAAAGGCTCGTACCTCCCTGTGTGTAATGGAAGTGAGATTTTTAAAAAATATATTTACATTTTTTAATTGTTATATATTTAGACTAAAAACGTTTTTGGTTTGTGTAAAATAAACTATTTTTGAATTTTATTTTTTTAAACTTATTTTTTTGCACTACTTATGTGTGAATCTACTTATTGATATATTACTAAACCTATTTAAGGCCGTGTAGATCCAGAGGAAGGCGAAAAACCTCTATGAGGAATGGGCCAATTATCGTCATATTACGGTGGAAAATTCCTTCCTGACCCCAAATATGGCGATCAGATTAAATCCCAGGAACAAAAGCCGAAATCTCTGTATACGTGCTATGTGTCTATGTGTGTGTGCCTATACCTGTAGTGTAGTGTAGGGTCTACACCTATCATGTACTGTGGATGTGACGGATGATGGGTGCAGTACTTACCCGGCCTGCGCTGAGGTAAGTTCAGGGATAATGGCCTATATTAAACTATTGTTCCTGAACTCACCAGATGGAAACTTAGCACAGGCCGCTCCTGGGGCGCAGAAGACCTTCGGGCTGGAGGGATCTCAGAGGCCAGCCATGGATTGGAGGAGGCCTAGTCAAGGGCCTGGTGCAGCGACACGATGGCAGTGGTCCGACATGAAGGTCTTAATGAGAGACATGATGTTCTAGGGCAGCCGAGGTGACAAACAGCAGCAGAGAGATGAGGTACGGGTCAGGAGGCAAGAAGTTCTGGGCAGTTGGCACGGGTTCATCCTGCAAGACATAAGGAGGAAGATATTTCAATAACTTCTATCTTCTGGATCTTCTGTTATCTTAGAGGAATGGTCATTATAATGAACCATTCCCCTATGTAACATCAGATATAATGTACACATCTAATGATCGGTGTCCTGTGTGTACAGCGGTCACTCACCAGATGGTCTTGGATTCTTTCACAGCCCAGATATTCTCATCCACCTAAGAATGACAGAGACATAGTCATTGACAGAAACAGTGGGAGAAGGCAAGGATGGTCATAATGGCCACAAGGTGAGAAGAACATTTGATGGGATTCATCCTCACAGAGGATGATCTTACCGAGCCCAGCTTGATGACACATAATTGAATCCGGCCACGGGGTTAAAGGCTTTCTTATCCTCCGGCCACTGCAGATGATGGTTCTCCAGAACTGGCCTGAATGGTATGAACGGCGGCTTTGCTCTCCTTTTCTCCAGATGCTCCCAGCCGATGTTGGTAAAGAATGGATGCTCTCTGATGTTCCCGCACACATCCAATCGCTTCTCAGGATTTTTGCACAGCAGCTTCTTGATAAGATCTTTCAAGTCTGCATCAAGCCAAGATGGAATTTCAGGCTCTCCTCTGGTTATCGCTGTGTAAGCCATTTTGCTGACGGAGCCGGTGTAAAATGGGGAGCGTCCTGTTGCCATCTTGGACACCACAATCCCCAGGCTCCACCAATCCACTGCTGCGCCGTATCCTTTTTTGAGAAGCACCTCAGGGGCCATGAAGTGCAAAGTGCCCGTCACTCCAGAGATGTTATTGGAGGAGGTGACCCCATCTTGGGCGAGCCCCAGGTCAACTATACGGATATGGCCATCGGCATCCAACATGATGTTTACTGGCTTAATATCTCTGCAATGAAATAAGAAAACAGAGTAAGAAATCTGCCCCATGATACTGGAGATGGAAAATGGGTCACTGCAAGATCAGGTGGACTAGGCAGAGAGGAGCCCAGGAAAGTTGGGGGCAATTTTTTGAGCATGTAGAGGGGACAGAGAGAAGGAGGAAAGTTGTGCTTACCGGTGGACGATGTTGTGTCCGTGGAGGAACTGGAGACCACATACAATCTCTACTGTGTAGAATCTGGTGGAGAGAACAGAGTGTAGTATCAATGTCATCGCTGATACCTCCTTCGCTCCTGGGCTACATGACCTGCCAGCCCTCTCCCAGTTACTTCTCCACCTCTGCTTTTATTTTCACCCCTCTGCTCTCTTTTTCGTATATCTTCCTCATACTCACCTTACGCTGTCGATGTTCAGGCAGCCGCACATGTCAATCAAAGCCTCGAGGCTGCCGCCGGACAGATACTCCGTGATGAAATACGCCAGCTTTCGAGACTGCTGTGCGGCATAGAGGTGATATAAGAATGGGCAGTCTCGGGCCACCAGAAGTATCCGCCGCTCTCTCATAAGGATGTTTTCCTTCACCTTCTTTTTCTTGATCATTTTTACAGCCATAAAGATGTTTCGGCTGGGGACTGATGTCAGGGCCACCTGAAGAAAGAAATAGGGAATGCTTAGAAAATGTGTATTGGAGGTGGAGAACAGCTGGTTTATCACTGCACAAGAAAAGGGTGGGCTGAGTGGTGTGTGAGTCTGATGGTAACCTGGACCTTATAGCTGAGCCAAGCTAATCTATCGGCATAATGCACTATCTGCTCCATGAATGCTCTATGGAGAGGTCTTAAAGGGGTATTCCATTATCACCATATGGGAACAAATAGGACAAACACTGGATGGCACTTTGAGCTGGTTGGGGTCAGCATTGGTCTTATATCAATGTGCAACTGATTTAAAGTTTACTGAAACATAGAGGGCAACATATATATTGTATCCTGATAGGAGCATATATGTGTGGCGCCCCAGAGGTACTGCATCTCACCCAGAGGTGTGGTATCCCACTCTCAGGTAAGGATGGAGTACTGCACGGGACCCACACACTTGCATCGATTGCACTCCACTTCAGAGGGAAGGGCGAGATTGCTCCTAAGGGAGAGCACAGTCCCTGGTCCCTAGCTGGAGGGTGGAATCATGTAGTGGGTGTGGGTGGAAGAAGTAGTTTAGGGGAGCACTTCAGTAGATGTATAAAAAGGGGAGCCTTCTTGAGATAGTGTGGTCAGTCTGAGAGAGAGAGAGAGTTGGGAGCAGGAGCTCTGGAGGAGCTCTGCTCAGGAGGAGAGGAGGAAGGAGCGGGCCTAGTCTGGGAGACCCAGGAGAACAGACTGAGAGAGAGGACGGGAGCAGAGGGAAGGCTCCAAGAGGAACAGAGGTGATCCCAGGGGCATGGGAAGTGCGGATGCCACCCGTGCGCCCGAATCTACCAGGACATAGAGGGATCAGGCCGCAGAAGGGACCGGCCCCTAACTAGTGGAGAACTACAAGGCTCAGCTAGAAACCGGAGGCTGCTGTACTTGCAAGGTGAAGCTGCCAACCACCACAATTACATCGCCGAAAAGGTGGCCACAGAGGATCCAGGGGACTGCACGTCGCCTGACAAGATCCGAGGCTACCGGCTTGGGGCACTGATTGTGAGGCGCAGGGCAGGAGGGTGAGAGCCAGCACAGGGAGACAACCGAAGAAGCAACATAGAACGGGGTCCCGTTTAAGTACTCCTGAAATACCTGAGAGCTGCTGAACCCCTTCCTTGGTGAACGCAGGACGTCGTGGGTGGTTATAAGCTGGCAGTTGTAACCAGGAGCAGAGTGACAACTGTGAGTAAAATCTGAAGACTGCACCCCACTGTGTCCTTGAATAATTGCTGCGCCATCACCAGCCCTGCACTACACAGCACCAGCAACATCTACCTCATAACATCACTATATCCTGCCCTGGAACTAAGCTCTGCCTGTGGAGAGCTGAACCAACTCTACTGCGTCACCATCAGCTCCAAGGGATCTGCACCGCAGCGGCGGCTCCATATAGCCGCATACCACAGGTGGCGTCACGAACATTAAACTATAAAAACTATAATCCCCTTTTATTGACCGCCCTGGGTCACTGACCAGGTCACTGCCACTGTGACATCCCCTGCACCGACCGGCCCCGCACCGAGCACCCCACGGCCCAGGGGGCGCATAATATGGACCAGGGCATGGACGGAAATAAACCTTGTCCCCCCAACTCCCCACAGATGTGATCCCGGAGATCAGCTCTTCAATGAATCAGAATACCCATTTATAGAATAGATGAGCTAATATGTGAAATAATCATGGGCTCTGGGGAGCGTCTGGATGTTTTTTCAGTCATCACATAGAAGAGCACTTCAATGAATATACAGTACATGATAATATGTGATGTTCTGTAGCCAGGTCCAGGTGTAATCAGTAACGGTGTATTCACACTGCGTTTTGGCGCTCGTTCATTGGTCCCGCTGGGGCCTACTTCCGAATCCCCAGCAAAATGTGATTCGGGCGTATGCGCTGACGGGGCTTTTGACTATAATGGTGGTGACAGAAGAGCGAACGTGTGCTCTGACAAGGGTCATTTTTGGACATGTGCCTCTACTGGAGACGGACACTCAGAAGCAGGTGTTACTGTCTGCCTCCAGTAGGCGTACGAGCCTAAAAATGATGCATGGTGGGGATGTGGGGAGGGGGGAGGTTCAGTCATAAGCCCCAAAGGAAACAGCAAACTTGTGCCAGAACACAGTGTGAATGCACCCCACATATAACACTGTGTATGTGTGCACATAATTTATGACATCAGTACATATATTAGCATATGGCTGGTATATAACAGGCTGTGCACAGACATAAGATATTACAATATAAATTGTTATATATCATCTCATGTCTGTAATCACAGTATATCATACACCAGACCTGGGCAAAGTGCGACCACATCCGGCCCTCTGGCTGCTCCAGTCCGGTCCATAGACTGAGACAGTCGAAGGGCTGAACATAGTGGTTGACGGGCCGCACCGTGCTCTCTCCTGCCCACATCCCGCGTCCAGGTATCACCGCTGTCTGTATCCCCAGGGTGTAGACAGCGGTGAATACATTGGTGGAAGACGGGGTCATCGGCTCCTTCCACCAATCAGCAAATCAGCGTGTGCAACTGAGACTGATGCAATGTGGGGGCTCATGCTGTATATAGGGAGGCTATGTGGGGGCTCATACTGTATATAGGGAGGCTATGTGGGGGCTCATACTGTACATAGGGGGCTATGTGAGGCCTCATACTGTATATAGGGAATCTATCTGAGGGCTCACACTATATATAGAGGGCTATGTGAGAGCTCACACTGTATGTAGAGGGCTATGTGAGAGCTCATACTGCACATAGAGGGCTATATGGGGGCTTGCACTGTATATAGAGAGGCTATGGGGCTCATACTGTATATAGAGAGGCTATGTGTGGGCTCATATTGTATATAAGCGGGCTATGTTGGGGCTCATACTATATATAGAGAGGCTGTGTGAGAGCTCATATGAGGGCTGTATATACCATTTGATGTTTGTACACATTGTATAATATACAGCAGTCACATACTATCCTGTATATACCATCTGATGTCTGTACACATAGTATAATATACAGCAATCACATACTATCCTGAATATACCATCTGATGTCTGTGCACATAGTATAATATACAGCAGTCACATACTATCCTGTATATAACATCAGATGTCTGTACACATAGTATAATATACAGCAGTCACATACTATCCTGTATATACAATCTGATGTCTGTATACATAGTATAATATACAGCAGTCACATACTATCCTGTATATACCATCTTATGTCTGTATACATAGTATAATTTACAGCAATCACATACTATCCTGAATATACCATCTGATGTCTGTACACATAGTATAATATACAGCAGTCACATACTATCCTGTATATAACATCTGATGTCTGTACACATAGTATAATATACAGCAGTCACATACTATCCTGTATATACCATCTGATGTCTGTACACATAGTATAATATACAGCAGTCACATACTATCCTGTATATACCATATGATGTCTGTACACATAGTATAATATACAGCAGTCACATACTATCCTGTATATACCATCTTATGTCTGTACACATAGTATAATATACAGCAGTCGCATACTATCCTGTATATACCATCAGATGTCTGTACACATAGTATAATATACAGCAGTCACATACTATCCTGTATATACAATCTGATGTCTGTATACATAGTATAATATACAGCAGTCACATACTATCCTGTATATACCATCTGATGTCTGTACACATAGTATAATCTACAGCAATCACATACTATCCTGTATATACCATCGGATGTCTGTACACATAGTATAATATACAGCAGTCACATACTATCCTATATATACCATCTTATGTCTGTACACATAGTATAATATACAGCAGTCACATACTATCCTGTATATACCATCTGATGTCTGTACACATAGTATAATATACAGCAATCACATACTATCCTGTATATACCATCTGATGTCTGTACACATAGTATAATATACAGCAGTCACATACTATCCTGTATATACCATCTTATGTCTGTACACATAGTATAATATACAGCAGTCACATACTATCCTGTATATACCATCAGTTGTCTGTACACATAGTATAATATACAGCAGTCACATACTATCCTGTATATACCATCTTATATCTGTACACATAGTATAATATACAGCAGTCACATACTATCCTGTATATACCATCTGATGTCTGTACACATAGTATAATATACAGCAATCACATACTATCCTGAATATACCATCTTATGTCTGTACACATAGTATAATATACAGCAGTCACATACTATCCTGTATATACCATCTTATGTCTGTACACATAGTATAATTTACAGCAATCACATACTATCCTGAATATACCATCTGATGTCTGTACACATAGTATAATATACAGCAGTCACATACTATCCTGTATATAACATCAGATGTCTGTACACATAGTATAATATACAGCAGTCACATACTATCCTGTATATTACATCAGATGTCTGTACACATAGTATAATATACAGCAGTCACATACTATCCTGTATATAACATCAGATATCTGTACACATAGTATAATATACAGCAGTCACATACTATCCTGTATATTACATCAGATGTCTGTACACATAGTATAATATACAGCAGTCACATACTATCCTGTATATACCATCAGATGTCTGTACTCATAGTATAATATACAGCAGTCACATACTATTCTGTATATACCATCAGATGTCTGTACTCATAGTATAATATACAGCAGTCACATACTATCCTGTATATACCATCAGATGTCTGTACACATAGTATAATATACAGCAGTCACATACTATCCTGTATATACCATCAGATGTCTGTACACATAGTATAATACACAGCAGTCACATACTATCCTGTATATACCATCTGATGTCTGTACACATAGTATAATATACAGCAGTCACATACTATCCTGTATATACCATCAGATGTCTGTACACATAGTATAATATACAGCAGTCACATACTATCCTGTATATACCATCAGATGTCTGTACACATGGTATTATATACCGGAGTCACATACTATCCTGTATATACCATCTGATGTCTGTACACATGGTATAATATACAGCAGTTACATACTATCCTGTATATACCATCTGATGTCTGTACACATAGTATAATATACAGCTGTCACATACTATCCTGTATATACCATCAGATGTCTGTACACATAGTATAATACACAGTAGTCACATACTATCCTGTATATGCCATCAGATGTCTGTACACATGGTATAATATACAGCAGTCACATACTATCTTGTATATACAATCTGATGTCTGTATACATAGTATACTATACAGCAGTCACATACTATCCTGTATATACCATCTGATGTCTGTACACATAGTATAATATACAGCAATCACATACTATCCTGAATATACCATCTGATGTCTGTACACATAGTATAATATACAGCAGTCACATACTATCCTGTATATAACATCAGATGTCTGTACACATAGTATAATATACAGCAGTCACATACTATCCTGTATATCACATCAGATGTCTGTACACATAGTATAATAAACAGCAGTCACATACTATCCTGTATATAACATCAGATGTCTGTACACATAGTATAATATACAGCAGTCACATACTATCCTGTATATACAATCTGATGTCTGTATACATAGTATAATATACAGCAGTCACATACTATCCTGTATATACCATCAGATGTCTGTACACATAGTATAATATACAGCAGTCACATACTATCCTGTATATACCATCTGATGTCTGTACACATAGTATAATATACAGCAGTCACATACTATCCTGTATATACCATCAGATGTCTGTACACATAGTATAATATACAGCAGTCACATGCTATCCTGTATATACCATCTGATGTCTGTACACATGGTATAATATACAGCAGTCACATACTATCCTGTATATACCATCAGATGTCTGTACACATAGTATAATACACAGCAGTCACATACTATCCTGTATATACCATCTGATGTCTGTACACATAGTATAATATACAGCAGTCACATACTATCCTGTATATACCATCAGATGTCTGTACACATAGTATAATATACAGCAGTCACATACTATCCTGTATATACCATCAGATGTCTGTACACATGGTATTATATACCGGAGTCACATACTATCCTGTATATACCATCTGATGTCTGTACACATGGTATAATATACAGCAGTTACATACTATCCTGTATATACCATCTGATGTCTGTACACATAGTATAATATACAGCTGTCACATACTATCCTGTATATACCATCAGATGTCTGTACACATAGTATAATACACAGTAGTCACATACTATCCTGTATATGCCATCAGATGTCTGTACACATGGTATAATATACAGCAGTCACATACTATCTTGTATATACAATCTGATGTCTGTATACATAGTATACTATACAGCAGTCACATACTATCCTGTATATACCATCTGATGTCTGTACACATAGTATAATATACAGCAATCACATACTATCCTGAATATACCATCTGATGTCTGTACACATAGTATAATATACAGCAGTCACATACTATCCTGTATATAACATCAGATGTCTGTACACATAGTATAATATACAGCAGTCACATACTATCCTGTATATCACATCAGATGTCTGTACACATAGTATAATATACAGCAGTCACATACTATCCTGTATATAACATCAGATGTCTGTACACATAGTATAATATACAGCAGTCACATACTATCCTGTATATACAATCTGATGTCTGTACTCATAGTATAATATACAGCAGTCATATACTATCCTGTATATACCATCAGATGTCTATACACATAGTATAATACACAGCAGTCACATACTATCCTGTATATACCATCAGATGTCTGTACTCATAGTATAATATACAGCAGTCACATACTATTCTGTATATACCATCAGATGTCTGTACTCATAGTATAATATACAGCAGTCACATACTATCCTGTATATACCATCTGATGTCTGTACACATAGTATAATATACAGCAGTCACATACTATCCTGTATATACCATCAGATGTCTGTACACATAGTATAATACACAGCAGTCACATACTATCCTGTATATACCATCTGATGTCTGTACACATAGTATAATATACAGCAGTCACATACTATCCTGTATATACCATCAGATGTCTGTACACATAGTATAATATACAGCAGTCACATACTATCCTGTATATACCATCTGATGTCTGTACACATGGTATAATATACAGCAGTCACATACTATCCTGTATATACCATCAGATGTCTGTACACATGGTATAATATACAGCAGTCACATACTATCCTGTATATACCATCAGATGTCTGTACACATGGTATAATATACAGCAGTCACATACTATCCTGTATATACCATCTGATGTCTGTACACATAGTATAATATACAGCAGTCACATACTATCCTGTATATACCATCTGATGTCTGTACTCATAGTATAATATACAGCAGTCACATACTATCCTGTATATACCATCAGATGTCTGTACACATAGTATAATACACAGCAGTCACATACTATCCTGTATATACCATCAGATGTCTGTACTCATAGTATAATATACAGCAGTCACATATTATCCTGTATATACCATCAGATGTCTGTACACATAGTATAATATACAGCAGTCACATACTATCCTGCATATACCATCAGATGTCTGTACACATAGTATAATATACAGCAGTCACATACTATTCTGTATATACCATCAGATGTCTGTACTCATAGTATAATATACAGCAGTCACATACTATCCTGTATATACCATCTGATGTCTGTACACATAGTATAATATACAGCAGTCACATACTATCCTGTATATACCATCAGATGTCTGTACACATAGTATAATACACAGCAGTCACATACTATCCTGTATATACCATCTGATGTCTGTACACATAGTATAATATACAGCAGTCACATACTATCCTGTATATACCATCAGATGTCTGTACACATAGTATAATATACAGCAGTCACATACTATCCTGTATATACCATCTGATGTCTGTACACATGGTATAATATACAGCAGTCACATACTATCCTGTATATACCATCAGATGTCTGTACACATGGTATAATATACAGCAGTCACATACTATCCTGTATATACCATCAGATGTCTGTACACATGGTATAATATACAGCAGTCACATACTATCCTGTATATACCATCTGATGTCTGTACACATAGTATAATATACAGCAGTCACATACTATCCTGTATATACCATCAGATGTCTGTACACATAGTATAATACACAGCAGTCACATACTATCCTCTATATGCCATCAGATGTCTGTACACATAGTATAATATACAGCAGTCACATACTATCCTGTATATACAATCTGATGTCTGTATACATAGTATAATATACAGCAGTCACATACTATCCTGAATATACCATCTGATGTCTGTACACATAGTATAATATACAGCAGTCACATACTATCCTGTATATAACATCAGATGTCTGTACACATAGTATAATATACAGCAGTCACATACTATCCTGTATATACAATCTGATGTCTGTATACATAGTATAATATACAGCAGTCACATACTATCCTGTATATACCATCTTATGTCTGTATACATAGTATAATTTACAGCAATCACATACTATCCTGAATATACCATCTGATGTCTGTACACATAGTATAATATACAGCAGTCACATACTATCCTGTATATACCATCTGATGTCTGTACACATAGTATAATATACAGCAGTCACATACTATCCTGTATATACCATCTTATGTCTGTATACATAGTATAATTTACAGCAATCACATACTATCCTGAATATACCATCTGATGTCTGTACACATAGTATAATATACAGCAGTCACATACTATCCTGTATATACCATCTGATGTCTGTATACATAGTATAATATACAGCAGTCACATACTATCCTGTATATACCATCTGATGTCTGTACACATAGTATAATATACAGCAGTCACATACTATCCTGTATATACCATCTGATGTCTGTACACATAGTATAATATACAGCAGTCACATACTATCCTGTATATAACATCAGATGTCTGTACACATAGTATAATATACAGCAGTCACATACTATCCTGTATATAACATCAGATGTCTGTACACATAGTATAATATACAGCTGTCACATACTATCCTGTATATACCATCTGATGTCTGTACACATAGTATAATATACAGCAGTCACATACTATCCTGTATATACCATCTGATGTCTGTACACATAGTATAATACACAGTAGTCACATACTATCCTGTATATACCATCAGATGTCTGTACACATAGTATAATATACAGCAGTCACATACTATCCTGTATATACCATCAGATGTCTGTACACATAGTATAATATACAGCAGTCACATACTATCCTGTATATACCATCTGATGTCTGTACACATGGTATAATATACAGCAGTCACATACTATCCTGTATATACCATCAGATGTCTGTACACATGGTATAATATACAGCAGTCACATACTATCCTGTATATACCATCAGATGTCTGTACACATGGTATAATATACAGCAGTCACATACTATCCTGTATATACCATCTGATGTCTGTACACATAGTATAATATACAGCAGTCACATACTATCCTGTATATACCATCTGATGTCTGTACTCATAGTATAATATACAGCAGTCACATACTATCCTGTATATACCATCAGATGTCTGTACACATAGTATAATACACAGCAGTCACATACTATCCTGTATATACCATCAGATGTCTGTACTCATAGTATAATATACAGCAGTCACATACTATTCTGTATATACCATCAGATGTCTGTACTCATAGTATAATATACAGCAGTCACATACTATCCTGTATATACCATCTGATGTCTGTACACATAGTATAATATACAGCAGTCACATACTATCCTGTATATACCATCAGATGTCTGTACACATAGTATAATACACAGCAGTCACATACTATCCTGTATATACCATCTGATGTCTGTACACATAGTATAATATACAGCAGTCACATACTATCCTGTATATACCATCAGATGTCTGTACACATAGTATAATATACAGCAGTCACATACTATCCTGTATATACCATCTGATGTCTGTACACATGGTATAATATACAGCAGTCACATACTATCCTGTATATACCATCAGATGTCTGTACACATGGTATAATATACAGCAGTCACATACTATCCTGTATATACCATCAGATGTCTGTACACATGGTATAATATACAGCAGTCACATACTATCCTGTATATACCATCTGATGTCTGTACACATAGTATAATATACAGCAGTCACATACTATCCTGTATATACCATCAGATGTCTGTACACATAGTATAATACACAGCAGTCACATACTATCCTCTATATGCCATCAGATGTCTGTACACATAGTATAATATACAGCAGTCACATACTATCCTGTATATACAATCTGATGTCTGTATACATAGTATAATATACAGCAGTCACATACTATCCTGAATATACCATCTGATGTCTGTACACATAGTATAATATACAGCAGTCACATACTATCCTGTATATAACATCAGATGTCTGTACACATAGTATAATATACAGCAGTCACATACTATCCTGTATATACAATCTGATGTCTGTATACATAGTATAATATACAGCAGTCACATACTATCCTGTATATACCATCTTATGTCTGTATACATAGTATAATTTACAGCAATCACATACTATCCTGAATATACCATCTGATGTCTGTACACATAGTATAATATACAGCAGTCACATACTATCCTGTATATACCATCTGATGTCTGTACACATAGTATAATATACAGCAGTCACATACTATCCTGTATATACCATCTTATGTCTGTATACATAGTATAATTTACAGCAATCACATACTATCCTGAATATACCATCTGATGTCTGTACACATAGTATAATATACAGCAGTCACATACTATCCTGTATATACCATCTGATGTCTGTATACATAGTATAATATACAGCAGTCACATACTATCCTGTATATACCATCTGATGTCTGTACACATAGTATAATATACAGCAGTCACATACTATCCTGTATATACCATCTGATGTCTGTACACATAGTATAATATACAGCAGTCACATACTATCCTGTATATAACATCAGATGTCTGTACACATAGTATAATATACAGCAGTCACATACTATCCTGTATATAACATCAGATGTCTGTACACATAGTATAATATACAGCTGTCACATACTATCCTGTATATACCATCTGATGTCTGTACACATAGTATAATATACAGCAGTCACATACTATCCTGTATATACCATCTGATGTCTGTACACATAGTATAATACACAGTAGTCACATACTATCCTGTATATACCATCAGATGTCTGTACACATAGTATAATATACAGCAGTCACATACTATCCTGTATATACCATCTGATGTCTGTACACATAGTATAATATACTGCAGTCACATACTATCCGGTATATACCATCTGGTGTCTTTACACATAGTATAATATACAGCAGTCACATACTATCCTGTATATACCATCAGATGTCTGTACACATAGTATAATATACAGCAGTCACATACTATCCTGTATATACCATCTGATGTCTGTACACATGGTATAATATACAGCAGTCACATACTATCCTGTATATACCATCAGATGTCTGTACACATAGTATAATACACAGCAGTCACATACTATCCTGTATATACCATCTGATGTCTGTACACATAGTATAATATACAGCAGTCACATACTATCCTGTATATACCATCAGATGTCTGTACACATAGTATAATATACAGCAGTCACATACTATCCTGTATATACCATCAGATGTCTGTACACATGGTATTATATACCGGAGTCACATACTATCCTGTATATACCATCTGATGTCTGTACACATGGTATAATATACAGCAGTTACATACTATCCTGTATATACCATCTGATGTCTGTACACATAGTATAATATACAGCTGTCACATACTATCCTGTATATACCATCAGATGTCTGTACACATAGTATAATACACAGTAGTCACATACTATCCTGTATATGCCATCAGATGTCTGTACACATGGTATAATATACAGCAGTCACATACTATCTTGTATATACAATCTGATGTCTGTATACATAGTATACTATACAGCAGTCACATACTATCCTGTATATACCATCTGATGTCTGTACACATAGTATAATATACAGCAATCACATACTATCCTGAATATACCATCTGATGTCTGTACACATAGTATAATATACAGCAGTCACATACTATCCTGTATATAACATCAGATGTCTGTACACATAGTATAATATACAGCAGTCACATACTATCCTGTATATCACATCAGATGTCTGTACACATAGTATAATATACAGCAGTCACATACTATCCTGTATATAACATCAGATGTCTGTACACATAGTATAATATACAGCAGTCACATACTATCCTGTATATACAATCTGATGTCTGTATACATAGTATAATATACAGCAGTCACATACTATCCTGTATATACCATCTTATGTCTGTATACATAGTATAATTTACAGCAATCACATACTATCCTGAATATACCATCTGATGTCTGTACACATAGTATAATATACAGCAGTCACATACTATCCTGTATATACCATCTGATGTCTGTACACATAGTATAATATACAGCAGTCACATACTATCCTGTATATACCATCTGATGTCTGTACTCATAGTATAATATACAGCAGTCACATACTATCCTGTATATACCATCAGATGTCTGTACACATAGTATAATATACAGCAGTCACATACTATCCTGTATATACCATCTGATGTCTGTACTCATAGTATAATATACAGCAGTCACATACTATCCTGTATATACCATCAGATGTCTATACACATAGTATAATACACAGCAGTCACATACTATCCTGTATATACCATCAGATGTCTGTACTCATAGTATAATATACAGCAGTCACATACTATTCTGTATATACCATCAGATGTCTGTACTCATAGTATAATATACAGCAGTCACATACTATCCTGTATATACCATCTGATGTCTGTACACATAGTATAATATACAGCAGTCACATACTATCCTGTATATACCATCAGATGTCTGTACACATAGTATAATACACAGCAGTCACATACTATCCTGTATATACCATCTGATGTCTGTACACATAGTATAATATACAGCAGTCACATACTATCCTGTATATACCATCAGATGTCTGTACACATAGTATAATATACAGCAGTCACATACTATCCTGTATATACCATCTGATGTCTGTACACATGGTATAATATACAGCAGTCACATACTATCCTGTATATACCATCAGATGTCTGTACACATGGTATAATATACAGCAGTCACATACTATCCTGTATATACCATCAGATGTCTGTACACATGGTATAATATACAGCAGTCACATACTATCCTGTATATACCATCTGATGTCTGTACACATAGTATAATATACAGCAGTCACATACTATCCTGTATATACCATCTGATGTCTGTACTCATAGTATAATATACAGCAGTCACATACTATCCTGTATATACCATCAGATGTCTGTACACATAGTATAATACACAGCAGTCACATACTATCCTGTATATACCATCAGATGTCTGTACTCATAGTATAATATACAGCAGTCACATACTATTCTGTATATACCATCAGATGTCTGTACTCATAGTATAATATACAGCAGTCACATACTATCCTGTATATACCATCTGATGTCTGTACACATAGTATAATATACAGCAGTCACATACTATCCTGTATATACCATCAGATGTCTGTACACATAGTATAATACACAGCAGTCACATACTATCCTGTATATACCATCTGATGTCTGTACACATAGTATAATATACAGCAGTCACATACTATCCTGTATATACCATCAGATGTCTGTACACATAGTATAATATACAGCAGTCACATACTATCCTGTATATACCATCTGATGTCTGTACACATGGTATAATATACAGCAGTCACATACTATCCTGTATATACCATCAGATGTCTGTACACATGGTATAATATACAGCAGTCACATACTAACCTGTATATACCATCAGATGTCTGTACACATGGTATAATATACAGCAGTCACATACTATCCTGTATATACCATCTGATGTCTGTACACATAGTATAATATACAGCAGTCACATACTATCCTGTATATACCATCAGATGTCTGTACACATAGTATAATACACAGCAGTCACATACTATCCTCTATATGCCATCAGATGTCTGTACACATAGTATAATATACAGCAGTCACATACTATCCTGTATATACAATCTGATGTCTGTATACATAGTATAATATACAGCAGTCACATACTATCCTGAATATACCATCTGATGTCTGTACACATAGTATAATATACAGCAATCACATACTATCCTGTATATAACATCAGATGTCTGTACACATAGTATAATATACAGCAGTCACATACTATCCTGTATATACAATCTGATGTCTGTATACATAGTATAATATACAGCAGTCACATACTATCCTGTATATACCATCTTATGTCTGTATACATAGTATAATTTACAGCAATCACATACTATCCTGAATATACCATCTGATGTCTGTACACATAGTATAATATACAGCAGTCACATACTATCCTGTATATACCATCTGATGTCTGTACACATAGTATAATATACAGCAGTCACATACTATCCTGTATATACCATCTTATGTCTGTATACATAGTATAATTTACAGCAATCACATACTATCCTGAATATACCATCTGATGTCTGTACACATAGTATAATATACAGCAGTCACATACTATCCTGTATATACAATCTGATGTCTGTATACATAGTATAATATACAGCAGTCACATACTATCCTGTATATACCATCTGATGTCTGTACACATAGTATAATATACAGCAGTCACATACTATCCTGTATATACCATCTGATGTCTGTACACATAGTATAATATACAGCAGTCACATACTATCCTGTATATAACATCAGATGTCTGTACACATAGTATAATATACAGCAGTCACATACTATCCTGTATATAACATCAGATGTCTGTACACATAGTATAATATACAGCTGTCACATACTATCCTGTATATACCATCTGATGTCTGTACACATAGTATAATATACAGCAGTCACATACTATCCTGTATATACCATCTGATGTCTGTACACATAGTATAATACACAGTAGTCACATACTATCCTGTATATACCATCAGATGTCTGTACACATGGTATAATATACAGCAGTCACATACTATCCTGTATATACCATCTGATGTCTGTACACATAGTATAATATACTGCAGTCACATACTATCCGGTATATACCATCTGGTGTCTTTACACATAGTATAATATACAGCAGTCACATATTATCCTGTATATACCATCAGATGTCTGTACACATAGTATAATATACAGCAATCACATAATATCCTGTATATAACATCAGATGTCTGTACACATAGTATAATATACAGCAGTCACATACTATCCTGTATATACAATCTGATGTCTGTATACATAGTATAATATACAGCAGTCACATACTATCCTGTATATACCATCTTATGTCTGTATACATAGTATAATTTACAGCAATCACATACTATCCTGTATATACCATCAGATGTCTGTACACATAGTATAATATACAGCAGTCACATACTATCCTGTATATACCATCTGATGTCTGTACACATAGTATAATATACAGCAGTCACATACTATCCTGTATATACAATCTGACGTCTGTATACATAGTATAATATACAGCAGTCACATACTATCCTGTATATACCATCTTATGTCTGTATACATAGTATAATTTACAGCAGTCACATACTATCCTGTATATACCATCAGATGTCTGTACACATAGTATAATATACAGCAATCACATACTATCCTGAATATACCATCTGATGTCTGTACACATAGTATAATACACAGCAGTCACATACTATCCTGTATATACCATCTGATGTCTGTACACATAGTATAATATACAGCAATCACATACTATCCTGAATATACCATCTGATGTCTGTACACATAGTATAATACACAGCAGTCACATACTATCCTGTATATACCATCTGATGTCTGTATACATAGTATAATATACAGCAATCACATACTATCCTGAATATACCATCTGATGTCTGTACACATAGTATAATTTACAGCAGTCACATACTATCCTGTATATACCATCAGATGTCTGTACACATAGTATAATATACAGCAATCACATACTATCCTGAATATACCATCTGATGTCTGTACACATAGTATAATACACAGCAGTCACATACTATCCTGTATATACCATCTGATGTCTGTATACATAGTATAATATACAGCAATCACATACTATCCTGAATATACCATCTGATGTCTGTACACATAGTATAATATACAGCAGTCACATACTATCCTGTATATACAATCAGATGTCTGTACACATAGTATAATATACAGCAGTCACATATTATCCTGTATATACCATCAGATGTCTGTACACATAGTATAATACACAGCAGTCACATACTATCCTGTATATACCATCTGATGTCTGTACACATAGTATAATATACAGCAGTCACATACTATCCTGTATATACCATCTGATGTCTGTACACATAGTATAATATACAGCAGTCACATACTATCCTGTATATACCATCTGATGTCTGTACACATAGTATAATATACAGCAGTCACATACTATCCTGTATATAACATCAGATGTCTGTACACATAGTATAATATACAGCAGTCACATACTATCCTGTATATACCATTTGATGTCTGTACACATAGTATAATATACAGCAGTCACATACTATCCTGTATATAACATCAGATGTCTGTACACATAGTATAATATACAGCAGTCACATACTATCCTGTATATAACATCTGATGTCTGTACACATAGTATAATATACAGCAGTCACATACTATCCTGTATATACCATCTGATGTCTGTACACATAGTATAATATACAGCAGTCACATACTATCCTGTATATACCATCAGATGTCTGTACACATAGTATAATATACAGCAATCACATAATATCCTGTATATACCATCAGATGTCTGTACACATAGTATAATATACAGCAGTCACATACTATCCTGTATATACCATCTGATGTCTGTATACATAGTATAATATACAGCAGTCACATACTATCCTGTATATACCATCAGATGTCTGTACACATAGTATAATATACAGCAGTCACATACTATCCTGTATATACCATCTGATGTCTGTACACATATTATAATATACAGCAGCCACATACTATCCTCTATATGACTCACCCCCTGGGCCGTGGGGCACGCGGAACCGGGCAATAGGGAGACGCTGGGAGTAGAAGTTGCGGCCCGGTCCCGCGGCTCAGGGTGGTCAGACCAATGGTAGTCTGCTACTGTACTTTAGATAATGTCCGACTACGCCACCCGTGGATTGCGGTTATTAGGAACCGCCGCTTCAAGGCAGTCCGCTGGGGCTGATGATGTATGCAGCTGGGATGGTGTGACTCCCCACGGGAAGAGTGCGGCCCCAGGGCAGTGTAGTGAATGGTGGGAGTGATGGTGGTGAGAGTCCCAGTACCGGTAGTGCTGGAGGAGCGAAAGAGCACACAGACAACGTACTGCAGTCCAATGTCTTTTTACTCACAGTTCAGGTACTCCAGGTCACTTCTGTACAGGTAGTGACCGCCCGAGCCATGCTGCGTCCACCAAGTGAGGGGCTCGGTCAACTCCCAGGCAGTTCAGGAGAATGGCACAGGATTCCCTTCTTTCCTTTCTCTGGCCTGCCTCACCAGTGACCCACTTTTGTCCGGTCGCCGCGGACCTGCGCAGGTAAACGTGGGCCCCGTTCCCCGCTGTCCTTTATGGTGCCTTCCTAGCAGGTTTGATGAGGTGCTGCACCAATAAATGGTCACAGCCTCCGGTCTTTGGCTGAGGGTTGTTTCTCCTCCACCAACTTGGGATCCGGTACCCTTAATCTGCCTGACCCTTCACCCTGGATTCTCGTGGGTTCTTAGAGTACCATCCACCTTCTTGTTCCTGAGCCCTTCTGTTTCTCTCTCTCTTCTCCTTCTCTCCTGTTCTGTCTTCTCCTCCTTCCCTTGGCCTCTTCTCCAGGCCCACTTCTCCTTCTCTTCTCAGGCTCCGGCCTTCTCTCTAGGCCTGCCTCTGAGCAGAGCTCCTACAGAGCCTCTGCTCCCTGTCTTCTTCTCTGACTGAACTTCTCCCAGAACTAAGATGGTGCCCACCTTTTATACCTCCCTCTAGCCATGAGCCCAGGTGACCAGCAACCAATGGGCTCCTTTCTACGCTCAGGAACCAACCCCTATCTGCCCCTACAGCACTGGGTGTTCCACCCCCCTCCCCACTCCAGACAGGGACATAGTCGGTCGTGCCTGCACTTCTGTCTAGTGGGAGCACCGTTGAGCTGTCCCTCGGAAATGGGGTGTGTGTGCTGTATGCAGCTAACTGAGCCCTGGTCCATACTCCATCCTTACCCGGGAGTGGAATATCACACCTCTGGACTGAGGTGCAATACCCCTGTAGCGGCCGAACCCTCGGGGCGCTACATTCCCCCCTGGTAAAGCACAGCACGTCCTCGGGCTGGAAAAGAGCAAAACAGTTGATTACAGGACATGCAAATCTTTTTCAAAACTTTTCACATTTGGGAAAACGGATGACACAATTCAATTCCCTTTATGGGACACACATTTTCTTTCACTAGGAATTATAAAACATTTTTAGGGTTACATAAAACATTTTCTAGCAGCATACTAAACTTCTCATATAAAACATTTTTAGGCAAAACTTCTTCTTGCATTCTTGGATCACGGCCGCGGTGCAGCTTGCGACCAGGTGTGCATTCTTCTAAGTGCAAAAACTTTAGCAAACTTGTAAACGCGAGGGACTCCCTGTCCCGAGGTAGACGTGGTAGTCTTTCTTATAAAACCAGTAGGGGGCGCTTTAGGAAGCGCAACTATATAGAAGTGGCGGCCGCTCTCAGTCCTCGGCCAGTTTTGGGAAGGGGAATGGCTGCTCACATTCCTCAGCCTGGTAGGGGATGTAGGGGGTTAATTTGCACACAGGAAACAGTTCTTTAACAGTTCTTTTGGTACCCCGACGGGTAACTATGTACACAGGTACGTGGCTACTTACTAGTAGCTGTGTCCTTCAAACGCTCCTTCCTCATCCTGGTGGTCTTCAGACCCGTCCGGGTCCTCTTGGCTCTCCTCATAGCCATGGTGTTGTAGTTCTTCCTCGGTGAGCCGATGAACATGTAGGGCGTACGGTCCCTTTGCACCTACGTGGCGGGTGAAGGTGGCCACATCACCAGGGTACAAGTCACGGCCACGGTGTCCCTCAGGTAGATGACTTTCAACGTCCCTGCGGGTCACAAAGACGTCTCCGGCAGTTTCTGGACCCCTGATAAAGCCCCAGCCATGTTCCATGTGAAACTTGATTATGGTCCCGGTGATGCGGGGACCGCGGGCTGCTCGGGGGTCTTGGCGGGCCTTCCGTTTTTGCTCGGCACTCTGGGCCTGGAGCCGTTCCTCCCTGACGCGCCTCTCTCGTCGTTCCCGCTCAAAGGTCACCAGTTGTTGTTGGCAAACCTCGAGACGGCGGATCGCGTCTGCCCGGGTCTGTTGAGCGAACCCCACTAAGCTCTCATCGGCGGGGTCCCACTCAACTTGGGCTTTTTCTTGCGGTGGCGGGGTGACCTTCACAGGCTCCGGAGCTGGTATTGGAGGCCCGCGCGGGGGCTGGGTCTTCCATGGCTGACCTCCGATCAGTTCAGCCGGCCACTCCAGCGGCAGTCCATCCGGACCGGTATGGTGTGCTATCAGGTCCACACCCAGCTGTGGTATAGTGGAGGGACCTGGTCTGGGAGCAGCACCCGGGGGCACTCGGCCTTGCGACCAGGCCGGGAGTCTCTTGGTGGCGCCCGCTGGCAGTCCCGTCCGGGACAGGGGCGCAGGCGTAGCGATGGCGCCCGGGTCATCCAGGCCTTGCGACCGGGCCGATGACGCTTCTCGCTTTACGGCGCCCGGGGTCAAGGGGCGTGGCGCCGGGCGGGGCGTGGCCGCGGAGCTCGCCGCTTGGGGCCTAGCTGGGAGCAGTGACGGCGCGGCAACAGGTGTGGTGAGTGGGGCTTCGGGTTCTGCTACGGGAGGCTGGGGCAGGCTTGCGGCTGCTGGGCCTGTGGTGGTGACGTCCCCTGTACCTGCCTCGGTCCTCATAGCTTCCTCAGCGACGCCACCTCTGGCCTTCACTTCTCCTGCTCTGTCCTCAGAGGCAGGCGGACTCCGGGGTGCGGGTGGTACCTGCCGCTGGCGGGTTTCAGCCTGCCGGGCCAGTTCCTCTCTCCATTCGCTGAGCGCACCCCGCTGCGCTCGGACCATCCTCCTCTCCAGGTCCTCCAGTGCAGCTTGCGCACGCTCCGAGTCTCGGGGGAGCTGCGCTAGGACTTCTGCTAGGCTGCAGAGCGGTTCAGGCTTCGGGCCAGGAGGCTGGTGCTGCTGAGGGCATCCATCCCCGGGTGCGGCCTGTCTGGACTGATCCAGACCGCGCCCTGCCCCACCATCTGATGTCTGTACACATAGTATAATATACAGCAGCCACATACTATCCTGTATATACCATCTGATGTCTGTATACATAGTATAATATACAGCGGTCACATACTATCCTGTATATAACACCTGATGTCTGTACACATAGTATAATATACAGCAGTCACATACTATCCTGTATATACCATCTGATGTCTGTACTCATAGTATAATATACAGCAGTCACATACTATCCTGTATATACCATCTGATGTCTGTACACATAGTATAATATACAGCAGTCACATACTATCCTGTATATACCATCTTATGTCTGTGCACATAGTATAATATACACAGTCACATACTATCCTGTATATACCATCTGATGTCTGTACACATAGTATAATATACAGCAGTCACATACTATCCTGTATATACCATCTGATGTCTGTACACATAGTATAATATACAGCAGTCACATACTATCCTGTATATACCATCAGATGTCTGTACACATAGTATAATATACAGCAGTCACATACTATCCTGTATATACCATCTTATGTCTGTGCACATAGTATAATATACACAGTCACATACTATCCTGTATATACCATCTGATGTCTGTACACATAGTATAATATACAGCAGTCACATACTATCCTGTATATACCATCTGATGTCTGTACACATAGTATAATATACAGCAGTCACATACTATCCTGTATATACCATCAGATGTCTGTACACATAGTATAATATACAGCAGTCACATACTATCCTGTATATAACACCTGATGTCTGTACACATAGTATAATATACAGTAGTCACATACTATCCTGTATATACCATCAGATGTCTGTATACATAGTATAATATACAGCAGTCACATACTATCCTGTATATACCATCAGATGTCTGTACACATAGTATAATATACAGTAGTCACATACTATCCTGTATATAACATCAGATGTCTGTATACATAGTATAATATACAGCAGTCACATACTATCCTGTATATAACATCAGATGTCTGTACACATAGTATAATATACAGTAGTCACATACTATCCTGTATATAACATCAGATGTCTGTACACATAGTATAATATACAGCAGTCACATACTATCCTGTATATACCATCAGATGTCTGTACACATAGTATAATATACAGTAGTCACATACTATCCTGTATATACCATCAGATGTCTGTACACATAGTATAATATACAGCAGTCACATACTATCCTGTATATAACATCAGATGTCTGTACACATAGTATAATATACAGTAGTCACATACTATCCTGTATATAACATCTGATGTCTGTACACATAGTATAATATACAGCAGTCACATACTATCCTGTATATACCATCTGATGTCTGTACACATAGTATAATATACAGCAGTCACATACTATCCTGTATATACCATCTTATGTCTGTACTCATAGTATAATATACAGCAGTCACATACTATCCTGTATATACCATCTTATGTCTGTACACATAGTATAATATACAGTAGTCACATACTATCCTGTATATAACATCTGATGTCTGTACACATAGTATAATATACAGCAGTCACATACTATCCTGTATATACCATCTTATGTCTGTACTCATAGTATAATATACAGCAGTCACATACTATCCTGTATATACCATCTTATGTCTGTACACATAGTATAATATACAGTAGTCACATACTATCCTGTATATACCATCTTATGTCTGTACACATAGTATAATATACAGTAGTCACATACTATCCTGTAAATACCAGACACCAGTCATAGGCCAAAACCAATTCAGGTTATCGCTTCTCTGCCTTTTGGCTAACATCAAGTGTAGTATCTGTTCTCATTTAGTATATGTGCTTTGCTTTTACCAATATATTGTATTGTAATGTTATCTATCTATCTAACTATCTATCTATCTATATATTATCTATCTATCCCTCTATCTATCTATCTATCTATCTATCTATCTATCTATCTGCACATACACCATATACCTAGTCAGTGGCCTTGTTATCAGCTGCTACTCTTTTAATTCAACTGTCCCATCAGTTGGGTGTTGCTGAGTACCACGCATTTAAAAAAAATGTGGGGGCCGTTACGATTTCTTTAGTGAAATGCTGGCTCCCTCTGGTGGAGCACTGACTACTTTAATTTTCTATCTGTGGATGAAAAAAAGATAAAAAAAAGTTTGATCTGAGATGTTGTTTTAAAGTGCTACCCATGTCTGTCAATCAGAGCATCCTATTGGTTTTCACCCACCCATATAGATTGCTTGCAATAGATGTAATGAGTGAATGGAACAATGGAATAATGCAAGAGAATGGGACAATGGAACAATGGAATAATACAAGAACTGAATAATGGAACATCATTGCATGTGTCATAACGGGCTCCTGGCCTTTATCTGGCTGTGCTGCTCCAGTCAGCTACAGTCTGCAGGGAGCCTGCAGACTAGGAAGAAGGTGGACCGCTGCTTGTTTGTTCACGAATTAGTTATCCTCTCCCCATCCCCTTGTCTGCAGGTGCATGGGACAATGGGGGGGAGGGGAGAATGTTTGAAAATAGGCAGACTCATGCAGATTAAAAATGCATGCGTGGGCTGCAGCTGCAACAAGCAGTAAAGTTGTGGGTTTTAAGGTGTCTATTGATGAACATGTAAGGGGGTGACCGATGCGGTCGCAGGTTCCCTCCTTAAGCAGTAAAAATGGTTATAAATTGTGTGTTAAATAGAATTATACCTTCTGCATAGAATCTCATAAGCACTAAAGTTACAAGGTTAAAGTACTGCTTTAATATGTTTTCTGCTAAATGCATAATGTTCTTGTGTTACATGTAGAGATTAGTGCCTAAGATCTGTGTTAACAGACAGTTAGAGGTTAGGTATAAGAGTACGACACTTTGACCTGGCTCGCGGCTACGGGTTCGTACAGGAAACGGGGACTGGCGAGAGGGTGTACGTCAACAAGGGGTCTATCGATGCCCCCGGTCCCTTGCTTGTGGGTAGCCGAGTTAAATTTATTAAAGAACATGGGCCACGAGGCCCGTATGTGGTGGCCGTTACCGTGTTGTCCGACACTGAGGAGCGGATGATAAATCAGCCTGTGCGGCCGACAGTGATGGCCGCGGTGCAGCTGGCTGTGGGTGCGAGTGAGAGCGTGAGCACCAGAGCAGCATCCCCGCCTCCGGAGTCACTGGGGGCGACGGCCGGCTCCCAGGGGAGTATACAGTCGGAGTCTCCGAGTCTATCTGCGTCGCAGACGAGGAGCCGGAGCAACAGCGGAGGATCGGTCTCCAGTGATTCGTCCTCTGGGACCACCATCATCTATATCCAGGGTCAGGGAGTGGCCCACTACGGTGGTCCCAGGGGGATCCCTGAGTGAGCGGCTGCTTTAAAAACATCTGGTTGTGCTCGTTGCACGGAGGAAGACAAGGAACTGTTCTGCGTTCCTAGGGGCGGGAGCCCCTGTTCAGCCTGGTGATGACCGGAGGTGGCCCAGGATGCGGTCACTAAAGAGAGACTGTTCCGCGTCTCTTAAAGGGCAACCAGCCCTTATAGCACCATGGAGCAATGGTGCTGGCCGGACGGCCAGAAGATAATTTTTTTATGTGTGTGTTTTTCCCCCTCCAAGTTCTGTTGCGCACGTTTGCGCATTCCCCTGCTGGATTACGGGACTGAACCCTAACAGGGTTAACAAAGGACTGTGCCAACTGCTTCATGGACTGTGTCCTAGTAAAGAACTGTCGAGCGGTTCATGGTCTTCAACGGGACCGTACTCAGTAAAAGGAGGGAGGGGGAGAAACTGTCAGGACGACCTGAGGATCGAGCCGGGTCACTGTTCCAGGACTGTTGGAGCAGGATTTGTTGGCCAGTGGGCCTGTGGTGGACAAAAATTTTTTTTTTGTGTTTATTTGTTTTTTTGGTCCCAGGAGCAAGGGGACCGGAGTCCAACGGACTCATATCCAAAAGAACTTGAACTCTGTGTTCCAGGGTCCCAACCGAGTGGGACCGAGGTCAAGATTGACCACCAAGAAAACAAGAAAAAGTGAATTGATCTATCGTGCATTTTGATATAAACATATGTGTTGAATGTTTTGAATGTGCATTGGTGTTTCTCTTTACAGGTGCTCTCATGGTCGGGACGACCATGTTTTAGGAGGGAGGAATGTAAGGGGGTGACCGATGCGGTCACAGGTTCCCTCCTTAAGCAGGAAAAATGGTTATAAATTGTGTTAAATAGAATTATACCTTCTGCATAGAATCTCATAAGCACTAAAGTTACAAGGTTAAAGTACTGCTTTAATATGTTTTCTGCTAAATGCATAATGTTCTTGTGTTACATGTAGAGATTAGTGCCTAAGATCTGTGTTAACAGACAGTTAGAGGTTAGGTATAAGAGTAAGATGTGGGCACTGTAGCACACAGAGTATGCAGTTATAAGTTAGGAAACAGTTAATAGTCTTGTGAGCAGCTTTAGTGTGGGAGGAGCAGGTTCAGTGAAGGATGGAGACACTTCCTGATTGCAGAGAGTTTGGGTTTGGTTGAGTGAGGGACAGTGACTAGAGAAGACAAGTCAGGAAGACACAGGAGAAGGGTGTGTGTGTGTCACAGTTTTAGGAGTTTTTGGACAATAAGAACAGATGTACATGGAGAGCTCAATGAGGAAACTTCACCTTATATGCCAGGACAGGACAGCCTCATCAGGGAGGTGGATCCAAGCAGGTCAGGCAGTGGGACAGAGAATGGAGTTACACAGAGAGCTGGCGCGTTCCGCGTTAATCTTCATATCCAAATCAGTGTCTGTGTCTTTCATCACTGGTAAAGTGCCACTGTATGTGAAGAGATCACAAAAAGACTATTACTTGTTATTCTCTGTATGTGACTGTAGCGGCAAGTAAAGAAGTTTTTACGTTTTCAAGCTGGTCTGGTTTTCTCCTTCTGAAGGCTAAAAGACTCAACAACCGGGACGGCGAGACAGAAGTGAGTATGGAGGTATCCTCCACGGAGACACCGAAGCACACACACACCCAGGGATGCTCCGAGTCCCCTTTTTCTGTAGCGGGGCAGGGTGAGGGTTCAATCACTGGAACTGACGTGCCACTCGCCACCGACTGCCACCCTGACCCCCGTTACATTTGGCGTAGTCGGCAGGATACGAAGTCCTCGCATCCAAACAGCGGGGTGAACAGGTCCTGTGGCAAGAGAGAGAAGGTGCCGGATAAGGACCGCAAGAAAAATGCCCCTGGCGCAGATGAGGCGCCTGAAGATAAACAGATAAAACGGAAAGAATTGAAAAGTGTACGAACCAAGATGGCGGATGAGCATGGCGATATCAAGATGGCGGCTGGCAATGTGAGTCCCAAGATGGTGGATGATGGCGTGGAGGCTGGCGGTAGCTCCGCCCATAGTGGGCGTCCTGAGCGCAAAACAGCGCGAAAAACTGTATGGTATGGACGCCGGCCCGGACGGAGATTGCGGCCCCCTGTGAGCGGTACCCGCCCACAATGGGAGTGGCGAAGAAAGAAGTTCCGCCTACTATTGAAGATCCCAGAGACAGAGTGGGAAGATTTGCCAAAGGCAGCCCCAACAATGGAGGGGCGGAGTCTTGAAAGAGGATCTCGTGTGATGAGCAGTGCGGCGCCATTGCTGAAAGGAACAGAGAAGCAGCGACAGCATAACAAGATGGCTCATCGTGGCGGCTGCGGGAGGATGGAGTGGAGCCGGCGCAGGGAGCGCGAAGGAAAGGAGGAACGCCCAGGAGGTCGCTGCGGAGTCTTTGACCTCCATGACTATCCGTTTGAGAGTGGTCTGCCTTTTGTACCAGGCTGGTACCCTTTTCACGACCCGCGGGGAGATTCCGTCCCCCTTGTGGAGGCCCTAAAGGGGCTCGTGGTTACAAGCCCCGGAGAGAAACCAGAAGCAGTACAGGAGGAAGTGGTCGGAGGAACAACGGCCGCGGAACTGCCAGCAGGTGACGGCGAGTCAGCTCCGGTGACCGTCGCCGCGGTGAGTCACAACACGGGCCCCGACCCCAACCCCCAACCCCCTACTTACCAAGAAGTAGTGAGAACCCCCGGGGAAGAGGAGGCGCGGTGGATCGCCGGGGTAATCACGGAAAAGAAGAGGCGGGAGCGCCGCATCCGCGAGGAGCTGCGGAGGCCGGGGGGAGGAGCAATGACCGGCCGGATGACTTGCGGCCTAGTACGACACTTTGACCTGGCTCGCGGCTACGGATTCATACAGGAAACGGGGACTGGCGAGAGGGTGTACGTCAACAAGGGGTCTATCGATGCCCCCGGTCCCTTGCTTGTGGGTAGCCGAGTTAAATTTATTAAAGAACATGGGCCACGAGGCTCGTATGTGGTGGCCGTTACCGTGTTGTCCGACACTGAGGAGCGGATGATAAATCGGCCTGTGCGGCCGACAGTGATGGCCGCGGTGCAGCTGGCTGTGGGTGCGAGTGAGAGCGTGAGCACCAGAGCAGCATCCCCGCCTCTGGAGTCACTGGGGGCGACTGCCGGCTCCCAGGGGAGTATACAGTCGGTGTTAGAACCTTGCTGTTAGGTTTTTTTTCCTTTGCTGGTCACATGACCTTGTTGGCCTATTTAATCCTGCTCCGCCCTTCTGGCTTTGCTGGACTTCATTGTATATCTACTTTCTAGCTAGCCTGTGCTCTGTGTCTTGCTCTGTTAGTTTGCTTGGTTTACTGACCTCTATGTTCTTTATATTTTGTTTGTTCGTCTGTCTGCTACTATTTCTGTTAGGAGGTGTCCCATATTCCTCCCAGTCCTTAGTACTTGTAGGGATTCCTCCACCACATCTATAGGTCTTCGTACAGACTAGCTTAGGACTTTAGCAGGTCTGATCGCAGGATCAGGTTCCCTGTTACATCGTAGGGATTCAGCTGAGTTCTATCGTAGGGACAGATCTCCTCTCTTTCCTTAGCTCTGGTAGCAGAACATAACAGTAAGTCCAGCCAGCAAATTCTCTAAGGAAAGATTTTTCTGTTCCATCATGGTGTCGGTTCAGGATTTGGCTCATCGCCTGCAGGGACTCTCTCTGGAAGTGGTCGAGCTCCGTCAGCACGTGAGTAACTGTTCTGGAGCACATTTCTTGGAGCCTAAGGTATGTTTGCCGGATTTATTTTTTGGTGAACATCGAGAATTTTTTTCATTTAAAAATGCTTGCTTATTGTATTTTCGTTTGAGACCCAAGTCCTCTGGGGATGAATCCCAGCGCGTAGGGTTCATAATGTCACTTTTGCGCAAAGAGCCTCAGGAGTGGGCCTTTTCTTTGCAACCTAGTGATACATGCTTCAGATCAGTGGATAGTTTTTTTTCTGCTTTAGGACTATTATATGATGATCCTGACCGTGTCGCATCAGCTGAGACTGAGTTGAGACGTTTAAAACAAGGATCAGGTAATGTCGAAAAATATTGTACACATTTTCGTCGTTGGTCCACTCAAACAGGGTGGAACGATTCTGCTCTGAAAAGTCTATTTCTTGCTGGGCTCAGTGAAAGGGTTAAAGACCTGCTAATTGCTTATCCTACACCTGAGGATTTGCAACAGGCTATGCAATTAGCTATACGGGTGGATAGAAGACTGCGTGCTAGGGTTAATGAGAGCAAATCCTCTGCTATGTCAGTTTCTGGTTATGATAATGTGTGTACTAACAGTGGTGAACCGATGGAGATTGGATCGGTGGCACCTCGCTCTCAAGAAAAAGACCGTCGTTTTTCGAAAGGCTTGTGTTTCTATTGCGGAAAATCTGGTCATTTGATTAAAGGCTGTGAGCTTCGTATGAAGAAAGAAAAAAAAATGGTCAGTCACGCCCGTATTGCCTGTTTAAATTCCAAGGGTGTATTTTTAGCTGCTTCCACGATTGCTCAGGAAAAATTAATGGAATTTCGGGTGTTTGTTGATTGCGGGTCTACACTGAATGTAATTGATGGGGGATTCGTGGAAAAACTCAATTTAAAACCTGAACCTTTATCATCCCCCATTGCTGTGGTTTCTGTGGATGGCTCCCCTTTGAAGAATATTACTCTCAAGGTCTGTGAATTTCCTCTCACTATTAATGGTGTTCACCATGAGAAATTGGATTTGGTAGTGTTGAATAACTTGCCTTCTCCAGTAATATTGGGTTTGCCCTGGTTAAAATGTCACAATCCTGTACTGGATTGGTCTACCAGTGAAATTAAATCCTGGAGCCATAAATGTTATGACAAGTGTTGTAACGGGCGTATTGCAGCTTTGGATAGGGGAGAATTGCCTGTTCCTATTCAGGATTTTTGGAGAGTTTTTTCTGAGAAGGAATCGCAGGTTTTGCCTCCCCATAGAGACTATGATTGTTCTATTGAATTTGTCCCTGGAGCGACTCTTCCTAAAAGTCGTTTATTTAACCTTACTATTCCTGAGAGGAAGGCTTTGGAGGAATACATACAGACAAGTTTGGCCGCCGGTCACATTAGGCCCTCTAAGTCTCCTGTGGCGGTTGGATTTTTTTTTGTAAAAAAAAAGGACGGCGGTTTACGTCTTTGTCTGGATTTTCGTGAGATTAACAAAATTACGGTACGCAATCCTTACCCACTGCCATTGATTCCTGATCTGTTTAACCAGTTATTGGGGGCCAAGTGGTTCTCTAAAATTGACCTTAAGGGGGCATACAATCTGTTGCGCATGAAGGAGGGTGATGAATGGAAGACTGCTTTTAACACTCCTGTGGGTCATTTTGAGAATCTGGTTATGCCTTTTGGTCTTACTAATGCTCCTGCATTTTTTCAGAATCTGATTAATGACATCCTTAGACCTTTGATCGGTAAAAATGTGGTTGTGTATTTGGATGACATTTTGATTTATTCGCCAGATCTGGAGTCTCATTGGCGGAGCGTGCGTGAGGTATTACAGTTATTAATGGACAATTCGCTTTTTGCTAAGCTGGAGAAATGTGAGTTCGCTGTACAGAGAATTAGTTTTTTGGGCTACATTATCTCCAGCAAAGGTTTTGAGATGGATCCGGTTAAGGTTCAGGCTGTGCAGGAATGGCCTAGGCCTATTGGTTTGAAATCGATACAGAGGTTTTTGGGTTTCGCCAATTACTATAGAAAATTCATAAAAAATTTTTCTAGTATTGTCAAACCTCTGACTGATCTCACCAGGAAAGGTGCTGATGCGGTTCAGTGGTCTTCTGAGGCCATTGAAGCTTTTGTGTATCTCAAGGAGAGGTTCACCTCTGCTCCCATCCTTATGCAGCCTGATGTTACTAGGCCGTTTTTGGTTGAGGTTGATGCTTCCTCTGTGGGGGTTGGCGCAGTATTGTCTCAGGATAACGGGGATGGATTACATCCCTGTGCCTTTTTTTCAAAAAAATTTTCGGAGACTGAATTGAATTACGATATTGGTAATCGGGAATTATTGGCTATTAAACTCGCATTTGAACACTGGCGCCACTTCTTGGAAGGTGCGGAATTTCCCGTTCAGGTTCTTATGGATCATAAAAATCTGATATATCTTGACGCTGCCAAGCGCCTGAATGCCCGTCAGGCTAGGTGGGCACTGTTTTTCTCGCGGTTTAATTTCTCCGTTACTTACATCCCTGGTACTAAGAATGTTAAGGCGGATGCCTTGTCTCGCAGTTTTTCTCCCATAGTCGGTGCTGAGAAAGAGGAAAACATTTTACAAGAAGGTGTTGTGATAGCTGCTTTAGACTCCGTTTTGGAAGATGAGATTCTTAAAGCTCAGGAGAATGCCCCATCTAACACTCCTCATGGGAGGTTGTTTGTGCCTGGGACCTTTAGGAGAGATTTGTTTGTTGAGTGTCACGAATCTCGGTTGGCAGGTCATCCCGGAATCTCTGAGACCAAGAGACTGGTGGGTCGCAGTTTTTGGTGGCCTGGATGGCAGAAGGAAGTCATTAAGTGGGTACGCCAATGTACTGTATGTGCTAGATCTAAGTCCTCACATACTCCTGCTGCGGGGTTGCTTTGTCCTTTGGAGGTCCCCAGTGCTCCTTGGACACATTTGGCTATGGACTTTATAACTGACCTTCCCCCCTCTGAGGGTTTTACTGTCATCTGGGTGGTCGTGGACCGTTTTAGTAAGATGTGTCACTTGGTTCCCTTCATCAAACTGCCCTGCGCTAAAACTCTCGCTAAGGCCTTTGTCAAGGAAATTGTCAGACTTCATGGCGTTCCTACTGACATTGTTTCTGATAGGGGTCCTCAGTTCGTGGCTCGTTTTTGGCGTGCCTTTTGTGACAGGTTGGGAATTCATTTGTCGTTTTCGTCCGGATATCATCCTGAATCTAATGGCCAGACAGAAAGGAAAAACCAGGATGTTGAGCAGTTCTTGCGTTGTTTTGTGGCAGACAATCAAGAGGGGTGGTCTGAGTTTCTGCCACTTGCCGAATTTGCTCTGAACAATCATACATCTTCTTCTGCTGGTTGTTCGCCTTTTTTTTGTTGTTCTGGGAGACATCCGTCGTTTGGGTCGTTCTCCAAGTTGGGATCTGCCGTGCCTGAGGAGGAGAATTTTTCCGGTGATTTGGAAAGAGTTTGGACGGATGTGCGTGGTAATCTTCAGGAGGCCAACAGAAAATCTAAAGACTACTTTGATAGGAAACGACAGGAGGTTTTGTTCGCTGTTGGTGACATGGTTTGGTTGTCCTCTAAGAATCTGCGGTTGAGGATTCCTTCTAAGAAATTGGGTCCCAAGTTTGTAGGGCCCTTTAAGGTGCTTCAGGTTGTCAACCAATCTGCTGTTAGGTTGGAGGTTCCTACCTCCTGGAGAATTAATCCGGTCTTTCATGTCTCTCTGTTAAAAAAAGCTGTTGTGTCGGATGGTGACGCCTCTGCCTCTGTTCCTCCGGTGGTGGAGGACGGGGAATATGAAATTTCTCGCATCCTTGACTCTAGACGGTATAGAGGTAGTTTGCAGTATCTTGTGGCCTGGAAAGGTTTCGGACCCGAGGATAACTCTTGGGTGAGGTCAGATGATGTTTCCGCGTCCAGACTTATCAGAGCGTTTCACAGGAGATTTCCTGATAAGCCTGGTCCTAGGGGATCCGGAGGATCCTCTTAGAAGGGGGGGTACTGTTAGAACCTTGCTGTTAGGTTTTTTTTCCTTTGCTGGTCACATGACCTTGTTGGCCTATTTAATCCTGCTCCGCCCTTCTGGCTTTGCTGGACTTCATTGTATATCTACTTTCTAGCTAGCCTGTGCTCTGTGTCTTGCTCTGTTAGTTTGCTTGGTTTACTGACCTCTATGTTCTTTATATTTTGTTTGTTCGTCTGTCTGCTACTATTTCTGTTAGGAGGTGTCCCATATTCCTCCCAGTCCTTAGTACTTGTAGGGATTCCTCCCCCACATCTATAGGTCTTCGTACAGACTAGCTTAGGACTTTAGCAGGTCTGATCGCAGGATCAGGTTCCCTGTTACATCGTAGGGATTCAGCTGAGTTCTATCGTAGGGACAGATCTCCTCTCTTTCCTTAGCTCTGGTAGCAGAACATAACAGTCGGAGTCTCCGAGTCTATCTGCGTCGCAGACGAGGAGCCGGAGCAACAGCGGAGGATCGGTCTCCAGTGATTCGTCCTCTGGGACCACCATCATCTATATCCAGGGTCAGGGAGTGGCCCACTACGGTGGTCCCAGGGGGATCTCTGAGTGAGCGGCTGCTTTAAAAACATCTGGTTGTGCTCGTTGCACGGAGGAAGACAAGGAACTGTTCTGCGTTCCTAGGGGCGGGAGCCCCTGTTCAGCCTGGTGATGACCGGAGGTGGCCCAGGATGCGGTCACTAAAGAGAGACTGTTCCGCGTCTCTTAAAGGGCAACCAGCCCTTATAGCACCATGGAGCAATGGTGCTGGCCGGACGGCCAGAAGATAATTTTTTTATGTGTGTGTTTTTCCCCCTCCAAGTTCTGTTGCGCACGTTTGCGCATTCCCCTGCTGGATTACGGGACTGAACCCTAACAGGGTTAACAAAGGACTGTGCGCAACTGCTTCATGGACTGTGTCCTAGTAAAGAACTGTCGAGCGGTTCATGGTCTTCAACGGGACCGTACTCAGTAAAAGGAGGGAGGGGGAGAAACTGTCAGGACGACCTGAGGATCGAGCCGGGTCACTGTTCCAGGACTGTTGGAGCAGGATTTGTTGGCCAGTGGGCCTGTGGTGGACAAAAATTTTTTTTTTGTGTTTATTTGTTTTTTTGGTCCCAGGAGCAAGGGGACCGGAGTCCAACGGACTCATATCCAAAAGAACTTGAACTCTGTGTTCCAGGGTCCCAACCGAGTGGGACCGAGGTCAAGATTGACCACCAAGAAAACAAGAAAAAGTGAATTGATCTATCGTGCATTTTGATATAAACATATGTGTTGAATGTTTTGAATGTGCATTGGTGTTTCTCTTTACAGGTGCTCTCATGGTCGGGACGACCATGTTTTAGGAGGGAGGAATGTAAGGGGGTGACCGATGCGGTCACAGGTTCCCTCCTTAAGCAGGAAAAATGGTTATAAATTGTGTTAAATAGAATTATACCTTCTGCATAGAATCTCATAAGCACTAAAGTTACAAGGTTAAAGTACTGCTTTAATATGTTTTCTGCTAAATGCATAATGTTCTTGTGTTACATGTAGAGATTAGTGCCTAAGATCTGTGTTAACAGACAGTTAGAGGTTAGGTATAAGAGTAAGATGTGGGCACTGTAGCACACAGAGTATGCAGTTATAAGTTAGGAAACAGTTAATAGTCTTGTGAGCAGCTTTAGTTTGGGAGGAGCAGGTTCAGTGAAGGATGGAGACACTTCCTGATTGCAGAGAGTTTGGGTTTGGTTGAGTGAGGGACAGTGACTAGAGAAGACAAGTCAGGAGGACACAGGAGAAGGGTGTGTGTGTGTCACAGTTTTAGGAGTTTTTGGACAATAAGAACAGATGTACATGGAGAGCTCAATGAGGAAACTTCACCTTACATGCCAGGACAGGACAGCCTCATCAGGGAGGTGGATCCAAGCAGGTCAGGCAGTGGGATAGAGAATGGAGTTACACAGAGAGCTGGCGCGTTCCGCGTTAATCTTCATATCCAAATCAGTGTCTGTGTCTTTCATCACTGGTAAAGTGCCACTGTATGTGAAGAGATCACAAAAAGACTGTATTACTTGTTATTCTCTGTATGTGACTGTAGCGGCAAGTAAAGAAGTTTTTACGTTTTCAAGCTGGTCTGGTTTTCTCCTTCTGAAGGCTAAAAGACTCAACAACCGGGACGGCGAGACAGAAGTGAGTATGGAGGTATCCTCCACGGAGACACCGAAGCACACACACACCCAGGGATGCCCCGAGTCCCCTTTTTCTGTAGCGGGACAGGGTGAGGGTTCAATCATTGGAACTGACGTGCCACTCGCCACCGACTGCCACCCTGACCCCCGTTACAAACAACATGTCCTCCAAAGGGGAGTCTTTGCCCCTATCCCTACAATGGGTGCCTTCTTGAAGCCAGGATGCATTCATAGGCCAAAACCATTTCATGTTATCACTTCTCGGCCTTTTGGCTAACATCAAGTGTAGTATCTGTTCTCATTTAGTATATGTGCTTTGCTTTTACCAATATATTGTATTGTAATGTTATCTATCTATCTATCTATCTATCTATCTATCTATCTATCTATCCCTTCCTTCCTGAGATAAGCTGCAATAATGCATTTGTCCTTTGCTACACCGTTGCACATACACCATATGCCTAGTCAGTGGCCTTGTTATCAGCTGCTACTCTTTCAATTCAACTGTCCCATCTGTTATGATCTGCTACAAGAACTAAGGAAAGATAGGAAAACTGTCCCTGCAATAGGACTAAGCTGATTCCCTACGATGCAGCGGGCAATCTGTTCCTTGTGAACAGACCCGCCTACGTCCTAAGCTAGTCTGGACGCAGACCTATAGATATAAGGGAGGGGTCCCTAAAAGTACTAAGGACTGAGACAAAATTGGACACCTACTAGCAGAAGTTGTAGCGGAGCAAAAAGACAAAAATACTTAGAGGTCCAAGGACCAAGCAAACTATAGAGATAGGTACAAAGCACCTGGCTAGATTAAGAGTCAAAGTAACACTGAAGTCCAGCAAAGCCAGAAGGGCGGAGCTGGATTAAATAGGCAGCAGGTCACGTGACCACAAAATAGAAAAAAACTAACAAGAGGGTTCTAACAGTACCCCCTCTTCTATGAGGATCCTCCGGATCCTCCATGCCCAGGCCTATCAGGAAACCTCCTGTGAAACGCTCTGATAAGTCTAGGAGCAGAGACATCATCCGCCCTTACCCAGGAGTTATCCTCAGGACCGAAACCTTTCCAAGCCACGAGATACTGCAATCTCCCTCTATGCCTTCTGGAATTCAGGATACGAGAAATTTCATATTCACCGTCTTCCACCACCGGAGGAGCTGTGACAGTGGCCTCCCTATCCGATACATCAGCTTTTTTCAACAAGGAAACATAAAACACCGTATTAATCTTCCAGGAGGAGGGAACCTCCAACCTAACAGCAGATTGGTTAACCACCTGAAGCACCTTAAATGGTCCCACAAACTTCGGACCCAATTTCTTAGAAGGAATCCTCAACCGCAGATTCTTTGAGGACAACCAAATCATGTCACCCACCGTAAACAAAACCTCTTGACGTTTCCTATTAAAATACTTCTTAGACTTTTTGTTAGCCTCCTGAAGGTTGCAATGTACATCAGTCCAAACTCTCTCCAAATAACCGGAAAAATTCTCCACCTCCGGCACAGCCGATACCAATTTGGAGAATGACCCAAACGACGGATGTCTCCCAGTACAACAAAAAAAAGGAGAACACCCAGCAGAAGAGGATGTATGGTTGTTAAGAGCAAATTCAGCAAGTGGCAGAAACTCAGACCACCCCTCTTGATTGTCTGCCACAAAACAACGCAAAAACTGCTCAACATCCTGGTTCTTTCTTTCTGTCTGTCCATTAGACTCAGGATGATACCCAGATGAAAATGACAAATGGACTCCCAACCTGTCACAAAAAGCACGCCAAAAACGAGCCACAAACTGAGGTCCCCTATCGGAAACAATGTCGGTAGGAACGCCATGGAGCCTGACAATTTCTTTAACAAAAGCCTTAGCGAGTGTCTTGGAGCAGGGCAGTTAGATGAAGGGAACCAAGTGACACATCTTGCTAAAACGGTCCACGACCACTCAGATGACAGTGAAACCCTCAGAGGCAGGAAGGTCAGTAATAAAATCCATAGCAAGATGCGTCCAAGGAGCACTAGGAACCTCCAGAGGGCAAAGCAACCCCGCAGCAGGAGTATGTGAAGACTTAGATCTAGCACACACAGTACATTGACGCACCCACTTAATGACTTCCTTCTGCCACCCAGGCCACCAAAAACTGCAACCTACAAGTCTTAGTCTCCGAAATTCCTGGATGACCTGCCAACCGAGACTCATGACACTCCACAAACAAATCTCTCCTAAAGTTCCTAGGCACAAACAACCTCCCATGGGGAGTGTTAGATGGGGCATCCTCCTGGGCTTTCAGAATCCCATCTTCCAAAACGGAGTCCAATGCTGCTATCACAACTACTTCCTGTAAAATGCTCTCCTCCTCCTCGGTACCAACCATGGGAGAAAAGCTGCGAGATAAAGCATCAGCTTTAACATTCTTAGTACCCGGGATGTAAGTAACAGTAAAATTAAACCGCGAAAAAAAAAAAGCCCACCTAGTCTGACAGGCATTCAAGCTCTTGGCAGCATCTAGATAGATCAGATTCTTATGATCAGTGAAAACCTGAATGGGAAATTTAGCACCTTCCAAGAAATGACACCAATGTTCAAATGCGAGTTTGATAGCCAGCAATTCCCGATTACCAACATCGTAATTAAGTTCAGTTTCAGAAAATTTTTTCGAAAAAAAAGCACAGGGATGAACCCCATCCTTGTTCTCCTGAGACAAAACCGCACCGACCCCCACCGAAGAAGCATCAACCTCGACCAAAAAAGGCTTGGTCTCATCAGGCTGCATAAGGATGGGGGCAGAACTGAACCTCTCCTTGAGATACACAAAAGCTTCAATGGCCTCAGTAGTCCACTGGACCGTATTCGCACCTTTCCTGATGAGATCGGTCAGCAGCTTAACAATTATAGAAAAATTCTTAATGAATTTTCTGTAATAATTGGCGAAACCCAAAAATCTCTGTATCGATTTTAAACCAATAGGCCTAGGCCATTCTTGCACATCCTGAACCTTCACCGGGTCCATCTCAAAGCCCTCGCTGAGATAATGTAGCCCAAAAAACTAATTCTCTGCACAGCGAACTCGCATTTCTCCAGCTTAGCAAAAAGTGAATTGTCACTTAATAACTGCAATAACTCACGTACGCTCTGCCAATGAGACTCCAGATCTGGCGAATAAATCAAAATGTCATCCAAATACACCACCACATTCTTACCAATCAAAGGGCTCAGGATGTCATTAATAAGTTTCTGAAAAAATGCTGGTGCATTGGTAAGACCAAAAGGCATAACCAGATTCTCAAAATGACCCACCGGGGTGTTAAAAGCAGTCTTCCATTCATCACCCTCCTTCATTCGCAACAAATTGTATGCCCCCCGGAGATCAAATTTAGAGAACCACTTGGCCCCCACTAACTGGTTAAACAAGTCAGGAATTAACGGCAGTGGGTAGGAATTGCGTACGGTAATTTTATTAATTTCGCGAAGTCCAGACATGGACGTAAACCGCCGTCCTTTTTTTTTTACAAAAAAAAATCCAACAGCCACAGGTGACTTAGAAGGTCTAATGTGACCAGCAGCCAAGCTCGTCTGTATGTATTCCTCCAAGGCCTTTCTTTCAGGGATAGTAAGATTAAATAAGCGACTCTTGGGAAGAGTAGCTCCAGGAACAAACTCAATGGTGCACTCATAGTCCCTATGAGGAGGTAGAATTTGTGACTCCTCCTCTGAAAAAAACTTCCAAAAGTCCTGAATAGGTACAGGTAATTCCCCTCTTTCCACAGCAGCAATGCGACCGTTACAACATTTATCATAACACTTAGGACTCCAAGACTTAATCTCATTAGTAGACCAGTCCAGTAAAGGATTGTGCAGTTTTAACCAAGGCAAACCTAAAACTACTGGAGAAGGTAAATTATTTAATACCACTAAATCCAAATTCTCTTGGTGAATGCCATTAATAGTGAGGGGAAATTCAAAAACCTTGTGAGTAACACATTTCAAAGGAGTGTTATCAACAGCAACCACAGAAATAGGAGATGACAAAGGTTTGGGTTCCAATTTAAGTTTTTCCAAAAATCCCTTATCAATCACATTCAGTGTAGAACCACAATCTACAAATACTTGAAATTCATTCAATTCCTTCTGCAATGAGGTACTCCCTGAAAGAAATACTCCCTTAGTGTTTAAACAAGCAATACGGACGTAACTGACCTTTTTTTTTCTTTGTTTAACAGAAGCTCACAGCTCTTAACAAAATGGTCAGATATACCACAATAAAAACACAATCCCTTGGAAAACCTGCGGTCTTTTTCCTGAGAGCGGAGTGGCATCGCCCCAATCTCCATCGGTTCTCCGTCGTCCGAGCAGACCCCCTGATGACTAGGAGCTGCCATAGCAGGAGTTTTCTCCTCATTAACCCTGGCACGCAGTCTCCTGTCCACCCGTATAGCTAATTGCATGGCTTCTTGCAAGTTTCCAGGTGCAGGTAAAGCAATCAGCAGATCCTTAACCCTTTCACTTAAACCAGCAAGAAACAAACATTTTAACTCCGAATCATTCCATCTCACTTCAGAAGACCACCTTCTGAAGTGTGTACAATAATTTTCAACATCACCTGACCCCTGCTTTAAACGTCTCAGTTGTGTCTCAGCAGAAGAGACTCGATCAGGATCGTCATACAACAACCCCATAGCAGAAAAAAAATCTTCCACTGATCTAAAACACGAATCATTAGGTTGGAGAGAAAAGGCCCATCCCTGTGGTTCCTTGCGCAAAAGTGACATGATAAACCCAATGCGCTGTGATTCATTCCCAGAGGACCTGGGTCTCAAACGAAAATATAATAAACAAGCATTTTTAAAGGAAAAAAAATCTTGTTGTTTACCATAAAAAAAATCAGGCAGTCCTAACTTCGGTTCAACAAAATGCGCTCCAGGACAGCTACTCACGTGTTGCTGGAGCTCGGCCACCTCAAGAGACAATCTCAGCAGGCGTTGAGCCAATTCCTGAACAGACACCATGCTGATCTCCGGATCTCTTTCCTTAGGATTTTTTATTTTATTTTGGGCTGGACTTACTGTTATTATCTGCTACAAGAACTAAGCAAAGATAGGAAAACTGTCCCTACAATAGGACTAAGCTGATTCCCTACGATGCAGCGGGCAACCTGTTCCTTGTGAACAGACCCGCCTTCGTCATCAGCTAGTATGAACGCAGACCTATAGATATAAGGGAGGGGTCCCTAAAAGTACTAAGGACTGGGACAAAATTGGAAAACCTCCTAGCAGAAGTTGTAGCGGAGCAAAAAGACAAACAGACAGAAATACTTAGAGGTCCAAGGACCAAGCAAACTATAGAGATAGGTACAAAGCACCTGGCTAGATTAAGAGTCAAAGTAACACTGAAGTCCAGCAAAGCGAGAAGGGCGGAGCTGGAATAAATAGGCAGCAGGTCACGTGACCACAAAATAGAAAAAAAACTAACAGGAGGGTTCTAACAGTGCCCCCTCTTCTATGAGAATCCTCCATGCCCAGGCCTATCAGGAAACCTCATGTGAAACGCTCTGATTAGTCTAGGAGCAGAGACATCATCTGCCCTTACCCAGGAGTTATCCTCAGGACCGAAACCTTTCCAAGCGACGAGATACTGCAATCTCCCTCTATGCCCTCTGGAATTCAGGATACGAGAAATTTCATATTCACCGTCTTCCACCACCGGAGGAACTGTGACAGTGGCATCCCTATCCAATACATCAGCTTTTTTCAACAAGGAAACATGAAACACCGGATTAATCTTCCAGGAGGAGGGAACCTCCAACCTAACAGCAGATTGGTTAACCACCTGAAGCACCTTAAATGGTCCCACAAACTTCGGACCCAATTTATTAGAAGGAATCCTCAACCGCAGATTCTTTGAGGACAACCAAACCATGTCACCAACCGTAAACAAAACCTCTTGACGTTTCCTGTTAAAATACTTCTTAAACTTTTTGTTAGCCTGTTGAAGGTTACAACGTACATCAGTCCAAACTCTCTCGAAATCACTGGAAAAATTCTCCTCCTCCGGCACAGCCGACACCAATTTGGAGAACGAACCAAACGCGCGGATGTCTCCCAGTACAACAAAAAAACGGAGAAGTCCCAGCAGAAGAGGATGTATGGTTGTTAAGAGCAAATTCAGCAAGTGGCAGAAACTCAGACCACCCCTCTTGATTGTCTGCCACAAAACAACGCAAAAACTGCTCAACATCCTGGTTCTTTCTGTCTGTCCATTAGAGTCAGGATGATACACAGATGCAAATGACAAATGGACTCCCAACCTGTCACAAAAAGCACGCCAAAAACGAGCCACAAACTGAGGTCCCCTATCAGAAACAATGTCGGTGGGAACGCCATGGAGTCTGACAATTTCCTTGACAAAAGCCTTAGCGAGTGTCTTAGCACAGGGTAGTTTAATGAAAGGAACCAAGTGACACATCTTGCTAAAACGATCCACGACCACCCAGATGACAATGAAACCCTCGGACACAGGAAGGTCAGTAATAAAATCCATTGCAAGATGCGTCCAAGGTGCACTAGGAACCTCCAGAGGGCAAAGCAACCCCGCAGCAGGAGCGTGTGAAGCCTTTGATCTAGCACACACACTACATTGACGCACCCATTTAATGATTTCCTTCTGCCACCCAGGCCACCAAAAACTGCGACCTACCAGTCTCTTAGTCTCAGAAATTCCTGGATGACCTGCCAACCGAGACTCATGATACTCCACAAACAACTCTCTCCTAAAGGTTCTAGGTACAAACAACCTCCCATGGGGAGTGTTAGATGGGGCATCCTCCTGGGCTTTCAGAATCCCATCTTCCAAAACGGAGTCCAATGCTGCTATCACAACTCCTTCCTGTAAAATGCTCTCCTCCTCCTCGGTACCAACCATGGGAGAAAAGTTGCGCGATAAAGCATCAGCTTTAACATTCTTAGTACCCGGGATGTAAGTAACAGAAAAATTAAACCGTGAAAAAAAAAGAGCCCACCTAGCCTGACAGGCATTCAAGCGCTTGGCAGCATCTAGATAGATCAGATTCTTATGATCAGTGAAAACCTGAATGGGAAATTTAGCACCTTCCAAGAAATGACGCCAATGTTCAAATGCGAGTTTGATAGCCAGCAATTCCTGATTACCAACATCGTAATTAAGTTCGGTTTCAGAAATTTTTTTCGAAAAAAAAGCACAGGGATGAACCCCATCCTTGTTCTCCTGAGACAAAACCGCACCGACCCCCACCAAAGAAGCATCAACCTCGACCAAAAAAGGCTTGGTCTCATCAGGCTGCATAAGGATGGGGGCAGAACTGAACCTCTCCTTGAGATACACAAAAGCTTCAATGGCCTCAGTAGTCCACTGGACCGTATTCTCACCTTTCCTGGTGAGATCGGTCAGCAGCTTAACAATTATAGAAAAATTCTTAATGAATTTTCTGTAATAATTGGCGAAACCCAAAAATCTCTGTATCGATTTTAAACCAATAGGCCTAGGCCATTCTTGCACAGCCTGAACCTTCACCAGGTCCATCTCAAAGCCCTCGCTGGAGATAATGTAGCCCAAAAAACTAATTCTCTGCACAGCGAACTCGCATTTCTCCAGCTTAGCAAAAAGTGAATTGTCACTTAATAACTGCAATAACTCACGTACGCTCTGCCAATGAGACTCCAGATCTGGCGAATAAATCAAAATGTCATCCAAATACACCACCACATTCTTACCAATCAAAGGTCTCAGGATGTCATTAATAAGGTTCTGAAAAAACGCTGGTGCATTGGTAAGACCAAAAGGCATAACCAGATTCTCAAAATGACCCACCGGGGTGTTAAAAGCAGTCTTCCATTCATCACCCTCCTTCATTCGCAACAAATTGTATTCCCCCTGGAGATCAATTTTAGAGAACCACTTGGCCCCCACTAACTGGTTAAACAAGTCAGGAATTAACGGCAGTGGGTAGGAATTGCGTACGGTAATTTTATTAATTTCGCGAAGTCCAGACATGGACGTAAACCGCCGTCCTTTTTTTTTTACAAAAAGAAATCCAACAGCCACAGGTGACTTAGAAGGTCTAATGTGACCAGCAGCCAAGCTCGTCTGTATGTATTCCTCCAAGGCCTTTCTTTCAGGGATAGTAAGATTAAATAAGCGACTCTTGGGAAGAGTAGCTCCAGGAACAAACTCAATGGTGCAATCATAGTCCCTATGAGGAGGTAGAATTTGTGACTCCTCCTCTGAAAAAAACTTCCAAAAATCCTGAATAGGTACAGGTAATTCCCCTCTTTCCACAGCAGCAATGCGACCGTTACAACATTTATCATAACACTTAGGACTCCAAGACTTAATCTCATTAGTAGACCAGTCCAGTAAAGGATTGTGCAGTTTTAACCAAGGCAAACCTAAAACTACTGGAGAAGGTAAATTATTTAATACCACTAAATCCAAATTCTCTTGGTGAATACCATTAATAGTGAGGGGAAATTCAAAAACCTTGTGAGTAACACATTTCAAATGAGTGTTATCAACAGCAACCACAGAAATAGGAGATGACAAAGGTTTGGGTTCCAATTTAAGTTTTTCCAAAAATCCCTTATCAATCACATTCAGTGTAGAACCACAATCCACAAATACTTGAAATTCAATCAATTCATCCTGCAATGAGGTACTCCCTGAAAGAAATACTCCCTTAGTGTTTAAACAAGCAATACGGGTGTAAATGACCTTTTTTTTTCTTTGTTTAACAGAAGCTCACAGTTCTTAACAAAATGGTCAGATTTACCACAATAAAAACACAATCCCTTGGAAAACCTGCGGTCTTTTTCCTGAGAGCGGAGTGGCATCGCCCCAATCTCCATCGGTTCTCCGTCGTCTGAGCAGACCCCCTGATGACTAGGAGCTGCCATAGCAGGAGTTTTCTCCTCATTAACCCTGGCACGCAGTCTCCTGTCCACCCGTATAGCTAATTGCATGGCTTCTTGCAACTTTCCAGGTGCAGGGAAAGCAATCAGCAGATCCTTAACCCTTTCACTTAAACCAGTAAGAAACAAACATTTTAACGCCGAATCATTCCATCTCACTTCAGAAGACCACCTTCTGAAGTGTGTACAATAATTTTCAACATCACCTGACCCCTGCTTTAAACGTCTCAGTTGTGTCTCAGCAGAAGAGACTCGATCAGGATCGTCATACAAAAACCCCATAGCAGAAAAAAAATCTTCCACCGATCTAAAACACGAATCATTAGGTTGGAGAGAAAAGGCCCATCCCTGTGGTTCCTTGCGCAAAAGTGACATGATAAACCCAATGCGCTGTGATTCATTCCCAGAGGACCTGGGTCTCAAACGAAAATATAATAAACAAGCATTTTTAAAGGAAAAAAAATCTTGTTGTTTACCATAAAAAAAATCAGGCAGTCCTATCTTCGGTTCAACAAAATGCGCTCCAGGACAGCTACTCACGTGTTGCTGGAGCTCGGCCACCTCAAGAGACAATCCCAGCAGGCGTTGAGCCAATTCCTGAACAGACACCATGCTGATCTCCGGATCTCATTCCTTAGGATTTTTTTTTTTATTTTGGGCTGGACTTACTGTTATGATCTGCTACAAGAACTAAGCAAAGATAGGAAAACTGTCCCTACAATAGGACTAAGCTGATTCCCTACGATGCAGCGGGCAACCTGTTCCTTGTGAACAGACCCGCCTTCGTCCTCAGCTAGTCTGAACGCAGACCTATAGATATAAGGGAGGGGTCCCTAAAAGTACTAAGGACTGGGACAAAATTGGACACCTCCTAGCAGAAGTTGTAGCGGAGCAAAAAGACAAACATACAGAAATACTTAGAGGTCCAAGGACCAAGCAAACTATAGAGATAGGTACAAAGCACCTGGCTAGATTAAGAGTCAAAGTAACACTGAAGTCTAGCAAAGCGAGAAGGGTGGAGCTGGAATAAATAGGCAGCAGGTCACGTGACCACAAAATAAAAAAAACACTAACAGGAGGGTTCTAACAGTATCCCCTCTTCTATGAGGATCCTCCGGATCCTCCATGCCCAGGCCTATCAGGAAACCTCATGTGAAACGCTGTGATAAGTCTAGGAGCAGAGACATCATCTGCCCTTACCCAGGAGTTATCCTCAGGACCGAAACCTTTCCAAGCGACGAGATACTGCAATCTCCCTCTATGCCCTCTGGAATTCAGGATACGAGAAATTTCATATTCACCTTCTTCCACCACCGGAGGAACTGTGACAGTGGCATCCCTATCCGATACATCAGCTTTTTTCAACAAGGAAACATGAAACACCGGATTAATCTTCCAGGAGGAGGGAACCTCCAACCTAACAGCAGACTGGTTAACCACCTGAAGCACCTTAAATGGTCCCACAAACTTCGGACCCAATTTCTTAGAAGGAATCCTCAACCGCAGATTCTTTGAGGACAACCAAACCATGTCACCAACCGTAAACAAAACCTCTTGACGTTTCCTGTTAAAATACTTCTTAAACTTTTTGTTAGCCTCTTGAAGGTTACAACATACATCAGTCCAAACTCTCTCCAAATCACCGGAAAAATTCTCCTCCTCCGGCACAGCCGACACCAATTTGGAGAACGACCCAAATGACGGATGTCTCCCAGTACAACAAAAAAACGGAGAAGTCCCAGCAGAAGAGGATGTATGGTTGTTAAGAGCAAATTCAGCAAGTGGCAGAAACTCAGACCACCCCTCTTGATTGTCTGCCACAAAACAACGCAAAAACTGCTCAACATCCTGGTTCTTTCTTTCTGTCTGTCCATTAGACTCAGGATGATAGAAGTTGTAGTGGAGCAAAAAGACAAACACACAGAAATACTTAGAGATCCAAGGACCAAGCAAACTATAGAGAGAGGTACAAATCACCTGGCTTGATTAAGAGTCAAAGTAACACTGAAGTCCAGCAAAGCCAGAAGGGCGGAGCTTAAATAAATAGGCAGCTGGTCAGGTGACCACAAAATAGGAAAAAAACTAACAGGAGGGTTCTAACAGTTGGCAATATTCTTATAGCCTAGGCCATCTTTACTTAGAGCAGCAATTCTTTTTTTCAGATCCTCAGAGAGTTTTTTTGCCATGAGGTGCCATGTTGAACTTCTAGTGAGCAGTGTGAGAGCGATAACACCAAATTTAATGCTCCTGCTCCAAATTCACATCTATGACTTTGTAACGTTAATGAGCCACATGAAACCGGTGAAGGAAAGTACCTAATTGAGCACAATTTGGCCATTTTCACTTAGGGGTGTACTCTCTTTTGTTGTAAGTGGTTTAGACATTAATGGCTGTGTGTTGAGTTACTTAGAGAGCACACCAAATGTACACAGTTATACAAGATGTTCACTGACTACTTTTGTGACTTTAATGCGCTTTAACAATATTATTTGTTATATCTCCAATCTATATAGGATATCACCGATACCACCACCTGCCTTGATACCACCACCTGGCTTCATACCACCGATACCACCACCTGCCTTGATACCACCGATACCACCACCTGCCTTGATACCAACGATACCACCACCTGCCTTGATACCACCACCTGCCTTGTTACCACCAATACCACCACCTGCCTTGATACCACCACCTGGCTTGATACCACCAATACCACCACCTGCCTTGATACCACCGATACCACCACCTGCCTTGATACCACCACCTGCCTTGATACCACCGATACCACCACCTGCCTTGATACCACCACCTGCCTTGATACCACCGATACCACCACCTGCCTTGATACCACCGATACCACCACCTGCCTTGATACCACCACCTACCTTGATACCACCAATACCACCACCTGCCTTGATACCACTACCTGCCTTGATACCACCACCTGCCTTGATACCACCGATACCACCACCTGCCTTGATACCACCGATACCACCACCTGCCTTGATACCACTACCTGCCTTGATACCACCACCTGCCTTGATAACACCGATACTACCACCTGCCTTGATACCACCGATACCACCACCTGCCTTGATATCACCACCTGCCTTGATACCACCGATACCACCACCTGCCTTGATACCACCGATACCACCACCTGCCTTGATAACACCGATACCACCACCTGCCTTGATACTAATACCACCACCTGCCTTGATACCACCACCTGCCTTGATACCACCACCTGCCTTGATACCACCGATACCACCACCTGCCTTGATACCACTGATACCACCACCTGCCTTGATACCACTGATACCACCACGTGCCTTGATACCACCGATACCACCACCTGCCTTGATACCACCGATACCACCAGCTGCCTTGATACCACCACCTGCCTTGATACCACCGATATCACCATTTGCCTTGATACCACCACCTGCTTTGATACCACCGATACCACCACATGCCTTGATACCACCACCTGCCTTGATACCACCGATACCACCGCCTGCCTTAATACCATCAATACCACCGCCTGCCTTGATACCACCGATACCACCACCTGCCTTGATACCACCGATACCACCACCTGCCTTGACAGATACCACTTTTTTTATTTTTTTACTGGCAATTTTGGATGACAGCCCAATAAACTTTGTTTTTGATTTCTACCTTACATTACTCCTGAATTTCTTTTTATTTGCTGCACCCTGTTTACATGCTGCTCTCCAGACTAGGTTGTGCTCCCTGTGCTTTTTTCTGTAGACTCAGAACCAGAGCTAGCACTGCCTGGCTCAATTGTTCAGCACTTGCTCCTGCCTGCCCAATACTCACTCATTGGCTGTTAGTAATCCGCCCCAGCATTGACCTCATTCATTCCAGCATTGGAACTGACTGAGCAGTGATCCTGTGCTTTTATCTGTGGCAGTGCAGCACCGATCACTTCATCTCACACCCCATCCACAATGATGTCAGTATCATCACATGTCCCCTACATTACCCAGGGGCGTAATGATTGCGGTGTCATAAAGTGCAACTGGGCCCATATGACTACTTCAGTCGGATGTGCACCTCAGGACGCACAATCAGCTGAAGTGTGTTGCGGTGCAGAGAATCGTTGAGTCCCTGGACTGCAATACACGCCGCCGGCCAATCAGAGGGCAGCAGCTGATGTTGATGTGCCAGGGATTGGCATTTCATGGCAGTGACGTTAGCCCACACACATGGTCTAGCCCAGGGGTCTTCAAACTACGGCCCGCGGGCCACATGCGGCCCGCGGAGAACTTTTATCCGGCCCGCCGGGCTGTGGGCAGAGGAGAGCGGCGTCAGCGCCCGCCCTTCCCTCCGCTTTCTGAGAGCCCCAGCAGCCGGATACTTACCTCTCCCCATGCCATCGCAGATCCGCTGTCTTCCTGGTCTGCGCTCCCTGTGACGTCTCAGGTCAGAGGGCGCGGTGACGTCTTTACAACGCGCCCTCCCCTGAGCCGTCACAGGGAGCGCAGAGAGGGACAACGCCGGAGACGCTGGAGTACAGACCTGAGCAGCGGCAGCAGGCAAGGAGGGAGGTGAGTATTGGATTTTTTTTTTTAAATGTATGGAGGCATGGGACATAATATTAGGGGTGACATCCTGCATGTGGCATTATATGGGGGGGGGGGTGTGACATCCTGAATGGGGCATTATATGGGGGGGGTGACATCCTGAATGGGGCATTATATGGGGGGGTGACATCCTGAATGCGGCATTATATGGGGGGGGGTGACATCCTGAATGGGGCATTATATGGGGGGGTGACATGCTGCATGGGACATTATATGGGGGGTGACATCCAGCATGGGTCATTATATGGGGGGGGTGACACCCTGAATGGGGCATTATATGGGGGGTGACATGCTGCATGGGGCATTATATGGGGGGTGACATCCAGCATGGGGCATTATATGGGGGGGGAGTGACGTGCTGCATGGGGCATTATAAAGACAGGGGCGTGATATCCTGCATGTGTCATTATATGGGGGGGGGGTGACATCCTTAATGGGACATTATAAAGTTATAAAGACAGGGGAGTGATATCTTGCATGGGGCATTATAAGGTGGGAGAAAGGGAAATCCTGCATGGGGCATAATAAGGGGGGAACAGCCTGCATAGGGCATTATAAGGGGGAAACAGCCTGCCTATTGAGGACCTATGCTGCCTATTGGGGACATTTACCTGCCTATTGGGGGCATTTACTTGCCTATTGGGGACCTATGCTGCCTATTTGGGACATGTACCTGCCTATTTGGGACATTTACCTGCCAATTGGGGACCTATGCTGCCTATTGGGAACATTTACCTGTCTATTGGGGACCTATGCTGCCTATTGGGTACATTTACCTGCCTATTGGGGACCTATGCTGCCTATTGGGTACATTTACCTGTCTATTGGGGACCTATGCTGCCTATTGGGTACATTTACCTGCCTATTGGGGACCTATGCTGCCTATTGGGTACATTTACCTGCCTATTGGGGACCTATGCTGCCTATTTGGGACATGTACCTGCCTATTTGGGACATTTACCTGCCAATTGTGGACCTATGCTGCCTATTGGGAACATTTACCTGTCTATTGGGGACCTATGCTGCCTATTGGGTACATTTACCTGCCTATTGGGGACCTATGCTGCCTATTGGGTACATTTACCTGTCTATTGGGGACCTATGCTGCCTATTGGGTACATTTACCTGCCTATTGGGGACCTATGCTGCCTATTGGGTACATTTACCTGCCTATTGGGGACCTATGCTGCCTATTGGGTACATTTACCTGCCTATTGGGGACCTATGCTGCCTATTGGGTACATTTACCTGCCTATTGGGGACCTATGCTGCCTATTGGGTACATTTACCTGCCTATTGGGGACCTATGCTGCCTATTGGGTACATTTACCTGCCTATTGGGGACCTATGCTGCCTATTGGGGATATTTACCTGCTTATTGGGGACATTTACCTGCCTATTGGGGATATTTACCTGCTTATTGGGGACATTTACCTGCCTATTGGGGACATTTACCTGCCTATTGAGGACCTATGCTGCCTATTGGGGACATTTACCTGCCTATTGAGGACCTATGCTGCCTATTGGGGACATTTACCTGCCTATTGAGGACCTATGCTGCCTATTGGGGACATTTACCTGCCTATTGGGGACCTATGCTGCGTATTGGGGACATTTACCTGCCTATTGAGGACCTATGCTGCCTATTGGGGACATTTACCTGCCTATTGAGGACCTATGCTGCCTATTGGGTACAGTTACCTACAGTACCTATTGAAATACCGGTTGATTTAACTTTACTTGTTCTTCATTTTAAATATTGTATTTGTTCCTGTATTGTTTTTTTTTACTACAAAATAAGATATGTGCAGTGTGCATAGGAATTTGTTCATAGTTTTTTTAAAAAAAAACTATATTCCGGCCCTCCAATGGTCTGAGGGACCGTGAACTGGCCCCCTGTTTAAAAAGTTTGAGGACCCCTGGTCTAGCCTATGCTTGGGTGACACGAAGTTTGGTCACAACATAGGTCAAGCTACCAAACTTCGTTCTATGCAGCTGCTGCATGGTAGCGTGATGCAGGTGAGTAGGGTCACATTGCGACTCCTGCGGTGACAAGCTTCAGTCTGAATACCAGCCGAAGAAGTTTTACAATAGATCCTGCCGATTTTCTCGAGTCCATATATTCTACACTAATATATATGAGGACAAATCTATGCAGTTTTTGTTTTACATATACAAAATGTAACCATATAACTAGAGATTCATAGAGATATTTATTTATAGTGAAATACAGCAAGAAAATGGCAGCACTCCATCTGCGAGATAGTAAAAACACTGATCTTTATTCACCCGTGTAGGTGCGACATTTCAGCTCTTTATACTGTGAGCCTTTCTCAAGCCATGAACATTCACAGTGCATAAACAAGGTATATATAAGATCTACTCCATAATCAGTGATTAATCACTGTACATCAGGAAATCATAGTGCAATAATATCAATCTCCTCATAGAACAATAATTCATTTTTATTCTGTACCACTTCACATGTATTTGCATATAGTGATAAAAAGCCTTAATTGCATCAGAATGATAATGTGCCAACACTTGTGTTATAATTAAAAACTGCTCACCCAACTGCTGAAGTATAAGTAATATACATAGTATGGCGTCCCAGGGACGGCCTTGCATGTGCTCTAGGCTCAGCTGTGATGTCAGGGACCCCAGCTACTCACTGCACCAGGGGTGGACATATGTCTGATGCAGCTGGAGGGGGCCCGCCGATACCAGCGACTATTTCAGCTTGATGTGCATCATCGTACACACATTCAGCTGAAATGTATTACGGTGCAGGGAACCCGCCGACTCCCTGCGCTGCAATACATGCCGGCAGCCAATCAGTGCGTGACTGGAGACACAGGTCCTCTGTTGTTGTATTATGTTTTGCATATACACATACATACATATACAGTTAGGTCCATATATATTTGAACAGAGACAACATTTTTCTAATTTTGGTTCTAGACATTACCACAATCAATTTTAAACAAAACAACAAAACAATTCAGATGCAGTTGAAGTTCAGACTTTCAGCTTTCATTTGAGGGTATCCACATTAAAATTGGATGAAGGGTTTAGGAGTTTCAGCTCCTTAACATGTGCCACCCTGTTTTTAAAGGGACCAAAAGTAATTGGACAGATTAAATAATTGTAAATAAAATGTTCATTTCTAGTACTTGATTGAAAACCCTTTGTTGGCAATGACTGCCTGAAGTCTTGAACTCATGGACATCACCAGACGCTGTGTTTCCTCCTTTTTGATGCTCTGCCAGGCCTTCATTGCTGTGGTTTTCAGTTGCTGTTTGTTTGTGGGCCTTTCTGTCTGAAGTTTAGTCTTTAACAAGTGAAATGCATGCTCAATTGGGTTGAGATCAGGTGACTGACTTGGCCATTCAAGAATATTCCACTTCTTTGCTTTAATAAACTCCTGGGTTGCTTTGGCTTTATGTTTTGGGTCATTGTCCATCTGTAGTATGAAACGACGACCAATCAGTTTGGCTGCATTTGGCTGGATCTGAGCACACAGTATGGCTCTGAATACATCAGAATTCATTCAGCTGCTTCTGTCCTGTGTCACATCAACAATAAACACTAGTGACCCAGTGCCACTGGCAGCCATGCATGCCCAAGCCATCACACTGCCTCCACCATGTTTTACAGATGATGTGGTATTCTTTCGATCATGAGCTGTACCACGCCTTCGCCATACTTTTCTCTTTCCATCATTCTGGTAGAGGTTGACCTTGGTTTCATCTGTCCAAAGAATGTTCTTCCAGAACTGTGCTGGCTTTTTTAGATGTTTTTTTAGCAAAGTCCAGTCTAGCCTTTTTATTCTTGATGCTTATGAGTGGCTTGCACCGTGCAGTGAACCCTCTGTATTTACTTTCATGCAGTCTTCTCTTTATGGTAGATTTGGATATTGATACGCCTACCTCCTGGAGAGTGTTGTTCACTTGGTTGGCTGTTGTGAAGGGGTTTCTCTTCACCATGGAGATTATTCTGCGATCATCCACCACTGTTGTCTTCCGTGGGCGCCCAGGTCTTTTTGCATTGATGAGTTCACCAGTGCTTTCTTTCTTTCTCAGGATGTACCAAACTGTAGATTTTGCCACTCCTAATATTGTAGCAATTTCTCGGATGGGTTTTTTCTGTTTTTGCAGCTTAAGGATGGCTTGTTTCACCTGCATGGAGAGCTCCTTTGACCGCATGTTTACTTCACAGAAAAACCTTCCAAATGCAAGCAGCACAGCTCAAATCAACTCCAGGTCTTTTATCTGCTTAATTGAGAATGACATAACGAAGGGATTGCCCACACCTGTCCATGAAATAGCCTTGGAGTCAATTGTCCAATTACTTTTGGTCCCTTTAAAAACAGGGTGGCACATGATAAGGAGCTGAAACTCCTAAACTCTTCATCCAATTTTATTGTGGATACCCTCAAATGAAAGCTGAAAGTCTGAACTTCAACTGCATCTGAATTTTTTGTTTAAAATTCATTGTGGTAATGTCTAGAACCAAAATTAGAAAAATGTTGTCTCTGTCCAAATATATATGGACCTAACTATATATACCACCGTCCAAGGGCGGACACTAAAAGGTTGAGGCCCCTGTTCAAGAAATGTGTCTGGGCCCCCATCCTTTTGTGGCGACAAAGCTATATATATGTAATATAATTTTATATAGTGTCCTCTCTTGTCCTTTACATGTCAAATTCTCAATATTTTGGTGGCCCGTTCTTATTTCATTGCGTTCACTCTTGTTAGAAATAAACTAAAATGACGGCTGATGGAGCATGGGAAAGCTTTTTTTCTAATGGAGGCGGACGATGGACTGGTCTCCTGGTCAGATGCTGCTTCATCAGCAGTCATTATATATCTAACAAGTGAGAACCATGTGATAGAGAGAGGGCGCAGTGATTATCAAAACTAACAAGAATATGCTATGTAAGGGACGGTGCTATACATAATAAGATGCAGGGATTGCCTAACAAACATGCAATCCCTGCATGTGTTGCAGCTGTGTAACAGCCGCGACACCTGCAGCCGTAGTGACTCGAACATAGTTGTTGAGCACTCCGAAAATACTCGGTCAGTATCCGAGCGTGCTTGGTGAAAGGGTTAACTGAGCGCGGTCGCTCATCACTAGTTACGACCACTAACAGCTGACTGTCACTATGTGTGTGGCCATTTGCTAATATTACTACACCTACTACATATTAGGATAGGAACTTAGAGATGGGAATACTCCTTTAATGACTGTGCTATACATAATAAGGGAGCACACTATACAATAAGGGACGGTGCTGTATATAGTAAGGCTACATTTCTGTATCAGTGTGCTGCTCAATTTTCTTTTTCTCTCGAACAGCACACAGACCCACTGAGTAAGTCCTATTCTGATCTTCAAAATCAGATCAGAAACAGGACATGCCCCGAGTCTTGCAGACCTCATTCTCGGATCCATGATTTTTACTGATAAGTGAATGGATCTATGAAACCCTGAGTCCATGTGCCAACCAATAAAAAATTCTGGCAGCTCACAGACATTTCACACAAATGTGAGAAAGTGGCCTAAGGAATTTTACAAAGAACAGTATTACTCCAAGTCATACACATCAGAATAAATACTTACATCTCGTCTGATTAGAGCCATTTTCTGTTGTTTCTTCTCAATCTGGTCGGACCTTCATGTCGACATCTTCCACCCACGACGCGTCTTGTCACACTGATCACCGCAGCCCTGAAAATAATAAGGTCACATATATCATATGTATATATATATACACACACACACACAAACGTCTCCATCACATTGCTCCTTAAAAATATAAACTGATAAGTAATCTAGCTCTGTGCCCCCCACCCCACATTAACTATAATTTTCGGAGCCCAATAAATAAATATTAGTCAGTGTCTAACATTCCTCCAACTAATTTCAAGGCTATGTGCACATGTTGCATCAAATACGCATCATTTTACTGTACCAGCAAATTGAATGAGAATCCTGAAGTCATGCACACGCTGCCTATTTTTTCCTTACAGATTTGCAGCAGATTCAAATCTGCATAATGTCAATTCTTGCAGCATATTTCACCCATTCCAATGAGTGGAGAAAAATCTGCAACAAAATCGCCTTTTAAAAGCACAGCAAAAAAGAGTATTTTATGCAACGTTTTTCCTGCCAACACATTAGGATTTGCAGTAGAATTTTCTGCTGGAAATCCTGAATGTGTGCACATAGTCTTAGTCCCTGCCCTGCGTCCATCCCCCCATTAATACATACTGTTCAAAATAATAGCAGTTTAATATGACTAACCAGATTAATCACTGTTTTTGATATAAATTATATTACCACATATCAAACAATTTACCAGTTGGTGCAATAGATTGTAAGAAAACCAACAGACTCCGCATTCATGATCTGCATGTTTTTGAGTCTGTGTATTTGAATAATTAATTGAAAGGGGGTGTGTTCAAAATAATAGCAGTGTGGAGTTCAATTAGTGAGGTCAATCATTCTGTGAAGAAAAGGTGTGAATCAGGTGGCCCTTATTTAAGGATGAAGCCAACACTTGTTGTACATGCATTTCTCCTTGAAAGCCTGAGAAATATGGGTCGTTCTAGACATTGTTCAGAAGATCAGAGTACTTTGATTAAAAAGTTGATTGGAGAAGGTAAAACTTCTAAAGAAGTGCAGACAATGATAGGCTGTTCAGCTAAAATTATCTCCAATGGTTTAAAATGGATCGAAGAATAGCCATAATGGCAAAGGTACAGCCAATGATCAGCTCCAGGATGATCAAAGACAGTCTCAAGTTATCTGTGAGTAGACACAAAAGACAAATTTTCAAAGTCATGAAAATACAGAAAAATCTTTAAATGAGAAAAGTGTGTCCAAACTTTTGGTCTGTACTGTATATGTGGTCCATATGACGGAGAAAACAGAGTTTTAAATACCTGGCCTGTAGGTAACTAGTTTGAACTGCAAACTGGTGTGAATTGCTTCACTGACACACTGAAGGAAATTTTTAATGGAGTCCAGAAATGACAGTATTTTCTGACAATGTATATGTGATCCGTGTGATAGAGAAAACAAAGTTTTAAATACCTGGCCTGTAGGTAACTAGTTTGAACAGCAAACTGGTGTCAAAAACTTCGCTGACACAGTGAAAAAAAATTGGAATGGAGGCCAAAAATGGCAGTATTTTCTGAATACGTATATGTGATCCGTGTGACGGAGAAAACACAGTTTTAAATAGCTGGATTTCTAGCGCTGTAATATGGAAAGGACCTGGCTGTATTCTGCAGTGCCAACAAGCAATTGGCGCAGAAAAAAAATGGTGTTCTCTGGATTGCTTTTTAAGCAAATAATGAGGATTAAGATCCAAAAAAAGTATTCCTGGCCCCTGAGACCTGGGCCTTTGTATAGAAATATCTAACAGCAGCAGAAGGCAGAATTGGAATGGAGCCTCTTGTGCTATATGCACTACAGTCTGCTATATACACTGCCTGCCAGCCTATGTACACTGCCTGCCTGATATCTCTGCAGATGGATTAGTCAGTGCTCAAAAGGACTTTTTGTTAAGATGGATATGTGTAATATACGGTTTTTCTCCCTACACTACCTAATACACAAGCAAATCTCTCCCTGACGCAGCAGCACCTCTCCCTACACTGTCTGACTCCGGAGTGACTGTGACGAGCACAGCGGCGCCAGGTCTGATATAGACCTGATAACGCTGTGCGGCCATCTAATCACTGTAATGCCACAACCACCATGGCTGCGGCATTACAATGAGTGGCAGGCAATCCCTGCATGTTGATTGGCGCTCTAAAGAGCGCCAAACATGCAGGGAGGGGACCCGAGCAACCCCGGAAATACTCGGCGAGCGCCGAGCATCTCGAGCAGTGAGATGCTCGGGCGAGCACCGAGCAGTAGCGAGCATGCTCACTCATCACTAATAAAAACCAGACTCGACAATGTAACCTCAATGTAATCACATTGTTCAGCTCCTGCACCTCCTCCTTCTCATCCTCCTCCTGTTCGGCCTCCATTTCCAAAATGATCAGTCACAAGCTGGAAGCACTGCAGCACTTCCTTGGCCAAGCGGCAACAGGCTGTGCTGAAGATAATATGCTTATGCTTATGTGACAAACCACACACCGCTGCAGAGTTGTTGAAAGCTGTAACACAGCAGGCAGATCTGTGGCTTTCACCGCTGAACATGCAGACAGACATGGTCGTGTGTGACAATGTCCGGAACCTGGTGGTGGAGAAATGACAACCGGAGTGGATAAGGTTTCCCTGTATTCCAGTCCTTTCATCTAACCTAAAGAATATGGATGTGGTGAAATAGAACTCTCTCCTAGAAGCAGCCCTGGCTAAGAAAAGTATGTGTGAAGGTTCCCGGACACTCTATGGCTGCTTTTTTTACTGTGGATTGGACGTGCTTATGCACGTTATTTCTCAAAACGCATTGCAGATCAGGCCATTGCCCAACTCTGTAGTCATGAAATTCAAGCCACAAAGAAAGATCTTTGTATGTTGAAGCACCACCCAGATGTGGGAGCTGATGTTGGACGGGCTGCCATTGCTTATGCAACAAGCTGCATTAGAGGACTTCCTGGGAGAAATGACAGCTGGAGTACATACGGTTTCCCTCTATACCAGTCCTTTCACCGAGCTAAAGAATATGGCTGTGGTGAAATACAACTCTCACCGGGAAGCAGTGTGAGACTGAAAAACATTGGGCCCACCAGAGGATTTGATTCTCTGAGGGCTAACCTTTCTCTCCCGCTCAAGAGCCCCATAGCAGCTGTAAGGTTTGCACTATGAACTATCCAGAAGGAGAAGCCAGGGCCCACCGGAGGAGTCTCTGGTTCACTGGTGGGCATGTCCAACCCTCCTGAGAAGCAGCCCTGGCTAATAAAAGTCTGTGTGAAGGTTCCCAGACACTCTATGGCTGCTTTTTTTTTTTACTGTGGACTGGCTCCAGCAATCTATAAGATTGCAATCTATAAGATCCCTTCACTAGCTCCCAATTGCCCAGCGTAACCAGTTCAAACTACTAACACTGACCTACAAAGCCATCCATAACCTTTCTCCTCCATACATCTCTGAACTACACTGTGTTCCAAATAATTATGCAAATAATATTTTCTCAGATTTTCTCAAATTACCTATATGAATTGCAGTCATTGTAATTTTCCAGTCAAATAACTATTAGAGTACAATTGAAAGGTTTTTGTACAAACTGCCTATGATAACAGTATATTTTAAAAAAAATAAAACACTCAAACTGCACTCAAAATGCATGTTCCAAATTATTATGCACAGCAGAATTTTCAACCTTTTCATTTAAATAAAGAACAAAAAAATGGTCATTTTTGAAATTATAAGCATTAGCAGGTTATTACAAACTGAAATCAAACAGTTTTCAACTCAAAACTTTATTCTAGGTGATGTTACATTTGCACATAGGACCCCTTGTTCGAAAGGAGCTTCTGAACTCTCTCGTCCATTGAATTTGTCAGGTTTTGGATGGTTTCTGCTTCAATTGTTTTGCATGAGGACAGAATACCCTCCCAGAGCTGTTGCTTAGATGTGAACTGCCTCCCGCTATCATAGACACTCCTTTTGATGATGCTCCAGAGGTTCTCAATGGGGTTGAGGTCAGGGGAGCATGGGGGCCACACCATAAGTTTGTCCCCTTTAATGCCCACAGCAGCCAGAGATGCAGATGTGTTATGTGCAGCATGAGACGGGGCATTATCATGCATGAAAATGATCTTGCTGCGGAATGCACGGTTCTTCTTCTTGAACCATGGCAGGAAGTTCTGTTTGAGAAACTCAACATACATTATGGAGTTCATCTTTACCCCTTCAGGGATCCTAAAAGGGCCGACAATCTCTCTGCCCTTGATTCCAGCCCAAAACATTACTCCACCTCCTCCTTGTTGGCGCCGTAGCCGTGTTTGCATGGGGTGTCCATCAACCAGCCATCCTCCACTCCATCCATCTGGACCATCGAGATCATTTCATGCATGATATTGCCCCGTCTCATGCTGCACATAACACATCTGCATCTCTGGCTGATATGGGCATAAAAGGGGACAAACTTATGGTGTGGCACCCATGCTCCCCTGACCTCAACCCCATTGAGAACCTCTGGAGCATCATCAAAAGGAGTGTCTATGATGGCGGGAGGCAATTCACATCTAAGCAACAGCTCTGGGAGGGTATTCAGTCCTCATGCAAAACAATTGAAGCAGAAACCATCCAAAACCTGACAAATTCAATGAATGAGAGTGTTCAGAAGCTCCTTTCACCTAGAATAAAGTTTTGAGTTGAAAACTGTTTAATTTCAGTTTGTAATAACCTGCTAATGCTTATAATTTCAAAAATGAACATTTTTTTGTTCTTTATTAAAATGAAAAGGTTGAAAGGTTGAAAACTCAGCTGTGCATAATAATTTGGAACATGCATTTTGAGTGCAGTTTGAGTGTTTTATTTTTTTTAAAAATATACTGTTATCATAGGCAGTTTGTACAAAAACCTTTCAATTGTACTCTAATAGTTATTTGACTGGAAAATTACAATGGCTGCAATTCATATAGGTAATTTGGGAAAATCTGAGAAAATATTATTTGCATAATAATTTGGAACACAGTGTAATCTCTCCTGATATATTCCCTTACGTAATCTCCGGTCTAACATACTGAAGAAACTTGCCACTCAGTATCTTCAGCTCCTTTATGAAAAACAATTGTATTTGGCCAGATACTCAGTCTACCAAATAAAATTCCTGAGAAGAAAATTGTGGATGACTTCACTACTGGTACTGGGAGCAGTGCTAATACCATGGCGTCGTGACATAATTCACTGAAAATATTCCAGGCTGGTTGGAGACAAGCTGATTCCTGCAGAAAAGTACCACCAGCAAGCTAAGGAGATAGTGGCCTCTATCATAGGGGCATTATAATGAAGGCAATCTGGGCTACCGCCCGGGGTCCGGAGCTCCGGAGGGGCCCTTGGCCAGATCGCCCTCATTAGAATGTGTGCGCCACTGATGTGGCGCACATATCCCGGCGGGCAGGGGCGAGCTGGACGGTGAGGAAGGGGGAGGCGGGCCACTCCCCCAGCAGCTGCGCAGGGCCCCTGCTTCATCTTCCAGCCGGGCCAGCACTGCACCTGTAAACTTTCTTGTGTGCTGGACCGGCCGCGTCATAGCTAGGAGACACGGCACTGTGACGTCAGGCAGTGCGCCTTGCACTGCTGCACCGGAGAGGAGCTGGATGACGGTAGCCAAGCAGAGGGATGGTGAGTGACGTGTGTGTTGGTGCGCATGTATGATTGTGTTTATGTACATAGGCTACAATACATATTAATGAAATGAATCTTCATTTATTAAAAAAAATAATGATAACAGGCAATGGAAGAAAAAGTGCACAGTGCAAATCGCTATGTGAATAAAGGACGCGCAGCCGTGGAGACATAATTCATGGTAATATCAATATAACAATATATACATATATGTGTTTATCCCCTTCATATCATGAAAATTATGACCATGCTAATACACAATAATGCAGCACATGTATACATATACCTGCATGTCACCCCTATCAAAAATATTGTTATGTTGATATTACCATGAATTATGTCTCCAGGGCTGTGCATCCTTTATTCACATTTGTAGTGTGCACTTTTCTTCCATTGCCTGTTTATTATTATTATTATTATTATTTATTATTATAGTGCCATTTATTCCATGGCGCTTTATATGTGAAAAAGGGGTATACATAGCAAAAACACAATAATCTTAAAAAAACGAGTCAGCGACTGGTACAGAAGGAGAGAGGACCCTGCCCGTGAGGGCTCACAATCTACAAGGGATGGATGAGGACAGTGCCGGACTGGGGTGTCTGGGGCCCACCAGGGACATTGACTCCAGGGGCCCACCCGGGCCCACCCACCCTTCAGCTATTTGCAAATACCTGTTAGCCGTTATACCCATTATATTGTCGGCTCCTGCACATCACTGTGCGCTCACCAGAACTGCGATGCACAATTACTGTAGTTTGCATTAAAGGGCTTTTATTGGTGAAAACAAGTTATCAGCGATGCACAGGTTGGGAAGGTGATCACTTATTTATTGGTGGAATCCGCACTGTCAGAAGATTGTGGCACTTTGAGTATTTGGTGAGATTTTTACCTCTGTATTTATAAGACAAAACCAGGAGTGGAGCAATCCGAGGTCATGTTTTATGCATTTCTCACCCACTCCTGGTTTTGTCTTATAAATACAGAGGTGAAAATCTCACCAAATGCCAACTTGCTTTCTCTGGTGAACCTCTGTAACTGCATCTCTGCTGCTGTGTAATAGTCACAGGGCAGGGAGGGGTTAAACATCCAAGTATTTAATATCTATTGGAAATAAAGAGGTTTCCCCTTATTGATATCAGATAAAACAAATGACCAACCACAATCCACTCTACCAAGACCAACATTACAGAAGGCAGAAATACCACCACACCGTTACCAGATCACATATTACCACCACATAGTGCCCAAATAATGCCACATACAAGGCACAAATACCGCCACACCATGACCAAAGCACATAATACCACCACATAGTGATCAAATGATACCAGATACAAGTAGTATTGAGCATTCCGATACTGAAATATCGGGTATCGGCCGATATTCGCGGTATCGGAATTCCGATACTTAATTCCGATACTTTTTGCAATATCGTATACCGGAATCGGAACTTCCCATAATGCAATGAGCCAGTTTCATTTTATTCAGCCAATGAGGATCCTAAGAAGTGTGGGCACATCCTGTTAGGCATGTAGGCATCTTAACTAATGGCATGGCTGTGATTGGCTGCTGAAATGATGTCATGATGCACTATAAAAGCCGCCGCCGCCATTTTCAGCTCACTCTGCTGTGAATTCAGTTAGGGATAGGACACTGTTGTTCTGAGGGACAGTTTGAGCTACCTATTTGGTCTATTCTGCTTTACCCAAGCTACTTTATAAACCGCTATGCCTTGCAACGCTAGTGCACAGTTCTCTGTGCTGTTCACCGCTGTCTGCAAGGTCTCTGTGTGTGAGTGCAGCTCACCCTGTAGTGTGTGCTTCAGCCACGTCTGGTTGTAGTGCACTCAGTGTGTGTCACTGCCTCATACATTGTCCTTTTTTGCCAATTCATAATTTTTCCTGATATCTCCTATTAGTGTGGTGGTTCCATTCGTATTCAGCTAAATTGGTTCCAAACACACTATATAGGAGTAGATAAAGAATTTTTTTTGGTCTTGCAGCACTAGTGCACAGTGCTCTGCATCTGCACTGTTCACCGCTGTCTGCAAGGTCTGGTGTGTGAGTGCAGCTCACCCTGTAGTGTGTGCTTCAGCCACGTCTGGTTGTAGTGCACTCAGTGTGTGTCACTGCCTCATACATTGTCCTTTTTTGCCAATTCATAATTTTTCCTGATTTCTCCTATTAGTGTGGTGGTTCCATCCGTATTCAGCTACATTGGTTCCAAACACACTATATAGGAGTAGTTAGAGGGGCCTTTCTGCAGCATTGTGCCCTGCAGCCCCAGCCAGATTAGTATTAGCCTATTTTTTGTAGCCTCATCTATTGCATTGTAGGTTACCTTCCTACATTGTAATAGCTACAAAAAGTTTGTGATACTATCGGTATTACATCTTTGGGCACATCCAGGGTCTTTTTGTGACAAAAAAACAACAAAATAAAGTTCACCAAACACTCCACTTTACAGTTGTGTAGGCCACATTAGCTCATATTAAAGTCTAGTCCACACTTTATAAAATTAGTGTTTCTTATACCTGTTAGCAGCTGTTCAGGAATAAGCACACTAAGCCCTTAGTACTTTTCTGCCTATCTTTATCAGTCTACTAAGATGAAGAAGGCAGGGAGTAAGGCATGTGGTTGTGGTCGTGGGCGTGGAGTTTCTGCAGGGTGTAGCATCGGCGTCTCTGCCCTGTTCTAGGCAGAGACGCCGTCCCTCTCACCTCCCCGCTCCTGGCGCGGCGTCCTCCAGCGCTGCTCTCCCCGCTGCTTCCGGCGCGCGCTCCTTCCCCGGCAGTGTGCTTAGGGCGCGCGCGCGCTCCCCCTCTCTTAAAGGGACCGCGCGCGCCGTCCTAAGGAGTCCCCGGCCAATTGCCGGAGGACCTCCCATATAAAGGGCACCTCCTCCAAAATGGAGGTGCCCGAGCAATGTTGTTTGCACCTGTGTCTCACCTGTGCTTCAGCCCTCAGGTCCCGTTGCCAGTTACCTGCCAGTTACCTGCCAGATTCCTGCCAGCTTGCTGCCTTTGTCCTGCCTGATATCCAGTCACCTGCCTGCTAGCCTGAGGTCCGACGGTCTGCCTTCCAACTCCTGTCAGTCTGTCTATGGACCAGCTTGCCCGCTCACCTGGGAGCGCACACCTGTTACCTGCCTGCTAGCCTACCTGGAGGCTCCGCCGTCACGTGCTGTGACCATCTGCCTTTCCAGAGACTCCTGCCCGCTCACCTGGGAGCGCCCACCTGTTACCTGCCTGCTAGCCTACCTGGAGGCTTCGCCGTCACGTGCTGTGACCACCTACCATTCCAGAGACTCTCGCTTGTTCACCTGGGAGCACACATCTACCATCTGCCTGCTAGCCTACCCGGAGGCTCTGCCATCACAGGTCGTACCTACCCTTTACCCAGAGACTGCCCCGGTCACTTGCCGTAACTCCCTGCCCGTTCATCCAGAGACTGCCCCGGTCACTTGCCGTAACTCCCTGCCCGTTCTTCCAGAGACTGCCCCGGTCACTTGCCGTGACCTCCTGCCCGTTCTTCCAGAGACTGCCCCGGTCACTTGCCGTGACCTCCAGCCCGTCCACTCAGAGACTGTCCCGGTCACCTGCTGTGACTGCCTGCCCGTCATCCCTGATTGCCACCCGCTCCCTTACAAGGACCGCCCCCTTGTATAGTAGCTCAGAGGTTCCGCCTCCCAGACCCGTTACAGTTTGCTCGGGCCATGGAACCCGGTGGCACCCAAGCTCCCTCGCTCTCGGACCTGTGTCATGAACTGTCCCGCCAGAGGTCCCAACAGGAGTCCATCCTGGGTCACCTGCGGAATGTCAATTCTCGCCTGGACACTCTGACTGCTCCGCCAGCAACCTCCGCCAGCGCCATGATTCGCAATCCGACAGCTCCGCTGTCCACCAACACTATGGTATCCTACCCCGGACCCCGGCTTTCTGCACCTCCTCGCTTCGGAGGCGACTCCGCTCAGGCTCGGGGCTTCATAAATCAGTGCACCCTGCACTTTGAACTCCTGTCCCACCAGTTTAACTCCGACCGGGCCAAAATTGCCTTCATCATGTCCCATCTCACCGGAGAGGCTCTGGCCTGGCTAAATCCTCTATGGGAGAGAGGAGACCCCCTGGTGTCCAACTTGCCTGCCTTTCTCACGGCCTTCCGGAAAGTCTTCGACAAACCCGGACGGAAGACCTCATCCGCATCGTCACTGCTACGCCTCCGTCAGGGAAGCCTCACCGTGGGCCAATATGCCATACGGTTCCGTACCCTTGCCTCGGAGCTGGCCTGGGATAATGACGCTCTGGTTTCAGTCTTCTGGGAGGGTCTGTCCGGCCGTATTAAAGATGAACTTGCCGGTCGGGACATTCCTACCACCCTCGATGACCTGATAGCTCTTGCCACCCGGATTGACCTGCGGTTCCAGGAGCGTGCCAAAGAGGTCACCCGTGAGAGGAGGTTTCCACGCCTAGCTCCTACTTTTCAGCAACCCGTCACTCCCTCCGTCTCTCCTGAGCCTATGCAGGTCGACCAGACCAAGATGGTCGGTTCTCGCCAAGAATCTCGCCGAGCCGAGGGAAGCTGTTTCTATTGTGGCAGTAAGAAGCACTTCATCCGTTCCTGCCCGGAAAAGCCGGGAAACGCCAGTGTCTAGGACCACTCGGAGAGGTCGTCCTAGACAAAAGTAAGTCCTCTCCGTCTCTGACCTTACCGGTCTCTATTGCTTGGGGAGAAAACCGTCTCTTCGAACTCGCCCATCTGGATTCTGGAGCTGCTGGAAACCTCATCGCCCAGTCTCTGGTAGAGAGATACCATATTCCCACCAAGTCCCTGGCGGAGCCATTGTCAGTTGCTTCCGTGGATGGAAGACTTCTCTCGGAGACCATCCTGCTCGTCACCGAACCTATAACCCTACAGGTGGGAATGCTGCACTCTGAGGAGATCTCATTCCATGTGCTGTCCGGACTTTCTCACTCCTTGTTGCTAGGTCTGCCTTGGCTCCAGACACATGAACCCGTATTGAACTGGCGGTCCGGTGAAGTACTCCGATGGGGTCCTGACTGCCATAGGACCTGCCTGGTTCCGGTCCGTCCACTTCGCCCTCAGCCTACTCCAGCTAATTTACCTGGTCTCCCGGCTCCCTACTGGCCCTATGCGGACGTCTTCGGTAAGAAGGAAGCTGAGACGTTGCCGCCCCATAGGCCATACGATTGCCCGATCGACCTGGTACCTGGCACCACTCCTCCCCGTGGGCGTATCTACCCGTTATCTGCAGCCGAGACCCGAGCCATGTCTGAGTACATTGAAGAGAATCTGGCTAGGGGATTTATCCGAAAATCTACCTCCCCGGCTGGAGCCGGATTCTTCTTTGTCAAAAAGAAAGACGGCTCGCTACGTCCCTGTATTGACTACCGAGGACTCAATCTCATTACGGTAAAAAACAAATATCCCCTGCCACTCATCTCCGAATTGTTTGACCGGCTCAAGGGCGCCAGGATCTTCTCCAAGCTGGATCTTCGAGGAGCGTATAATCTGGTCCGTATCCGTCAAGGAGACGAGTGGAAGACGGCATTCAATACCCGGGACGGTCACTACGAGTACCTTGTGATGCCCTTCGGTCTCTGTAATGCTCCCGCGGTCTTTCAGGAACTAGTCAATGACATCTTCCGTGACCTCCTGTACTCCTGCGTAGTGGTATACCTGGACGATATCTTGGTCTTCTCTCCGGATCTCCCCACACACCGGAGGGATGTTCGTCAGGTCCTGCTTAGGCTTCGGCAGAACCACCTTTACGCCAAATACGAGAAGTGCCTCTTCGATCAGACCTCCCTTCCGTTCTTGGGCTATGTCATCTCCCAAACAGGTCTGCAAATGGATCCCGAGAAGCTCTCTTCCGTTCTAAAATGGCCTCGTCCTGAAGGTTTGAAGGCGATACAGCGATTCCTGGGCTTCGCTAATTATTATCGTCTTTTCATCCCACACTTCTCGTCTCGGACTGCTCCCATATCTGCACTTACCCGTAAGGGGGCTAACCCCAGGATATGGTCGCCTGAAGCCGAGGAGGCCTTCCTTTCCCTAAAGAAAGCCTTCGCCTCTGCTCCCGTCCTGCACCGTCCGGACTGTAATAAACAATTCTACCTGGAGGTTGATGCTTCCTCCTCCGGAGCCGGAGCGGTGCTCACCCAGAAGTCTTCTACCGGGAGAATGGTAACGTGCGGCTTCTTCTCCAAAATCTTCTCCTTGTCGGAGCGCAACTACTCCATTGGAGACCGGGAATTGCTAGCCATCAAATTGGCACTAGGAGAGTGGCGCTATCTGCTTGAAGGGGCTCTCTACCCGGTAATTATCTACACGGATCACAAAAACCTGGCATATCTCCAAAATGCCCAGAGGCTCAATCCTCGCCAGGCCCGGTGGTCGTTGTTTTTTGCCCGCTTCGACTTCACTCTTCATTTCCGTCCGGCGGACAAGAACGTCAAAGCTGATGCCTTGTCTCGGTCTTTCCTGTCCTCCGATCAAGAGGAGGAACCTACGCACATCATCGACTCCTCCAAGGTGATGAATGTGGCTCCCTTGGATCTAACTCGTCTTCCACCCGGTAAGACGTTCATAGCTGTGCCAGATCGGGAGAGGGTTCTTCGCTGGGGACATTCTTCTAAACTAGCTGGCCATGCTGGCCAAAAAAAGACCTTTCAACTTATTGCCCGGCATTACTGGTGGCCTACCCTACGTAAGGACGTGGTAGACTTCGTCGCGGCCTGTTCATCCTGTGCTCGTAACAAAGTTCCCCGACATCTACCTGCCGGCCATCTCCTGCCCCTTCCCGTACCTGCTGCTCCTTGGCAACACATCGCTATGGACTTTATCACCGACCTTCCAGTTTCTGCCGGTTGTACCGTCATTTGGGTTGTCGCTGACCGTTTTTCTAAGATGGCCCACTTCATTCCCCTGCCTGGTCTTCCGTCTGCACCCGAGTTGGCTAAAGACTTTATCCGCCACATCTTCCGTCTCCATGGTCTGCCCCTCCACATCGTGTCGGATCGTGGGGTTCAGTTCACCTCTCGTTTCTGGAGAGCCACTTGTAAGCTGCTGGACATTACCCTGGATTTCTCCTCCGCTTACCACCCTCAGTCCAATGGTCAAGTGGAGCGGATCAATCAGATCTTGTCCAGCTACCTCCGGCACTTCGTGGATGCTCACCACTCGGACTGGGTGGATCTTCTACCGTGGGCCGAGTTCTCTTATAACAACCATGAGAGCAAGTCCTCTTCCAAATCCCCGTTCTTTATAGTTGGTGGCCAACATCCCCGGATTCCACTTCCTGTCTCCGTTTCTGTGGACAACCCTGCTGCGGAGTCTCTTGTCAGCGAATTTTCTACTATTTGGGAGAGCACCAGGTCCGCTCTTCTTCTCTCCTCTGAGCGGATGAAGAGATATGCTGATAAGAGACGTCTGGATCCGCCCCAATTCCGTCCGGGAGACAAGGTTTGGCTCTCATCCAAACATGTGCGGCTCAAAATACCCTCCTTCAAGTTGGGTCCTCGATTCATCGGCCCCTTCGAAGTCCTCAGGCAAATTAACCCTGTGGCCTACAAATTAAAACTCCCGGCCACCCTACGGATCCCCAACTCCTTCCACGTATCTCTCCTCAAACCCGTTGTCTTTAACTCTTTTTCCAAAAATCCAGGTGCCCCTCCTCCTCCGGTTTCCGCTGATGACATCTTTGAGGTAGAGAGTATTCTGGCCTCCAAGAGGGTAAGAGGAAAAACCTTTTTTCTGGTAGATTGGAAGGGGTTTGGTCCTGAGGAGAGAACTTGGGAACCCAGGGAGAACATCAACGCCCCGCTTCTCCTTGAAAAATTTCTTTCTGGCCTAAAAAAGAGGGGGCCTAAAGGGGGGGGTACTGTAGCATCGGCGTCTCTGCCCCGTTCTAGGCAGAGACGCCGTCCCTCTCACCTCCCCGCTCCTGGCGCGGCGTCCTCCAGCGCTGCTCTCCCCGCTGCTTCCGGCGTGCGCTCCTTCCCCGGCAGTGTGCTTAGGGCGCGCGCGCGCGCGCTCCCCCTCTCTTAAAGGGACCGCGCGCGCCGTCCTAAGGAGTCCCCGGCCAATTGCCGGAGGACCTCCCATATAAAGGGCACCTCCTCCAAAATGGAGGTGCCCGAGCAATGTTGTTTGCACCTGTGTCTCACCTGTGCTTCAGCCCTCAGGTCCCGTTGCCAGTTACCTGCCAGTTACCTGCCAGATTCCTGCCAGCTTGCTGCCTTTGTCCTGCCTGATATCCAGTCACCTGCCTGCTAGCCTGAGGTCCGACGGTCTGCCTTCCAACTCCTGTCAGTCTGTCTATGGACCAGCTTGCCCGCTCACCTGGGAGCGCACACCTGTTACCTGCCTGCTAGCCTACCTGGAGGCTCCGCCGTCACGTGCTGTGACCATCTGCCTTTCCAGAGACTCCTGCCCGCTCACCTGGGAGCGCCCACCTGTTACCTGCCTGCTAGCCTACCTGGAGGCTTCGCCGTCACGTGCTGTGACCACCTACCATTCCAGAGACTCTCGCTTGTTCACCTGGGAGCACACATCTACCATCTGCCTGCTAGCCTACCCGGAGGCTCTGCCATCACAGGTTGTACCTACCCTTTACCCAGAGACTGTCCCGGTCACTTGCCGTAACTCCCTGCCCGTTCATCCAGAGACTGCCCCGGTCACTTGCCGTAACTCCCTGCCCGTTCTTCCAGAGACTGCCCCGGTCACTTGCCGTGACCTCCTGCCCGTTCTTCCAGAGACTGCCCCGGTCACTTGCCGTGACCTCCAGCCCGTCCACTCAGAGACTGTCCCGGTCACCTGCTGTGACTGCCTGCCCGTCATCCCTGATTGCCACCCGCTCCCTTACAAGGACCGCCCCCTTGTATAGTAGCTCAGAGGTTCCGCCTCCCAGACCCGTTACACAGGGAGAGGACGTGAGGATTCTGTGCCTGCAGGGAGAGGACGTGGGGATTCTGTGCCTGCTGCGGGCACCAGTGACTCAGCATCCCCCAGTTTTACCAGGGAACAGTCCTTTATGTGCAGCTTAGTAGGAGCTAGCCGTACCCCACTGCTGCGGGAGGACCAAATTGAAGCCGTTGTCGGATAGATGGCAGCTAACGCATCGACTTCAATTAGTTCCAGATCCTCTCAGGTCCTGAGCACTGAAGAGCACCCATCTGTCTCTTCACCACCTGCCAAATTGCCCAGGCAGTCAGAGAGCCCTGGACAGGAACCATCTCTACTTCTGTTCTCTGAATCTCTTGTCTTGGAAAGAGGGGGCCAGCCAAGCAGAATTCGAGAATTTGAAGAAGAGGTACTATGCAGTGATGCGCAACCGTTTTGTCTCTCTGAATTTGAAGAGGCGGGTGGGCCAGTGCCTATGGTCAGCAGCACACCTCAGTACGCATCTGATGATGAGGCTCAGGTGCCACTTTCTGGTGTGTACTGTGCTGTCGAGACTACCCAGGAGAAGCAGTTGTTTGAAGAGGGTGGTGTAGATGATGAGGTCCTTGACCCATCATGGCGTGAGGGACAGGAAGGTGGTGGGAGCAGCTCTGAGGAAGAGATTCTCAGAACGGCCCAAAAAGCAGGGAGAGGGAGGGGGCAGACTTGGTTGCCTGTAGCCTCCACTTCGGCACCCATTAGGAGCATGGCTCTTCCAAAATCCATAACGGGCGCTCCCAAGACTTGCAGTGCCTGGTCCTTTTTTGACACAGTTGCAGATGACATTTGCTTTGTCAAATGCAAGCTGTGTAATCAGAAGGTGAAAAGAGGGAAAAGTGTCAGCAACCTCAATACCACAAATATGTGGAAACATGTGCGGACCAAGCACGTGGTGGAGTTACAAAAACACACTGAAGACCTAGGCCAACCTACAGCGCCACCTACCACCTCTTCAGCTCGTGTTGTAGCCTCTTCCTCCAGCTCACACACAGCTGGTTCGGCTTCCTCACAGGATCGCCATGGAAGAATCTCTGGCACTGTTGTACAGAGACACAGTGTAATTCCACCCACAGCACCACTTTCCCTGTCATCCTCACACTCCCAGGCCAGTCTACAGCCATCGTTAGCACAGGCATGGGAGAAAAGGCGCCCATACTCAGCAAACCACCCCCGAGCACAGGCTCTGAATGCTGGCATTGCTAAACTACTGGCCCTTGAAATGCTATCATTCAGGCTGGTGGAGACTGACACCTTCCGTAACTTTATGGCATTGGCAGTCCCACAATACAACATGCCCAGCCGCTTTTATTTCAGTAGGCAAGCCATCCCTGCCCTGCAACAGCATGTGGAGGGAAAAATTAAACATGCGCTACAAAACGCCATCAGTAGCAAGGTCCACCTGACCACCGATGCGTGGACCAGTAAGCATGGACAGGGACGATATCTTTCCCTCACTGCCCATTGGGTAAATGTTGTGGAGCCGGGTACAGATCTTGAGAATGGCGCTGTACGTGTTCTGCCAACTCCAAGGATTGCAGGAATCCAGTCTGTACACATTGACTCCTCCTCATACTCCAGTTCCTCTGAATCAGCGCTGCAGGAGCCGTCACAGTCTACCTCCACATCGACCCGTGAACGGACCTGTTATGATGACCGATATGAGCACAGCTGTGGCCAAACGTCAACAGGCCATATTAAAATTAATTTATTTGGGGAATCGAAGCCACACAGCGCAGGAGCTCTGGAATGCCATCAAGCAGCAGAGCGACGTGTGGTTTGTGCCAGCGAATCTCCAGCCAGGCATGGTAGTGTGTGACAATGGCCGAAATCTGGTGGCAGCTCTGGGCCTAGGCAACCTCACTCACATCCCATGTCTGGCACATGTGCTCAACTTGGTCGTGCAGAGTTTTTTGAGGGACTATCCGGATCTTGATGCACTGCTTCACAAAGTCCGCATAGAGTGCGCTCCAGCAACGCAAGATCGCGCATTGCAGCTCTGCAGCGCCGATTACGCCTTCCGGAACATCGCATCATATGTGACCTACCCACCAGGTGGAATTCAACGTTACATATGTTGGAGAGGTTGTGTGAGCAGCAGGCAGCAGTAATGGAGTACCAGCTGCAGCAGGCGCAAACAAGTCGCAGTGCGCGCCGTTCACACTTCACCACCACTGAGTGGGCCTCTATGAAGGACATTTGCCACGTTTTGCGTGCCTTCGATTGTTCCACGTGGATGGCGAGTGCAGATGATGCACTAGTCAGCATGACTATCCCCCTTATCTGCCTGCTTGAAAAAACACTGCAAGCACTAAGGGACGAGGTTTTGGAAGAGGTGGAGGATGAGGAGTCACAGATGCCATCTGCTTCTCTACCGTCTGTGCAACGTGGTTCCTCACAAAGGCCTAGGCAGGGGACATTTTGTGAGGAGGATGAGGAGGAGTCAATGGAGGAGGAAGACATCTGTCCAGAGGAGGGAGGTACACAGTGCTCTAGTAGTCAGTATCTAGAGCGAGGGTGGGTGATGCAGAGCAGGCAGAGAGCACGCCTCAAGCAGGGGACAGCGTTTCTTGGCCAGTTGGCAGTCTGCAGCACATGGTTGATTTCATGCTGCAGTGCCTGAGAAACGACCGCCACATCGCCCACATTCTCAACGCGGCTGATTATTGGGTGTCCACCCTCCTAGATCCTCGCTACCGGGACACCTTACAAAGCCTCATAACACCATTGAACCGGGAGTGTAAAATGTGGGAGTACCAAGACGCACTGGTGCATTCCATCATGTTCTCCATTCCAACCGAGAGCAGTGCTGCTAGTGCTTTACAAAGCAGCTCAGTGCGTCGAGGCAGTGGAGGAAACTCTGCACAAAGAGGGAGCAGAAGCAGCGCCTCAGCACAAGGCAAGACCAGTATGGCCGAAATGTGGCAAAGTTTTGTGTCCTCGCAACCACAAATGTCTACACCATCACAGACGGCTCCAGTCAGCAAGAGGCAACGTTTCCGTCAGATGGTGACAGACTACATGTCTTGCCCTCTCAGTGTACTCCCAGATGGCTCTTTTCCCTTCAAGTTTTGGGTCTGTAAGCTGGATACATGGCCAGAGCTTAGCCAGTATGCATTGGAGGTGCTAGCTTGCCCTGCTGCTAGTGTATTATCGGAACGCGTCTTTAGTGCCGCAGGTGGTGTACTAACAGACCGTCGCATGCGACTATCCTTCGATAACGTTGACCAGCTTACTTTTCTCAAAATGAACAAGGCCTGGATCTCTCATGAATTTGCCAGTCCTCTTCCAGAATAAATAATTGGTTGGCAACAGTATCCAGGCCTCCTGTTGTGTTCATGTTTCTACCACCTGAACTGTAATCCCTGAGCTCCAACACCGCCAGTTGGCGCTCAGAAGTGCTATCTGCACAGTCAACACTTGCTGCCGTGTTATTGGGGTTCAGTAACGTCAGCTGTTCCCCTGCTGTGCGGATGGCAATTTCTCCTGCTCTGTCCACATTCACACTACTACAGATTTTAAAGTTGCTTCAATTACACCTCTGGCTCCTCTGTTTTCAGTATTATCCCTGAGCTCCAACACCACCAGTTGGCACTCAGAAGTGACGTCTGCACAGTCAACACTTGCTGCCGTGTTATTGGGGTTCAGTAACGTCAGCTGTTCCCCTGCTGTGCGGACGGCAATTTCTCTTGCTCTGTCCACATTCACACTACTACAGATTTTAAAGTTGCTCCAATTACACCTCTGGCTCCTCTGTTTTCAGTGTTATCCCTGAGTTCCAACACCGCCAGTTGGCGCTCAGAAGTGACGTCTGCACAGTCAACGCTTGCTGCCGTGTTATTGGGGTTCAGCAACGTCAGCTGTTCCCCTGCTGTGCGGACGGCAATTTCTCCTGCTCTGTCCACATTCACACTACTACAGATTTTAAAGTTGCTTCAATTACACCTCTGGCTCCTCTGTTTTCAGTATTATCCCTGAGCTCCAACACCGCCAGTTGGCACTCAGAAGTGACGTCTGCACAGTCAACACTTGCTGCCGTGTTATTGGGGTTCAGACACGTCAGCTGTTCCCCTGCTGTGCGGACGGCAATTTCTCCTGCTCTGTCCACATTCACACTACTACAGATTTTAAAGTTGTTCCAATTACACCTCTGGCTCCTCTGTTTTTAGTATTATCCCTGAGCTCCAACACCACCAGTTGGCGCTCGGAAGTGCCGTTTGCACAGTCAACACTTGCTGCCGTGTTATTGGGGTTCAGTAACGTCAGCTGTTCCCCTGCTGTGCGGATGGCAATTTCTCTTGCTCTGTCCACATTCACACTACTACAGATTTTAAAGTTGCTCCAATTACACCTCTGGCTCCTCTGCTTTCAGTATTATCCCTGAGTTCCAACACCGCCAGTTGGTGCTCGGAAGTGCCGTTTGCACAGTCAACGCTTGCTCCAGTGTTATTGGGGTTCAGTAACGTCAGCTGATCCCCAGCTGTGTGTCCGGCAAATTCTCCTGCTCTGTCCACATTCACACTGCTACAGATTTTAAAGTTGCTCCAATTACACCTCTGGCTCCACTCTGTTTTTAGTATTTACCCTGGGTTCCAGCACCGCCAGCTGTTTCCCAGCAGTGTCTTTGGCACGGGTATTCCCTCCTGCCCAGCCTGGTTCCAGCACATCAGCTGTTTCCGGGTAGTGTCAACGTCACTTTGCCTCCAATGCGTTGTCCTGTCGTGTTGTGGTCGGGTTAGCCGACTCTATGGTGCCTGCAGTTTAGGTGACTCCAATGTGGGCTGCGGAAACTGGCAATGAAGGCTGGTTCCATAGTGCCAATAGGACAAGCACCCCCTGTAGGACTGTGGGTTTCGGTAACTGCGGCCGGCTCGCGGCCTTGCAACTTTTTTTTACATGGGTACCTTCTGCTACCCATCCGAGTTCCTGTACCGTCAGCTGGTTCTCGGCAGTGCCTTTGGATTAGGTGCCTCCTTCTCAGTATCCAAGTTCCACCAACGTCTGCTGGTCCTTGGTAGTGCTTTCTGGCACAGGTACCTCCTGCTTAGTAACCGAGTTCCAGTACCGTCAGCTGGTCCTCGGTAGTTCCCTTGGCTCTTGTACCTTCTGCTACCCATCCGGGTTCCAGTACCGTCAGCTGGTTCTCGGCAGTGTCTTTGGCACGGGTACTCCCTCCTGCCCAGCCTGGTTCCAGCACGCCAGCTGTTTCCGGGTAGTGTCGACGTCACTTTGCCTCCAAATGCGTTGTCCTGTCGTGTTACGGTCGGGTTAGCCGACTCTATGGTGCCTGCAGTTTAGGTGACTCCTATGTGGTCTGCGGGATCTGGCAATGAAGGCTGGTTCCATAGTGCCAATAGGACAAGCACCCCCTGTAGGACTATGGGTTTTGGTAACTGCGGCCGGCTCGCGGCCTTGCAACTTTTTTTTACATGGGTGCCTTCTGCTACCCATCCGGGTTCCAGTACCGTCAGCTGGTCCTCGGTAGTTCCATTTGCTCTTGTACCTTCTGCTACCCATCCAGGTTCCAGTACCGTCAGCTGGTCCTCGGTAGTTCCATTTGCTCTTGTACCTTCTGCTACCCATCCGGGTTCCAGTACCGTCAGCTGGTTCTCGGCAGTGCCTTTGGTTTAGGTGCCTCCTTCTCAGTATCCAAGTTCCACCAACGTCTGCTGGTCCTTGGTAGTGCTTTCTGGCACAGGTACCTCCTGCTTAGTAACCGAGTTCCAGTACCGTCAGCTGGTCTTCGGTAGTTCCATTGGCTCTTGTACCTTCTGCTACCCATCCGGGTTCCAGTACCGTCAGCTGGTCCTCGGTAGTTCCATTGGCTCTTGTACCTTCTGCTACCCATCCGGGTTCCAGTACCGTCAGCTGGTTCTCGGTAGTTCCATTTGCTCTTGTACCTTCTACTACCCATCCGGGTTCCAGTACCATCAGCTGGTTCTCAGCAGTTCCTCAGCCTTCTTGTACCTTCTGCTACATTTCCAAGTTCAAGCTTTTTGAAATGGTTCTTGGTAATCACTCTGGATCTCCCTGACGAGGACCCTGAAGACGAGGACCCTGAAGACCACCCCGAAGAAGACGAGGACCTCGAAGACGAGGACCCTGAAGACGAGGACCCTGAAGACCAACACGAAGAAGACGAGGACCCCGAAGACGAGGACCCTGAAGACGACCCCGAAGAAGACGAGGACCCCGAAGACAACGACCCTGAACACGAGGACCCTGAAGACCACCCCGAAGAAGACGAGGACCCCGAAGACAACGACCCTGAAGATGAGGACCCCGAAGACGATGACCCTGAAGACGACGACCCTGAAGACCACCCCGAAGAAGACCAAGAAGATGACCCTGAAGAAGTTGACCAAAAGGACAAAGAAGAAGACGACAACCACCAAGATACAGAAGAACAAGAGACAGAAAACCAAGAAGCAGAAGTACAAGAAGCTTCAGAACAAAAAGCGGAAGAACATTAAGCATAAGACTAAAAATCAGAGCAAAAGATAATATCTAAATTATAAGCAGAAGATGACTAAGTAGTGTATGGGGGTGAGTCCGTTCCTCCTCGTGGTGCCCCTGGAAAAGACCTGCTACTGCAGGCCAAACTGAACGCGGACAAATCCTGTTGTAAATCTTTTGTGACGGGCAGAACGAAAGGTGTAATGTTCAAACTTTTATAGATAACAACTACAGGAATGCCTGTCACAAATAAGAATATGATGAAGAAGAAGAATATGAAGAAGATGAAGAAGTAGAATATAAAGAAGAATAATAGTTGAATAAGAAGAATATGAAGAATGTAAAATAAAAGAATAATACGAAGAAGGTGAAGAAGAAGAAGATGAAGAAGGTTAAGAAGAAGTTGATGAAAAAGATGCTGATGCTGAGGATGATGAAGGAGAAAGTGTGGGAGAAGTAAAAAAGAAGGTGAAGAGCATGGAAGTAGTGAAACATAAATATCTGACAAAATATAAAAATACTTAACATCTATATATATAATCGTCTTATCCCGTCTGTATGTCTGTCTGTCTGTCTGTCTGTCTGTCTGTCTGTCTGTCTGTCTGTCTGTCCAGGAAATCCCGCGTCGCTCATTGGTCCGGCAGCGGCCAATCAGCGCCGCGGGATTTCTGAAAAAAGATGGCGGCCGTTAGCGGCTCATCTGCGGGACGGAGCTGAGCGGCGATGCAGCCGGGAGATGAGCGCCGCGAGGCGCTCATCTCCCGGCCGGCAACAGCAGAAGGAACCCGACCGCCGGACCCATCTGCGGGACGGAGATGCAGCCGGGAGATGAGCGGCGCGAGGCGCTCATCTCCCGGCCGGTATCAGCGGAAGGACCGCCGGCGCCGCTGACCTCCATGCGGAAGAGAGGACCGGGGAGCGGCGCTGCAGGTCGGGATACTTCTCCTGCGAGCGCCCGCTCATGTCCCGGGTTCTCGCAGCGGAAGCACCCTCACAGGCAGCGGCGCTCCCCGGTCCTCACCAAGACGATTCGATGATTGGTCGCGGTCTTCGGACCCGACCAATCACTGATCTTAGCGCAAAAGTTAAACACCGCTGTGCTGATTGGTCGCTGACGCTGCCCGCGACCAATCACCGATTTGGGCGCCACATTTAAATATCGGCCACGACCAATCAGCACAGCGGTGTTTAAATCTGGAGCCAAGATCGGTGATTGGTCGTGGCCGATATTTAAATTTGGCGCCCAAATCGGTGATTGGTCGCGGGCAGCGTCCGCGACCAATCAGCACAGTAGTGGTTAACTTTAGCCGCAAGATCAGTGATTGGTCGCGGGCCAAGACCGCGACCAATCACCGATTTGTGCGGCACATTTAAATAGCGGCCGCGACCAATTGGATGTCAGCGCCGCTCCCCTGTCCTCCCTTCACACCCTAGCCGCATGGATGTCAGCGGCGCTGCCTGTGCGGATACTTCCGCTGCGAGAACCCGGGACATGAGCGGGCGCTCGCAGCAGAAGTATCCCGAGCCGCAGCGCCGCTCCCCGGTCCTCCCTTCACACCCTAGCCGCTGATGTCCCCACAGTATCCGCATGGTGTTACAAAGATCCGGACATTTGTGTTAAAAATCGCTGATTGGTCGCTGGTGGTGCCCGCGACCAATCACCGATTTGGGCGCCAAATTTAAATATCGGCAGCGACCAATCACCGATCTTGGCTCCAGATTTAAACACCACTGTGCTGATTGGTCGCGGCCGATATTTAAATGTGGCGCCCAAATCGGTGATTGGTCGCGGGCAGCGTCGGCGACCAATCAGCACAGCGGTGTTTAACTTTAGCCCCAAGATCACTGATTGGTCGCGTGCGGAGAGCGCGACCAATCAGCGAATCGTATTGGTGAGGAGCGGGGAGCGGAATCGTATTAGTGAGGACAGGGGAGCGCCGCTGCCTGTGCGGCTACTTCCACTGCGAGAAGCCTGGAGATGAGCGACTGCTCGCAGCAGAAGTATCCCGACCCGCAGCGCCGCTCCCCGGTCCTCCCTTCACACCCTAGCCGCTGATGTCCCCACAGTATCCGCATGGTGTCACAAAGATCCGGACGTTTGTGTTAAAAATTGCTGATTGGTCGCGGGCTCTGCCCGCGACCAATCACCGATTTGGGCGCCAAATTTAAATATCGGCCGCGACCAATCAGCACAGCGGTGTTTAAATCTGGAGCCAAGATCGGTGATTGGTCGCATCCGATATTTAAATTTGGCGCCCAAATTGGTGATTGGTCGCGGGCAGCGCCAGCGACCAATCAGCGATTTTTAACACAAATGTCCGGACCTTTGTAACACCATGCGGATACTATGGGGACATCAGCGGTTACGGTGTGAAGGGAGGACCGGGGAGTGGCGCTGCGGGTCGGGATACTTCTGCTGCGAGCAGTCGCTCATGTCCCGGGTTCTCGCAGCGGAAGTAGCCGCACAGGCAGCGGCGCTGCCCGGCCCTCACTAATGCGATTCTGCTCCCCGCTCCTCACCAATACGATTCGTTGATTGGTCGCGCTCTCCGCACGCGACCAATCAGTGATCTTGGCGCTAAAGTTAAACACCGCTCTGCTGATTGGTCACGGCCGCTGCCCGCGACCAATCACCGATTTGGGCGCCACATTTAAATAGCGGCCGCGACCAATCACCAATCTTGCCGCCACATTTAAACACTGCTGTGCTAATTGGTCACAGACACCAGCCGCGACCAATCAGCGAGCTTGGCGCCAAATTTAAACAACGCTCTGCTGATTGGTCGCGGACGCCAGACGCGTCCAATCAGCGAGATTAGCGCCAAATTTAAACCACACTTTGCTGATTGATCGCGGTCGCTGGCCGAGATCAATCAGCAGTATTGGCGCAAAATTTAAACAACGCTCTGCTGATTGGTTACGGCCGTCAGCCGCGACTAATCAGCGATTTTTGTCGCCAAATTTAAACACCGCTCTGCTGATTGGTCGCCGGTCGCGACCAATCTGCGATTTTGGCGCCAAATTTAAACCCCGCTCTGCATCGCTCTGCTGATTGGTCGCGGTCGCCAGCCGCGACCAATCAGCAGTATTGTCGCCAAATTTAAACACTTCTTTGCTGATTGGTCGCGGTCGCGACTAATCAGCGATTTTGGTGCCAAATTTAAACACGCTCTCCATTCCTCACTAACACGGTTCGCTGATTGGTCGCGGCCACCGCCCGCGACCAATCAGCGATTTTGGCGCCAAATTTAAACACCGCTCTGCTGATTGGTCGAGGCCGGCAGAGCGATGCAGAGCGGGGTTTAAATTTGGCCCCAAAGTCGCTGATTAGTCGCGTCTGACGGCCGCGACCAATCAACAGAGCGTTGTTTAAATTTTGCGCCAAAATCGCTGATTGGTCGCGGCCGTCAGATGCGACTAATCAGCGACTTTGGGGCCAAATTTAAACCCCGCTCTGTATCCCTCTGCTGATTGGTCGCGGTCGGCGGCCGCGACCAATCAGCAGTATTGGCGCCAAATTTAAACACCGCTCTGCTGATTGGTCGCGACCAATCACCGATATTGCCGCCAAATTTAAACACCGCTTTGCTGATTGGTCGCGGATGCCGAACGCGACCAATCAGCGATTTGGGCGCCAAATTTAAACGCCGCTCTGCTAATTGCGCCCCGTTGGCTGCATACCTATTCTAGAATACCCGATGCGTTCGAATCGGGCCACCATTTCCGTAACTCAGAACGTCTTAAAAAAATATTAATTCCTGCTATTCCATTTGATTGGGCTAAATCTCTATGCCTTTATTGTCTCCCCCAATACATTCTACATTATTCTTAGTTGTTTTCCTTCATGTAGAATTAACCTACAAGGAAAGAAAGGGTTTATTTTCATTCCGATATTTCTGTCCCATTGACTTGCATTGGTTTCCGGTATCGGAATCGGCGATATCCGATACTTTTTGGGTATCGGTCCGATCCAATCCGATCCGATATTTCCCGATATCGGAAGGTATCGCTCAACACTAGATACAAGGTATAAATACTGACACACCATGAGACCACATATTACCACCACATAGTGACTGAATAATACCACATACAAGGGACATATATCGTCATGTAATGACCAAAGCCCATAATACTACCACATAGTGACAAATAATGCTAAAATAATAAAAATGCAAAAAAGCTCTGTATATTGGGTCAGTGTACAGGTTATACAGTGATCACCAGTGACATTATACACAGGAGCTCTGTATATAGTGTCAGTGTGTGTGTATAGGTAATACACATACTCACCAGTGATGTCTCTAGGTGAAGTTCTTTATCTGCAGACAGATATATCCCATCTTCTATGCAGGACTTATCTATGCAGAAAATAACATAGTTAGCTATAACTGATCACTTCCAGAGCACAATCCACACTTTTCCCAAGATTTCTACACTGCATTAAATGACAAAAAAGCAACATAGTGCCGCACTACACAGTAACAGTGCTCCAGTGTCATTCTGTGCCTGCTCATCTGTCAGCAGACATATTTGTCTGATGGCAAAGATCTAGCAGAACTGAAGACAGAAGACCCATGGATTACGTCGGAGTGAGAATTTTTTTTTTATTAACCCCTTAACAACATCTGACGTACTAATACGCGTCTGTGCCCTGGGACTTAAGACCCAGACCCGTATTAGTACGTCATGGCGATCGCGCGCGCACACAGGCTGTGCGGGCGCGATCGCCGCCGGGTGTCAGCTGATTGTCACAGCTGACACCCGGTACTATGTGCAGGGAGCGGTCCTGCACCGCTCCCAGCACATTAACCCCCGCGATGCTGCGATCGAAGTCGATCGAAATCGATCGCGGCATTGCGGGGGCAAGGGCAGGTGATCGGCGATACTCACCTCCTCTTCTGGCTTCCAGCGCAGTCTGCAAAGCAAAGGCTTCCCGGGTGTTGCCATGACGACCCGATGTCGTCATGACAACATCCGGGTCACCAGAGAGCAGGAAGATTGCTTGGACATGCGCAGTGCATCTCCAAGCAATCTTCACATTGTGCACCGCTGACAGCCTACATGGCATAGGGATGGTGCTGCATTCCTGTGCCATGCAGGCGATCAGAAAAAAAAAAGTGAAAGTCCCAGAGTGGGACAAAGTAATAAAGTGTATAAACTGTGTGAAAGTGGAAAAAAAAAAAAAAACATTTGCAAAAATATTAAAAAAAAATAAAAAAAATAATCCACCAAAAATAAAAATATAATGTATCCATCAATAAATATTATTATAAAAAAAAAAAAAAAAAACAATAAAAGTACACATATTTGGTATCGCCGCGTCCGAAACAACCTGACCTATAAAACTGTCCCACTAGTTAACCCCTTCAGTGAACACGGTAAAAAAAAAAAAAAAAACGAGGCAAAAAACAATGCTTTATCACCATACCGCCAAACAAAAAGTGGAATAACACGCGATCAAAAAGACGCATATAAATAAAAATGGTACCGCTGAAAACGTCATCTCGTCCCGCAAAAAACAAGCCACCATAAAGCTCCATCAGCCGAAAAATAAAAAAGTTATAGCTCTCAGAATAAAGCGATGCTAAAAAATATTTTTTTCTATAAAATAGCTTTTATTGTGTATAAGCGCCAAAACATAGAAAAATTATACAAATGTGGTACCGCTGTAAACGTACTGACCTGAAGAATAAAGCTGCCTTATCAATTTTACCACACGCGGAACAGAATAATAAAAAAAAAAAAAACAATTCCTGAATTGTTGGTTTTTGTTTATTCTGCCTCCCAAAAATCGGAATAGAAAGCGATCAAAAAATGTCACGTGCCTGAAAATGGTACCAATAACAACGTCAAGTCATCCCGCGAAAAACGAGCCGTCACATGACTGTCTGCCAAAATCTGGAAAAATTATAGCTCTCAATATATGGCGATGCAAAAACTAGATTTTACAAAAAATGCTTCTTTTAGTGTGTGACAGCTGTCAGTCATAAAACCCCCATATGATTCTGGCATTGCTGTAATCACACCGACCCGAAGAATAAAGTCGTCTAATCACTTATACCGCACAAGGAACGGCGCCAAAAATAAACTCTTGGGTTAGGATTGGGCTAGGGCTGGGTTTGGGGCTAGGGTTGTGCTGGGGCTAGGGTTGTGCTAGGGCTAGGGTTGTGCTAGGGCTAGGGTTGCGCTATGGTTAGGGTTGTGCTAGGGTTAGGGCTGGGGTTGGGATTTTTTTCAAAAGTAAGAAAAAAAGATGACGATATGGCGACTAGTGTTGAGAGCAAGTGCTCGCTACTTGAGTTTGCATCGGGTGCTCTGGTATGCATTGAGTATCGTGGGTATTTGAGTGACATGCTCGAGTCTCTGCCCCATATGCTTCGCGGCCAAAAAACTTTACGGGGATTGCCTGCCATGCACGAGCGATCCTCGCATATTTTTTTTTGGGTGTCTAATAACCGTGAAACATGCGGAGCAGGGACTCGAGCATGTCACTCGAGCACACGCTGTACATGGTGCATACCTGAGTACCCGATGCAAACTCAAGTAGCGAGCACTTGCGCTCAAGAATAATGACAACTTATTCAATATGATGACCTAATGTAAACAAATTCTGTGCCGTACCTCTGGGTTCAAAATGTTCACTATACACCTTAATAAAATCCTTGAGGGGTATAGTTTCCAAAATGGGGACACTTGTGGGGGAGCTCCACTGTTTAGGCACATCACGGGCTCTCCAAATGCAACATGATATCCGCTAACAAATTGAATGGAAAATCGGCTCAAATTGTTAGCGGACACCATATTGCGTTTGGAGAGCCCCTCTGTGCCCAAACTTTGGAGCTCCCCCACAAGTGACCCCATTTTGGAAACTAGACCCCCCAAGGCACCTTTCTAGATGCATAGTGGGCACTTGGAACCCCCAGGTGCTTCACAAATTGATTCGTAAAAATGAAAAAGTGAAAAAAAAAACACTTTTTCATTTTATGAATCAATTTGTGAAGCACCTGGGGTTCCAAGTGCTCACTATGAATCTAGATAGGTGCCTTGGGGGGTCTAGTTTCTAAAATGGGGTCACTTGTGGGGGAGCTCCAATGTTTGGGCACACAGGGACTCTCCAAATGCAACATGATATCCGCTAACAAATTGAATGGAAAATCGGCTCAAATTGTTAGCGGACACCACGTTGCGTTTGGAGAGCCCCTGTGTGCCCAAACTTTGGAGCCCCCCACAAGTGACCCCATTTTGGAAACTAGACCCCCCAAGGCACCTATCTAGATGCATAGTGAGCACTTGGAACCCCCAGGTGCTTCACAAATTGATTCGTAAAAATGAAAAAGTGAAAAAAAAAACACTTTTTCATTTTACGAATCAATTTGTGAAGCACCTGGGGGTTCCAAGTGCTCACTATGCATCTAGATAGGTGCCTTGGGGGGTCTAGTTTCCAAAATGGGGTCACTTGTGGGGGAGCTCCAAAATTTGGGCACACATGGGCTCTCCAAACACAACATGGCGTCCGCTAATTATTCAAGCAAATTTTACAATCAAAAAGTCAAATGGCGCTCCTTCCCTTCCGAGCCCTGCCGTGCGCCCAAACAGTGTTTTTTCCCCAAATATTGGGTATCTGCGTGCCCAGGGGAAATTGCACAACAAATTTTGGGGTCCATTTTTTCTTGTTACCCCTGTGAAAATAAAAAAAATTGGGTCTAAAGTAACATTTTTGTGAAAAAAGTTAAATGTTCATTTTTTTCTTCCACATTCAAAAAATTCCTGTGAAGCACCTGAAGGGTTAATAAAGTTCTTGAATGTGGTTTTGAGCACCTTGAGGAGTGCAGTTTTTAGAATGATGTCACTTTTGGGTATTTTCTGTCATAAAGACCTCTCAAAGTGACTTCAAATGTGATGTGGTCCCTAAAAAAATGGTTTTGTAAATTTTGTTGGAAAAATGAGAAATCGCTGGTCAACTTTTAACCCTTATAGCTCCCTAACAAAAAAAATTTTGGTTCCAAAATTGTGCTGATGTAAAGTAGACATGTGGGAAATGTTATTTATTAACTCTTTTGTGTGACATATCGCTCTGATTTCAGGGCTTAAAAATTCAAATTTTGAAAATTGCAAAATTTTCAAAATTTTTGCCAAATTTCCATTTTTTTCACAAATAAACGCAAGTGATATCAAAGAAATTTTTCCACAATCATGAAGAACAATATGTCACGAAAAAACAATCTCAGAATCAGGGGTATCCGTTGAAGCGTTCCAGAGTAATTACCACATAAAGTGACAGTGGTCAGAATTGTAAAAATTGGCCTGGTCATTAAAGTGCAAACCACCCGCGGGGCTTAAGGGGTTAAAGATAGAGTCCCTTAGGCTACGTTCCCACGCGGGGTAATAGCCGCATATTCCTGCTTTTATGCGGCGCTTTAGAGAACTCGCGTAAAATCAGTGCCAAAGAAAGCTGGAAACGCCTTCCCTAGACATGGCCACCATGAATTTCTAGTAAACAGAAAAAAAACACAACACAGAGAAAAATATTTTTTAAGAAAAATAAAACATAAAATACATTTAGGGACTCCATTTTTAATAAAAAAAAAAAATCATGAGAGATCAGAGTTCATGGGGCCCAGTCAGGGATCGTACATAGAAATCATGTGGCCCAGTCAGGGGCGGATATAGAAATCATGGGGCCCAGTCAGGGACGTATATAGAAATCATGGGGCCCAGTGAGGGGCGGACATAGAGATCATGGGGCCCAGTCAGGGGCGTATATAGAAATCATGGGGCCCAGTCAGGGATGTATATAGAAATCATGGGGCCCAGTGAGGGGCGGACATAGAGATCATGGGGCCAATCAGGTCATGGATGTACATAGAGATCATGGGGCCCAGTCAGGGATTGTACATAGAGATCATGGGGCCCAGTCAGTGGCATACATAGAGATCATGGGGCCCAGTCAGCGGCATACATAGAGCTCATTGGGCCAATCAGGTCAGGGGTGTACATAGAGATCATGGGGCCCAGTCAGCGGCATACATAGAGATCATGGGGCCCAGTCTGGATCGTACATAGAAATCATGGGGACCAGTTAGGGGCGGACATAAAGATCATGGGGCCAATCAGGTCATGGGTGTACATAGAGATCATGGGGCCCAGTCAGGGATTGTACATAAAGATCATGGGGCCCAGTCAGCGGCACACATAGAGATCATGGGGCCCAGTCACCCGCGCACATAGAGATCTTGGGGCCCAGTCAGAGGCGTACATAGAGATCATGGGGCCCAGTCACCCGCGTACATAGAGATCATGGGGCCCAGTCAGCGGCGTACATAGACATCATGGGGCCCAGTCAGCGGCGTACATACAGATCTTGGGGCCCAGTCAGCGGCGTACATAGAGATCATGGGGCCCAGTCAGCCGCGTACATAGAGATCATGAGGCCCAGTCAGCCGCATATATAGAGATCATGGGGCCCAGTCAGCCGCGTACATAGAGATCATGGGGCCCAGTCACCCGCGTATATAGAGATCATGGGGCCCCGTCAGCGGCGTACATAGAGATCATGGGGCCCAGTCAGGGGCGGACATAAAGATCATTGGGCCCAGTCAGGGATCGTACATAGAGATCATGGGGCCCCATGAGGTGAGGCTCTCCCCTCCCCAGGGAATCACAGGCCTTAGTATGAAGCAATACTAGAAGACTTGTGGTATTGCTTCATACTAAGGCCTGTGATGCCCTGTGGGAGCTCCTGAGGGCACCATACTGGGGAGGTGAGATCCTCACTTGGCAGTAGTAGAAGCAGCATCTCCATAGTGTGGCATTCACATCACACTACATGCTGCACTGTACAGGACTCCCAGCCAGCAGCAGGACAGATGAGGAGGTAACTGTCAGGGACCAGCACCAGGAAAAAATCAATCTTGGGGCCCACCAGCACCATGCAGTTACCGTATATAGGAATAACATAAGTCCACAAACTCTTTCAAAATGAATCAACTTTATTAACCAATAAATCTCTGCTGCTGTGTAGTAGTCACAACACAGGGAGAGGTTAAACATCCAAGTATTTAATATGTATTGCAAAGAAAGAATGTTCCCAATCTTAATATCCGAAAAAAAAACAAATGACTGACAACAATCCACTATACCTAGACTAATAATACCATATAGAAGAGAGAAATACCGCCACACCATGACCAGAACACATACCACCACATAATGATCAAATACTACCAAGTACAAAGTATATATACTGCCACACCATGAGAAGACCACATATTACCACCACATAGTGACTGTCTGAATAATACCACATACAAGGGACAAATACCGCCACACCATGACCATGGCACATAATGGCACCAGATAGTGACTGATAATGAAAATATAGAAAAGATCTGTATACAGAGTCAGTGTAGAGGTAATACAGGGATCACCAGTGACATTATACACAGGAGCTCAATATAGTGTCAGTGTACAGGTAATACAGTGATCACGAGTGACATTATGCACAGAAGCTCTGTATATAGTGTCAGTGTACAGGTAATACAGTGATCACCAGTGACATTATACACAGGAGTTCTGTATATAGTGATCACAAGTAAAATAATACACAGGAGCTCTGTGCATAGTGTCAGTGTAGAGGTAATACAGTGATCACCAGTGACATTATGCACAGGAGCTCTGTGTATAGTGTCAGTGTAGAGGTAATACAGTGATCACCAGTGACATTATGCACAGGAGTTCTGTATATAGTGTCAGTGTACAGGTAATTCAGTGATCACCAGTGACATTATACACATGAGTTCAGTATATAGTGTCAGTGTAGAGGTAATACAGTGATCACCAGTGACAATATGCACAGGAGCTCTGTGTATAGTGTCAGTGTAGAGGTAATACAATGATCACCAGTGACATTATACCAAGGAGCTCTGTGTATGGTGTCAGTGTACAGGTAATACAGTGATCACCAGTGACATTATACACAGGAGCTCTGTATTTAGTGTCAGTGTACAGGTAATACAGTGATTACCAGTGACAATATGCACAGGAGCTCTGTGTATAGTGTCAGTGTAGAGGTAATACAGTGATCACCAGTGACATTATGCACAGTAGCTCTGTATATAGTGTCAGTGTAGAGGTAATACAGTGATCACCAGTGACATTATGCACAGTAGCTCTGTATATAGTGTCAGTGTAGAAGTAATACTGTGATCACCAGTGACATTATACACAGGAGTTCTGTATATAGTGTCAGTGTCGAGGTAATACAGTGATCACCAGTGACATTATACACAGGAGATCTGTATACAGTGATCACAAGTAGCATAATACACAGGAGCTCTGTGCATAGTGTCAGTGTAGAGGTAATACAGTGATCACCAGTGACATTATGCACAGGAGCTCTGTGTATAGTGTCAGTGTAGAGGCAATACAGTGACCACCAGTGACATTATACACATGAGTTCTGTATATAGTGTCAGTGTAGAGGTAATACAGTGATCACCAGAGACAATATGCACAGGAGCTCTGTGTATAGTGTCAGTGTAGAGGTAATACAGTGATCACCAGTGACATTATGCACAGGAGCTCTGTATATAGTATCAGTGTACAGGTAATACAGTGATCACCAGTGACATTATACACAGGAGTTCTGTATATAGTGTCAGTGTAGAGGTAATACAGGGATCACCAGTGACATTATGCACAGGAGCTCTGTGTATAGTGTCAGTGTAGAGGTAATACAGTGATCACCAGTGACAATATGCATAGGAGCTCTGTATATAGTCAGTGTACAGGTAAAACAGTGATCACCAGTGACATTATACACAGGAGCTCTGTATATCATGTCAGTGTACAGGTAATACAGTGATCACCAGTGACATTATACAAAGGAGCTCTGTGTATGGTGTCAGTGTACTGGTAATACAGTGATCACCAGTCACATTATACACAGGACCTCTGTATTTAGCGTCAGTGTAAAGGTAATACAGTGATCACCAGAGACATTATGCACAGGAGCTCTGTATATAGTGTCAGTGTACAGGTAATACAGTGATCACCAGTGACAATATGCACAGGAGCTCTGCGTATAGTGTCAGTGTAGAGGTAATACAGTTATCACCAGTGACATTATGCACAGGAGCTCTGTATATAGTGTCAGAGTACAGGTAATACAGTGATCACCAGTGACATTATACACAGGAGTTCTGTATATAGTGTCAGTGTAGAGGTAATACAGGGATCACCAGTGACATTATGCACAGGAGCTCTGTGTATAGTGTCAGTGTAGAGGTAATACAGTGATCACCAGTGACAATATGCATAGGAGCTCTGTATATAGTCAGTGTACAGGTAAAACAGTGATCACCAGTGACATTATGCACAGGAGCTCTGTATATAGCGTCAGTGTACAGGTAATACAGTGATCACCAGTGACATTATACAAAGGATCTCTGTGTATGGTGTCAGTGTACAGGCAATACAGTGATCACCAGTGATATTATACACAGGAGCTCTGTATTTAGCGTCAGTGTAAAGGTAATACAGTGATCACCAGTGACATTATGCACAGGAGCTCTGTATATTGTGTCAGTGTACAGGTAATACAGTGATCACCAGTGACATTATACACAGGAGCTCTGTGTATGGTGTCAGTGTACAGGTAATACAGTGATCACCAGTGACATTATGCACAGGAGCTCTGTATTTCGTGTCACTATACAGGTAATACAGTGATCACCAGTGACATTATACAAAGGAGCTCTGTGTATGGTGTCAGTGTACAGGTAATACAGTGATCACCAGTGACATTATACACAGGAGCTCTGTATTTAGTGTCAGTGTACAGGTAATACAGTGATCACCAGTGACAATATGCACAGGAGCTCTGTGTATCGTGTCAGTGTAGAGGTAATACAGTGATCACCAGTGACATTATGCACAGTAGCTCTGTATATAGTGTCAGTGTAGAGGTAATACTGTGATCACCAGTGACATTATACACAGGAGTTCTGTATATAGTGTCAGTGTCGAGGTAATACAGTGATCACCAGTGACATTATACACAGGAGCTCTGTATACAGTGATCACAAGTAACATAATACACAGGAGCTCTGTGCATAGTGTCAGTGTAGAGGTAATACAGTGATCACCAGTGACATTATGCACAGGAGCTCTGTGTATAGTGTCAGTGTAGAGGTAATACAGTGACCACCAGTGACATTATGCACAGGAGCTCTGTATATAGTGTCAGTGTACAGGTAATTCAGTGATCACCAGTGACATTATACACATGAGTTCTGTATATAGTGTCAGTGTAGAGGTAATACAGTGATCACCAGTGACAATATGCACAGGAGCTCTGTGTATGGTGTCAGTGTACAGGCAATACAGTGATCACCAGTGACATTATACACAGGAGCTCTGTATATAGTGTCAGTGTACAGGTAAAACAGTGATCACCAGTGACATTATACACAGGAGCTCTGTATATCGTGTCAGTGTACAGGTAATACAGTGATCACCAGTGACATTATACAAAGGAGCTCTGTGTATGGTGTCAGTGTACAGGTAATACAGTGATCACCAGTGACATTATACACAGGAGCTCTGTATTTAGTGTCAGTGTAAAGGTAATACAGTGATCACCAGAGACATTATGCACAGGAGCTCTGTATATAGTGTCAGTGTACAGGTAATACAGTGATCACCAGTGACAATATGCACAGGAGCTCTGCGTATAGTGTCAGTGTAGAGGTAATACAGTGATCACCAGTGACATTGTGCACAGGAGCTCTGTATATAGTGTCAGTGTACAGGTAATACAGTGATCACCAGTGACATTATACACAGGAGTTCTGTATATAGTGTCAGTGTAGAGGTAATACAGGGATCACCAGTGACATTATGCACAGGAGCTCTGTGTATAGTGTTAGTGTAGAGGTAATACAGTGATCACCAGTGACAATATGCATAGAAGCTCTGTATATAGTCAGTGTACAGGTAAAACAGTGATCACCAGTGACATTATGCACAGGAGCTCTGTATATAGTGTCAGTGTACAGGTAATACAGTGATCACCAGTGACATTATACAAAGGAGCTCTGTGTATGGTGTCAGTGTACAGGCAATACAGTGATCACCAGTGACATTATACACAGGAGCTCTGTATTTAGCGTCAGTGTAAAGGTAATACAGTGATCACCAGTGACATTATGCACAGGAGCTCTGTATATAGTGTCAGTGTACAGGTAATGCAGTGATCACCAGTGACATTATACACAGGAGCTCTGTGTATGGTGTCAGTGTACAGGTAATATAGTGATCACCAGTGACATTATGCACAGGAGCTCTGTATTTCGTGTCAGTATACAGGTAATACAGTGATCACCAGTGACATTATACAAAGGAGCTCTGTGTATGGTGTCAGTGTACAGGTAATACAGTGATCACCAGTGACATTATACACAGGAGCTCTATATTTAGTGTCAGTGTACAGGTAATACAGTGATCACCAGTGACAATATGCACAGGAGCTCTGTGTATAGTGTCAGTGTAGAGGTAATACTGTGATCACCAGTGACATTATGCACAGGAGCTCTGTATATAGTGTCAGTGTACAGGTAATTCAGTGATCACCAGTGACATTATACACAGGAGTTCTGTATATAGTGTCAGTGTAGAGGTAATACAGGGATCACCAGGGACATTATGCACAGGAGCTCTGTGTATAGTGTCAGTGTGGAGGTAATACAGTGATCACCAGTGACAATATGCATAGGAGCTCTGTATATAGTCAGTGTACAGGTAAAACAGTGATCACCAGTGACATTATACACAGGAGCTCTGTATATAGTGTCAGTGTACAGGTAATACAGTGATCACCAGTGACATTATACACAGGAGCTCAGTATATAGTGTCAGTGTACAGGTAATACAGTGATCACTAGTGACATTATACACAGGAGCTCTGTGTATGGTGTCAGTGTACAGGTAATAACAGTGATCACCAGTGACATTATGCACAGGAGCTCTGTGTATAGTGTCAGTGTAGAGGTAATACAGTGATCACCACTGATATTATGTATAGGTGCTCTGTATGTAGTGTCAGTGTAAAGGTAATACAGGGATCACCAGTGACATTATACACAGGAGTTCTGTGTATGGTGTCAGTGTACAGGTAATACAGTGATCACCAGTGACATTATGCACAGGAGCTCTGTGTATAGTATCAGTGTGTGTGTATAGGTAATACACATACTCACCATTGATGTCTCTAGGTGAAGTTCTTTATCTGCAGACCGATATATCCCATCTTCTATGCAGGACTTATCTCTGCAGAAAATAACATAGTTAGCTATAACTGATCACTTCCAGAGCACAATCCACACTTTTCCCAAGATTTCTACACTGCATGAAATGACAAAAAAAGAAACATAGCGCCGCACTACACAGTAACAGTGCTCCAGTGTCATTCTGTGCCTGCTCATCTGTCAGCAGACTTATTTGTCTGATGGCAAAGATCTAGCAGAGCTGAAGACAGAAGACCTATGGATTACGTTGGAGTGAGGATTTTTCTTTATTAAAGATGGAATCCCTAAATGTGTTTTATGTTTAATAAAAAAAAAAATTCTGTCTTTTTTTTCCTGTTTACTAGAAATTGATGGTGAGTATGTCTAATTTGGCGTGAAACTATGAATTTTGGGCTTAGTACCAGCTGATAATACAAAGCTGGCCTGGTACTAACCCTATTATTACCCAGGGTGCCACTCACCACCAGGGCTGCTGGAAGAGCAGGGTAAAGCACCTGGAAATGGTGCTATGATGAATGCGCCATTTTCAGGGGTGGCTGTGGGCTGCGATTTTCAGCGTGGAGGGCCAAGAACTCTTGGACCTTACCATGCTGTGAATCCCAGCCCCCAGCTGCCTTGTTTTATCTGGCTGGCGATCAACATATGGCGGAAAAAAAAAAGTTAAGTAAGTTTAAAACAAATATTCGGCTTCTCTGTCTTGTGATCGCCAGCCAAGGTAAAGCCAGGCAGCTGGGGCGGGGGGGCAGTACGTAGCTTTCTGCTTTATCTGCGGTGAGAATCAAAAATTCTGCAGAGTGTTACATCGTTTTTAAAAATTTCTTTTCATACTTCTATATGTGACAGACCCAACAGCCAATCACAGATGCTGTCAAAGAGGATGGGCGTCTGTGATTGGCTGTTTGAGTAATGTACAATCAGCCCATACATTCTAGCATGGTACTATGTATGGGCTGCTTTCAGGTTACTCAAGCAGCCAATCACAGACGCCCATTTTCTGTGTCAGCATCTGTGATTAGCTGTTGGGTCTGTCACACATATAGAAGTGTGAAAATAAATAAATAAATAATAAAAAAAAAATGACAGAGCTCCGCAGAATTTTTGATTCTCAGCGCAGATAAAGCAGACAGCTACGGGCTGCCACCTCCAGCTGCCTGGCGATCAAAAGTCAGGAAAGCCCAATGTTTTTTTTAAATTATTTAAAAAAATAATAAAAAAAAAAATGCGTGGGCTCCCGCCATATTTTGATTGCCAGCCTGGTAAAAACCAGGCAGCTGGGATTCTCAGCATGGTAAGGCCCAAGCATTCTGGGCCCCCCACGCTGAAAACGGCAGCCCGCAGCCACCCCTGGAATTGGCGCATTCATTGTAGCGCCATTTCTAGGCACTTTATCCGGCTCTTCCAACGGCCCTGGTGGGGGGTGGCATGCTGGGTAATAATGGGGTCAGTACCAGCTTTGTATTATCAGCTGGCACTAAGCCTGAAATTCATGGCGTCACGCCAAACTAGACATGGCCACCATGAATTTCTAGTAAACAGAAAAAAAAAACACAACACAGAATTTTTTTTTTAATAAAAATAAAACACAAAATACATGTAGGGACTCCATCTTTAATAAATAACACAATCCTCGCCCTGACGTAATCCACGGATCTTCTGTCTCCAGCTCTGCTACAACTTTGCCATCAGACAAATATGCCTGCTGACAGAGATGAGCAGGCACAGAATGACACTAGAGCACAGTTGTCAGAGAAGTGCTCAGCTGGCCTCCAGCCGCCGACCATGTTTTCCTGCGCGTTGCACATAATGCATACTTTCAAACGCATGCCTATTTTTGCAATGCAAGTCTACGGTACATTGCGTCTGCGCTGATTTACAACGAATCCGTTGTAACGCACAGCATAAACGCAATGTTCACCCAGTCTAACAGCAGCGAGAAGGGGAGACGGAGCTCTGAAGACCGCCTAGTCAGTCTACTGGTGGTACTATCATGCCCATTGCCCAGTATGTACTGCCAGCCTCTGTGGTACTAGCATTCAAGCTCACATGGCATGTCCTGCCAGCCAGCCACTGGTGTTAGTACTAGCATGATAGTACCACACCACCAGTGGCTGGGCAATGGGCATGCATGATGGTACCACCAGTGTCTGGCAGGACATGCTGGGCATGATAGTACCACAGAGGCTGGCAGGACATACTAGGCATGATTCATGCCTTGTATGTCTTGCCAGCCTCTGTGGTACTATCATGCCCACCCGGCATGTCCTGCCAGCCAGCCACCGGTGGTAGTAGTACTAGCATGATAGTACCACAAAGGGCCGGCTCCAGGTTTTTCTGGGCCCCGGGCGAAAGAGTCTCAGTGGGCCCCTTTAACACATACCACGATTCATGATGCACAGATACTGCAGAGAAATATAAGTATAGTACAATGCAAAGATTTCACTTCTTATATTACATGAGTGATATCTAATGTAAATTCTACAATAGCTCAGAAACCGGCGAATCGCTCCACACAGTATACTGGCCCCCCAAAAATGTTCCATACAGGATACTGGCCCCCATATAATGCTCCATACAGGATACTGCCCCCCCAAAAAAATCCTCCATACAGGATACTGGTCCCCATATAAAGCTCCATACAGGATACTGGCCCCCCAAAAATACTCCATACAGGATACTGGCCCCCATATAACGTTCCATACAGTATACTGGCCCCCATAAAATGCTCCATACAGGATACTGGCCCCCATATAACGCTCCATACAGGATACTGGCCCCTATATAAAGCTCCATGCAGGCTGTTCCCCCCACATAATGCCCTATGCAGGGTGTCCCTTTCCCCTCGTATAATACCCCTTGCAGGATGTCACCTCCCCATATAATGCCCTATGCAGGATGTCACCCCCCATATAATGTACCATGCAGGATGTCACCCCCCATATAATGCCCCTTGCAGGATGTCACCCCCTATATAATGCCCCTTGCAGGATGTTACCCCCCATATAATGCCCCTTGCAGGATGCCACTTCCCCCCCATATAATGCCCTATGCAGGATGTCCCTTTCCCCCCATATAATGACCCATGTAGGATGTTGCTCCCCCCCCATATAATTCCCCATGCAGAATGTCACCCCTCATATAATGCCCCATGCAAGATGTCACTGCCCCCCATATAATGCCCCATGCAGGATATCACTCCCCCCCATATAATGCCCCATGCAGGATGCCACCCCCCATATAATGCCCCATGCAGGATGCCACTTCTCCCCCCCATATAATGCCCCATGCAGGATGTCACCCCGTCATATAAGCCCCATGCAGGATGTCACCCCCCTTATAATGCCCCATGTAGAATGTCCCTTCCCCCCATATAATGCCCCATGCAGGCTGTTACTATCCCCATATTATGCCCCATGCAGGCTGTCACCCCCCATAAAATGCCCCATGCAGGATGTCACCCCCCATATAATGCCCCATGTAGGCTGTCACCCCCCATATAAATCCCCATGCCTCCATACATTAAAAAAAAAAAAAATCAAATACTCACCTCCCACTTCCTCACCTGCTGCCGGTGCTCAGGTCTGTACTCCAGCGTCGCCAACATCTTCCCGCTCTCCGCTACCTGTGATGGCTCAGGGGAGGACGCGGTGGAAAGACGTCACCGCACCCTCTGACCTGAGACGTCACAGGGAGCGCAGAGCAGGAAGACAGCGATTCTGCGGAGGCACGAGGACAGGTAAGTATCCGGCAGCTGAGGCCCTGAGCAAGCGGGGGAGAAGGGCGGGCGCTGGCACTGCTCTCCTCCGCCCATAGCCTGGCGGGGAGCCCGACGGCAAGTGGGCCCCCCGCCTGCTCAGGGCCCCGGCACTTGCCCGGGTGCTGACGCCGGCCCTGACTACCACACCATCGGTGGCTGGCAGGACATGCCGCGTAGGCATGATAGCACCACAGAGGCTGGCAAGACATACTAGGCAGGCATTATTCATGCCTAGTATGTCCTGCCAGACTCCTTGGTACTATCATGCCCACCCAGCATGTCCTGCCAGCCCCTGGTGGTAGTACATGCTGCTAGGCATAGTACCAGTAACCAGAGGCTGAAAGCAGGACATGCTAGGCAATGGGCATGATGATAATCATGCCCATTGCCCTGTAGTATTTACTGCCAGCCTCGGCCAGGGGTCCTCCCAGTCACTCACACCGATCCCTCCCCCACCTCCAGGCCCCTGCTTTTCATACTTACGCGTCGAGATGAGCTGCAGGCTTGCAGCCGCTGGATGGAGCGACGCCGGGTCCGTCCTCCACAGCGCGCACAGGAAGCAGTCCCAGGGCGATGACGTCATCACCCGGAGACTGACCTCCTGCGCACGCACCCGTAGTGTTGCACTGCGCAGAGGAGGCAGAGGGGCACTGCAGCAGCAGGCAGAGCAGGGAGATCGCTCATCCTGCTTTGCTGCTGCAGAGGGCCCATCACTAATCATATCGGCAGTGCTGCCGATATGATTAGCGAACCGGGGGGGCCCTCTGTTCTCTTTACAGGGCCCAGGAGGTGTAGGGGGCTGGGCTTGGGGGGCGTGGCCATCGGGACCCGGGTCCCACCGGGGTTTTTCCCGATCCTCCGGTGGGCCAGTAGGCCCCTGTGTACATACTATGCACCTCCACTATGGCATCCATGCAGCAAAAAGGAGTCAAACAATTCTCCTGTGACTTTTCACACACAACACTAACAAAAATGGCAAATGCCTGAAGTGAATCGACCAACGTTTGTGGTATCAGACGCCTCTTACGCTTTTTCTCTTCCTCTTTTGCGTTGTCATGAGGGAGAAGAGAAAATATCCCGGCATAATGATCCCGCGAATACAGCACATAGCCTATCTAAACATTGTCAACTTTTCCATCCTAATCACAACAATCCAATATCCATAACACCCACATATATACCAGAACTTACACAAAACAGATTTAATTCACGCAAAAGAAAAGAAATCTTTTGGATATATAAATTACAAACCATTTGTTCTCTTGGTTTAAATGAAATGACGAAGAAGACCCTATGTTGATAGAAGATGTACAACAATTAACCTCAAAGGACTCTTCAGGATGGACATAATTGTTTCTTTTATTGGAAAAAAAGCTCTCTCCTGAACTGCCCTATTGTGGCCTGTTACGTCATCTACTGGTGGAATACTGAACTGCACCTCATTCATGTGTTTTACTAGAAATTAGCAATGTAATATTAGTAACAGTAACCCCTTTGCGACTTCTCTTTATGACCTCCCCCTCATTGATGTGGGCTCTGGCGCTGAGCCAGCATCGTTTCAGGCACATGACAGCTGATTTGATCAGATGTGCCCGTAACAGCCGCAAGTGGAATTACCCCTGCCACATGATGGCGGGGTGCTGATTGGTTGACATGACAACCCGGGGTCTGCAGGAGACCCCTATGGATGTATTTCTCGACCTGCTATGAGCGTCGCCCTGCGGTCGGTGTTCATAGCAGATGAACATTTCTGCTACACATAGCAGGGCTGTAGACTTGCTACTAGCGATGATCGAGCATGCTTGTTGCTCAAGATTTACGAGCATGCTCGGGCGAGCACCTATTATCTTCAGCATGCTCGGGCTTTAAGATTTCGTAGCTCCGTGAACATGTTTTGTGACTGTTTGACAGCTTTAATACATGTGTGGAATGCTGGAAAAACAGGCATTCCTCACATGTATTAAAGCTGTCAAACAGTCGCAAATCACGTTCCCGGAGTGACGAAAACTTAAAGCCCGAGCACACTGAAGATAATAGGTGCTCGCCTGAGCATGCTCGTAAATCTCGAGCAATGAGCATGCTCGATCATCACTACTTGCTATGTGTAGCACAAGTGATCAGACGATGGCAGCTTCAACTCTCCCATGGAGGCTATTAAAGCAGGTAAAAAGTAAAAAAAATGTTTTTAAAAATATTTAAAAAATGTAACTGTTCAAATCACCCTCCTTTTGCTCCATTCAAAATAAAACAATTAAAAATAAAAAATACACATATTTGGTATCAGCGAGTTCAGAATCACCCCATCTGTCAAAATATAAAGAGAATTAATCAGATCGGTAATGAGTAAAAAAAAACAAAACTGTAGAATTTTGGTTGCTGCAACATTGCAATAAAACGAAATAACGGGCAATAAAACATCGTATCTACCCCAAAATGGCATCAATAAAAACGTCAGCTCAGCGCGCAAGAAATAAGCCCTCACCCGGCCCCAGATCCCAAAAAAGGAGATTCCATGGGTCTTGGAAAATGGCTCCATTATTTTTTTTTTTACAAACTTTGAAATTTTTTTTCACCACTTAAATAAAAAAGAACCTATACATGTTTGGTGTCTACAAACTCGTAATGACACGGAAAATCATAATGGCAGGTCACTTTTAGCATTTACTGAATATGTTAAAAAAAAATTGTCTAATTGCACTTTTTTTGCAATTTCACCACACTTGGAATTTTTTTCCCGTTTTCCAGTACACAATATGGTAAAATCAATGGTGTCGTTCAAAAGTACAACTCGTCCGCGAGAAACAAGCCCTCACACGGCCATATTGACTGAAAAAAAAAAGTTATGGCTCTGGGTAGAAGGGGATCAAAAAATGAAAATGCAAAAACAAAAAATCCCAGGATGGTAAAGGGGTTAAATGAGCAATGTATATATGTGATTTGTTTTTTGAAATCTATGTCTTAATCCACAGTTTTTAATACACCGTATTTTACAGACCATAAGGTTTTAGAGGAGGAAAATAGAAAAAAATGTGAAGAAAAAAATGTCATGCCGCATTGTTATGGGGAAGGGTCTCCTGCTGGCACTGTTTATGGCCCCCACACGCCGATGTCAGCTGCCGGAATATTCACTGCTCCCCATGCCCGGGGGTGTGTAGAAAGTTTTAAGAAAATTATACAAACAACCTTTTCACCTATCTAGATTAGTGCCCTTATGGGAAAATCCTAGATTTATTCAGAGTAAACAGAACAAGCTTTGCAAGCAATGGAACCAGAAAGGGATTTATTAAATGTTAATGAAGGAAGGCTGCTCACCTGGCAGGAATTCTCAGGGATGTATGATATGGGAGATCATCAATGTCTACAGTACCACCAAACAGTTACTTTCCACAGCTCTATGGTGAGAAATTTCGGGAAGGTGGAAAGGAGGGGTGATTTTGACATATTGATGTGGTCTAGCTCATGGGTAAATTCCCTATCCACAATATACCAAAGGATTAAGAGACAAATTCTGCACACTGCGGTACCTGATTTATTTATCCATTGGAGTATAGCGCTAAATGACACTTAGAGAGATGGTAAACTTTTGACGGGCTTGGATAAAGTAAAAATAGCAATGAACAATGGAGAGAAATGCAGAACAAACTGATTCATAATGCCATTTATGCTTTCAATTTTTCCTACAAAGATGCTTCATCACATTATTTATGAAAATGCCCAAAATGTAACCTAAAACCAATTTGTTTGATAGCATCAGGCGATGCCCTTCCACCCAAATGGTGTGGGAAGAGACCCTTCTCTATTTAGATAATGTTTGGAGAATTAAAGTCCCACAGTCTCCTCGGGCATGTTTATTTCATCATATTGTAACAGAACATCGGGAGGATGGGGACAGAGTTCTGTCTATACAGATAATACATGTAGTTCTTTTGGTGGTTAAAAAATGTATACTTAGATATTGGTTGAAGAAAGAGACACCTCAATTATCTGAAATAATCAAAACTCTGAAAACCTTATTAGTTTATGACAAACTTGAGTAAGAAAGACAAAAAGAAAAGTCGACGACAGCGTTTTTTCACAAACTGAGATCTTTTAATGAATATAGCAATACACAATCTGATATGTCACAGCTGATGAAAGTATTCTGACACACATCCTGGTGTCATACGGAGGAACATAGGGGGACAACAGGATTACTTAAAGCCTAATGGATTCACTTATTTTTACAAAGTGTTTTTTTTGCTGTTTTGCTTGCGGAGTTAAAAATTGAATCTGTTAAAATTGTGGAAAAAAAATGATTGGATGGATTTCACAATTATTTATAAAGATGTGGTCTGTGTTGGTAAATGTCATGGAGATCCTAGGATTATACCATAATTTTTTCTTCAGAATTTAGTGATTCCATAATTTTTTTCCCTCTGCTTGGTCTAAAATAAATTACCGTTACTGAATACCACATTTTTAATATTGATTTCTTTTAGTGTTTCTTAAAGCCCTAAAGTTGCCATTGGAAATGACTTTAGTTTTGTGCCATGTCCGTGATCTGTTTTTTTTTCACCAACATTAAACAACTGAATGAACATCCTCCGAGCCCGGTGATTCCATAATTTTTGCCAGGGTTTGTATATTAATGTGGATTTACTGGGGGGAGCCGCTTTGAACAGTTCGTCCAATACTGAAATTATCCAGGAAATCCAATGTTTAGTCCTTCCTGTCTATTGTATGTGGTAATGTAGTATTTGTGAAATGTTATATTAATTGTATATATTATATCCATCAGGAAACATCCGAAGGCGACTCCAAAGAGGGGCAAAACGGAAATATTGCTGACCCTGATATCAGTCAGCCGGGGCCGAACCCTGATCTGATGGAAGGTAAGCCGGTCATCTAATATTCTACATACAAATATCAAGTTATAGAGAACGACAGAGAACATGGAGATTTACTCTTCATCCAATGTATGAGGCCGCTGGCAGCTCATGAGCCCCCATGGACTATAATGGAGGGGGTCACAAATGTACAAAGAGGCTCATTGGTCCCCAATCATGTAATTGTTGAGGATTCGGTCAGATCCTGAGCAATGACACGTTCATAGTACAGTATATATATATAGATATGCCATAAATATATACAGTGTGTGCAGAATATCCTTATATCTAGTATATTCCATGTACAGCGGTCTTATCATTTCCATTATTATATGGATGTGTTATATAAGTGGTGATATAGACTAATACATGTCATCTCTTCATTATTTTATCATTATTATAGGAATAACTGTGCCGACAAATACTGATGGTGGAACATCTGAGCCACCAGAGATCATCCAGGAATCTGCCAGTGTAAGTATCATGGGACGTCTGTATATCATCAGATGACGGGTGGGAATTACACATCCCATATGACAATGGGATATCTCTGCTCTTATGTAGATCAGACCTATTATGTGTGATGGTGGTGTTATTATTCTGTCTCCTCCGTGTGATGTCCCTTATCCTCCCCTGCAGTACAATGATTTATGTGTATGGGGAATATCCACTTATAATATAATAGTGTCTGTGGGGGGTCCGGCTTTTATCATGTCCTCTACTTCGGTTGCAGTGTAATCAGGGGGGATATAATATAGACGGGTGATCTGGGGCTTTTATACTTCTGCAGCTTCGTTATCTTAATGTCATTTCTTATTCCTTTTTAGGCCTTGATCGGATCAGTGAATCCTTGTAAGGACGACTTTAATCCTATCAAACTGATCAGCTGTGGAGGATTTGGGTGAGCTTTACTTGGTATAATATTTATTTCTCAGGGCTCCTTATGACGATGCCTATATCTCTACGTCCTGCCCGTGCAATGCTACCATAGAGAAATTATGGTTCCACATCACTGTCCACATCTAATTGTCTCTCTTCAGGTCAGTTAGGATGTGACGTGGATGAGGACTTTCCATAGGTGATCATTTATGGAGTGTTATTTTATGGATTTCTAGTGATGGCCGCACATCTAGTATTAACCATTAGTACAGGAGATCACTTGATCAGGTCTATGGATGGACTGTTAGTAAGAATTCATAATAAATCATGGATTTTCTTCCTCCTCAGATCCGTCCACCTAGTTCGCCATACAGACACAAACAAGATATGTGCTATGAAGAAAATGGACAAGCAGAACCTGAGAAAGCCAAAGACCCTTAAATGGGCCTTTCAGGAGAGGGACATCTCTACATTCGCTGATTATCCCTTTGTGGCCTCCATGTTCTGCTCCTTTCCTACTAAACTTCATCTGTGTATGGTCATGGAGTATGCACCAGGTAGGACACATCCATTGTATTTATATCCAGCCCACGTCTGCCTAATCCTAGCACCTTATATATAACCTGAACATGTCCTCATGGACGGTTACATGTCCACACCGCATTTACTATAATGTTACTAAGATGCCTTGTGTGTCCTCACTGAGCATGGCGGCAATATCTGCTATGGAGGAAAGGAAGATTTCTCTGTATTTGAACAGTTTTTATAGATGAGAAGTTTCACAGAGAAATAAATGAGAGGCTTGTAGATGAGGCCTGGCTCTGTCTCTATGTACAGGGTTCCTCTGCAGTATACGCTCTACATTACACAGTGTATCTCTATATATACCATCCAGTCCCAATATCTCCGCTTGTTTCACATTCACACTCATCATGTGTAATTTACTCTGTAACAGACCCTCACCTGTCATATTTGCTTTTTCCTGTAGGAGGAGACTGTGGCAATCTTCTACAGCACAGGGGTCCTTTACCTATCACCTTGGCCCGTCTGTACATTGCAGAAACAGTCCTTGCTGTGGAATATCTGCACAGCTATGGTGTGGTGCACAGAGACCTGAAGCCTGTAAAGTAAGTGACCCTTGAGCTATAATAAAGGGGATGAAAGTTAGTTTGTTATACAGTCTATGGGTTATTACTTGGGGCTGACACCATCTTTTCTTTTACAGCCTCCTGATAACATCAACAGGACATATTAAAGTGACCGATTTTGGAGTTTCAAAACTTGGCCTCATGAGACCAACATCAAACATCTATAAGGCTCCAACTAAGGACATCACCAAAGAGTTCCATGATAAAGAGGTTGGCTTTACTTACAGGATCTTCTACTTTACATATCTCATCTCTTTCTCCTTCTCTGATCATTTCTCATCAAATTTCCACTGATGTTATTTGTCGTATGTATTGATCATCATCTCATTCTTCTGTTGTTTTCCAGACTGCTGGCACGTCTAGTTACATGGCCCCAGACGTTATCCTAAGGAAAGGCTATGGAAGACCTGTTGACTGGTGGTCAGTAGGCATCATCCTATATGAATTTCTCTTTGGATATACACCATTTTATAGGGCTTCCCAAAAGGAGAAATTACGCAGTATCCTCAGTGGTAAGTAAAATAATCTGACTGCTTGTCATGTCACTGTTATTTGGTTTGATTGGTTCCTTGGTTCAGCTTCTAGCTTTTTTAAGGAAAATGCTTTTTTATGTAAATAAATGAAGAGGTTTTATTTCCTGTAATATTTTCTTTTTATATCACAGATGACATTGTTTGGAGATGTAATTCCTTTCCTCCACCAAATGCTCGGGGCATCATCACTCAGCTACTCAGAAAAAATCCAGAACAAAGACTTGGGACAGGTAATATGATAATAGTATTAATAATGACTTATTACACCTCTGGACAAATGAAGGTGTCCATGAGGATGAGCACTGAAGGTCTCTACCAACGTGTCCATTCCCCATTCTTCATGCTCTAATCTTCAGTACATTTCCTTCATGTTGGCTCTTTTAAATCTCCAGTTCAGATTAACATAAACTGTATAGATATGGAGTAGTTTCTCTGACAATAACTGTATCGATTTTTTTCTTGTCTTCCTTTTCCAGGAGGGGCACACGAGATCAAAATTCATCCATTTCTGCGTGCCTTAAACTTTAACAACCTTCTAAGTCAGAAGCCTCTGTTCATTCCTGATCTAAAATCAGATGAGGACACCCACTACTTTAGCAGTAAGTAAAATTAGACGTTATCGGCAGAAAACTGCTGAGTGTCTTTTCTTTCATTATGTGTGACAATCAGTTCCCATCATAATAAGTAATAACATGGTGACTGTCTGACCGGCTCTTATACTAACAATTTCTCATAACACTTTTACTTTTCAGATCGCTCTGTGGGTTATAAATTTAGTAATTCAGATGATGGGGACACAAGTGAGGACAATGACTGTCCAGAAATCAAAAACTTTGAATCATCTTCTCAAAGGTTTTCCAAAGTAAGTATGTCTAAAGCATGTAGGTCAATAAAATGAATAAAACCTATGAATAGAAAAAAAGTTTAAAGATATATCTATTTATATTTTATATTTCTTTGTGTTTTTTTTAGCTATATACCACCAGTACCTGTCACACTGTCACAGAATACTGGAGGTAGGGGGCCTAAGCTGACCCTAAGCTGGGGCCCTGACTAATCCCTCAACCTGGAGGTACTGTTAAAGGTACAGAGGTCCAGGCCGCCAGCGTAACCCCTACCTCCTGAGGATCCCTGCACCTCAGTAATCTAGTCCTGAGAAGGACCCCGATCACAACAATTGGGAACCAGAAATAATATGCCCACACACAGTATTTAGACGAACGAGACAGTACAAGGGAAAAACCAAAACCACCTTGCATACAACTTCTACACAACTACAACAGAGGGAACACCAACGGGAAAGGAGATAAATGATAAAGCGAGGAAAGGGAAAAAACACTTCCAAATACACTTATCTCAGCAACTCCAAACACCACGATCCGCTCTGTAAGTCTGAATGAAAAGCTTTCACCGACACCTCCCAAACAGACCTGCAGGAATATGAAGGAGTCTCACTAAAGAAGCATTGATTGCAGCTGGGCGAGGCTGGACCTCAGCTAGCCCAGAGAGAGAGAATTAACTCCTTCACTGCCGAAAAAACACAAAGCACCAACAAGTCAGCTGCGAGAAGTCAGGCTGTGTACTCGTGACGATCTTCGTGGCAACACACCCGTGACAGTACCCCCCCTTCTACGAGGGGCCTCCGGACCCTCAGGGCCAGGTTTATTCGGGTGAGTCGTGTGGAAGGCCCGAACTAATCGGTCTGCGTTAATATCCGACGCAGGAACCCACATCCTCTCCTCAGGACCATACCCCTTCCAATGAACCAAGTACTGAAGGGACCGGCGATTAAAGCGTGAATCAATGACCCTCGATACCTGGAACTCCAAGTTACCATTGACAACCACAGGAGGGGGAGGTAAAGGTGAGGGTACCACCGGCGCCACATACCTCTTAAGCAATGATCTGTGAAACACGTTGTGAATTTTAAACGTAGGGGGGAGGTCAAGACGGAATGCCACCGGATTAATAACAGAACTGATTCTGTACGGCCCGATGAACCTGGGACCCAGTTTCCAGGAGGGAACCTTAAGTTTAATATTCCTGGTAGACAACCATACCTGATCGTTCACACTTAGGTCCGGACCAGACACTCTCCTCCTATCAGCCATACGTTTGTATCGGTTCCCCATAGTATTCAGATTCTTCAGCACCCCTCTCCATACTGAAGCGAGAGATGAGGAAAATCGTTCCTCCTCCGGAACCCCCGAAGAGCCCCCCCTACTGAAAGTACAAAACTGGGGGTGAAAACCATATGCCCCAAAAAACGGGGACTTACCAGTGGACTCGCTCCGCCTATTATTGAGAGCAAACTCTGCCAGAGGTAGGAAAGAAGCCCAGTCCTCCTGGTTCTCTGACACAAAACACTGAAGATATGTCTCCAAGCTCTGGTTCATACGTTCCGTCTGACCATTGGTCTGAGGATGAAAAGCCGACGAGAATGACAAATGCATCCCCCGCCGTGCACAAAACGCCTTCCAGAACTTGGACACAAACTGAGACCCCCGATCAGACACCACCTCGGAGGGTACCCCGTGAAGCCTCACAATCTCCCCAATGAACACCTGCGCAAGAGTTTTAGCATTAGGGAGAGCCGGAAGAGCGATAAAATGTGCCATCTTGCTGAACCTGTCCACTACAACGAGTATGACCGTTTTACCCGAAGACGGAGGGAGGTCCGTAATAAAGTCCATAGACAGATGAGTCCAAGGACGCTCCGGGATCTTCAAAGGTAAAAGGGCCCCAGACGGACGGGTATGTGAGGTCTTAGAGCGCGCACAAACCCCACAGGACGCGACAAAAGTTACCACCTCTTTATGTAAGTTAGGCCACCAAAACCGACGCGAGAGGAGATCCACAGTTGCTTTACTCCCCGGGTGTCCTGCAAAAACTGAGTTATGGTGTGCCTCGATCACCTTTTGTCGCAACTGATCTGGAACGAACAGTCTCCCCGGAGGTCCAACAGGGGCGTCCCCCTGAGCCTCCAATATCTCCTCCTCCAGCTCAGAGCATACTGCCGAAACCACCACCCCCTCCTGAAGAATAGGAATCGGGTCGTCCGTATTCCCGGCCCCAGGGAAACTACGAGATAAGGCATCCGCCTTTACATTTTTAGACCCAGGACGATATGTAACGACGAAATTAAACCTGGTAAAAAACAATGACCACCTAGCTTGTCTGGGATTCAGACGTTTAGCGGACTCCAGATATAGCAGGTTCTTGTGATCGGTGATGACGGTGACCGGATGAACTGCTCCCTCCAAAAAATGGCGCCACTCCTCAAAAGCTAACTTAATGGCCAAGAGTTCCCTATTGCCGACATCGTAATTCCTCTCAGCGGACGACAATTTTTTAGAGAAAAAGGCGCACGGATGCCACTTACCAGGGGACGAACCCTGTGACAATACTGCTCCCACCCCTACCTCGGAAGCGTCTACCTCTACAAAGAATGGCTGAGACGCATCAGGTTGAATGAGTATGGGTGCCGAGGCAAAACATTTTTTCAAGGAGGAGAATGCTTGACAAGCCTTGTCAGACCACCTAGAAAAATCCGTCCCCTTTTTAGTCATGTCTGTGAGAGGCTTAACCATGGACGAGAAATTACGAATGAACTTCCGGTAATAGTTAGCAAACCCCAGGAAACGTTGTAGTGCCTTAAGATTCTCCGGCCGATCCCACTCAAGAACTGCCCGCACTTTCCCAGGGTCCATACGAAAACCGGACGCTGAAACCAGGAAGCCTAAAAACTGGAGTTCCTGTACGGCGAACACACACTTTTCCCACTTGGCATACAGTTTATTATCCCGCAAGATCTGTAACACCTGTCTAACGTGCTCCTGATGAGACACCAGATCCGGCGAGTAAATTAAGATATCATCCAGATATATGACAACAAACTGTCCCACCAGGTGGCGAAAAATATCATTAACAAAGTGTTGAAACACCGCCGGGGCATTAGTCAGACCGAATGGCATGACAAGGTTCTCATAATGCCCCTCCGGAGTGTTAAAAGCCGTCTTCCACTCATCCCCCTCCTTCATCCTAATCAGATTGTACGCCCCCCTGAGATCCAACTTAGAGAACCATTTGGCGCCCACGATCTGATTAAAGAGATCGGGAATAAGTGGGAGCGGATACGGATCTCGGACCGTAATCCGATTAAGTTCACGGAAATCCAGGCAAGGGCGTAGGCCTCCATCTTTCTTCTTAACAAAGAAGAACCCCGCGGCCACCGGTGAAGATGAAGGTCTAATATGCCCCTTAGCCAGACTTTCAGAAATATAATCCTTCATGGCCTGCCTCTCAGGACCAGAAAGGTTATACAACCTAGCTTTAGGTAACTTGGCCTCAGGGAGCAGTTTTACAGAACAGTCATACTCGCGATGAGGAGGTAGTTCCTGACACCCATTCTCCGAGAATACATCCTCAAAGTCCGCCAGAAATGAAGGTAAGACCCAAGGAGTAACCGCACCGATGACCGTGTTCATGCAGTTTTTATTACAGAATTTACTCCATTGGCTTATCTCTCTGGTTTGCCAATTAATAACCGGGTTATGCTTAGCTAACCAAGGAAGGCCCAACACTATAGGAGTGGGAAGACCCTCCAACACGTAGCAAGACAACAGTTCTTTATGTATTGCCCCCACTTGAAGTTTTACGCCATGCACAGCTTGCAAAAAACTTCCCTGACCGAGAGGCCTGGCATCGATCGAGAATATGGGGATGGGTTTAGCCAACTCACTCAATCGCATACCTTGAACCCGGGCAAACCGAGCATCAACCAGATTAGCCCCGGCCCCACTATCCAGAAGAACAGATATCCTCTCAGTTCTCGCACCCACCACCACCTCCGCCGGTACGAGAAACTGAGACGAACCTAGGGACGAAATACCTACTCCCAGATTGCCGTCCACCACACAACCTGGGATCAACAGTTTTTTCGACGACTCTTTACTCTGCAAGGGACGGGATGGACACCCCCCAATAAAATGTCCCTTTTTCCCGCAGAGGAAACACCTTCCTGTCTTATGGCGCTCCACCGGTCCCCTTCCCCGAAATGATGTCCCTCCTAATTGCATAGGCTCCTCCGGACTGACCAGGGGAACCACCATATGAGGGGACCTTGTAGGAGGTGGAGACATTACAGGGGGTAGAGTTATCCCGCACCTCTCCCGAAGCCGTCTGTCAACGCGAATGGCAAGGGCCATAGCGGCTTCCAGTGACGCGGGAGAGTCATACTGTGCCAACACATCCTGTAATTTGTCGGATAAACCATGACCAAACTGGCTCCTAAGAGCCGGGTCATTCCACTGGGTGTCCGTGGCCCACCTACGGAACTCCGAACAGAATTCCTCCGCCGGACGATCTCCCTGCTGAATCCTACGTAACTTAGACTCAGCAAGGGAGATCCGATCTGGGTCATCATATACGAGTCCCAGAGCAGCGAAAAACCTATCCACTGACTGGAGAACCGGGGAGCTTGGGGGAAGAGAGAACGCCCAAGATTGTGGGTCCCCTTGTAGGAGCGAGATGACAATTCCCACCCTTTGTTCTTCGCTGCCCGATAACCGAGGCCGCAGCCGAAAGTACAATTTGCATGCCTCCCGGAAAACAAAAAACTTGTCCCGCCCCCCAGTGAACCTGTCAGGGAGAGCTACTTTAGGTTCTGGTCCGGCTTGCTCCAGAGGATGCAAAACCTTGGACCTAACGTCCGCCAGCCCCATGGACAAACTCTGCAACTGCCGAGCTAGACCGGCTACTGGATCCATGGTAGCTGGAGAAAAACTAAGTTGGTCGGTGAAAATGTCACACTGTCACAGAATACTGGAGGTAGGGGGCCTAAGCTGACCCTAAGCTGGGGCCCTGACTAATCCCTCAACCTGGAGGTACTGTTAAAGGTACAGAGGTCCAGGCCGCCAGCGTAACCCCTACCTCCTGAGGATCCCTGCACCTCAGTAATCTAGTCCTGAGAAGGACCCCGATCACAACAATTGGGAACCAGAAATAATATGCCCACACACAGTATTTAGACGAACGAGACAGTACAAGGGAAAAACCAAAACCACCTTGCATACAACTTCTACACAACTACAACAGAGGGAACACCAACGGGAAAGGAGATAAATGATAAAGCGAGGAAAGGGAAAAAACACTTCCAAATACACTTATCTCAGCAACTCCAAACACCACGATCCGCTCTGTAAGTCTGAATGAAAAGCTTTCACCGACACCTCCCAAACAGACCTGCAGGAATATGAAGGAGTCTCACTAAAGAAGCATTGATTGCAGCTGGGCGAGGCTGGACCTCAGCTAGCCCAGAGAGAGAGAATTAACTCCTTCACTGCCGAAAAAACACAAAGCACCAACAAGTCAGCTGCGAGAAGTCAGGCTGTGTACTCGTGACGATCTTCGTGGCAACACACCCGTGACAGTACCAAGATGGTGACCATTGAAGAACCTATGTCACCTCCAGAGTGTACCCCTGAGAACAGCAAAAAACACCCAGACTTGTGAGTAGATTATTATTATTATGAGATTTAGCTCTGATATATGCTCAGACACGAGTAACACAAATCTAAATCCAGCATCCACCACCCCATGATAACTGATTGCTGTGGATCTGGCTTGTGATTACACAGCAATATCAGTTGATCGTTGCAACCAGCCATTCATTCCCAGCTCTTTATAGGTCAATATTACTAGTTAGACTCCATTCTTGCTGGTAGAATGGGGTCCTGAGCAGAGTATCCCCTTTATGATGTCCCAAATGGCGTTACAGACAGGTGTTCTTCCTTTTTGTATTGTTTTCACTTGTAATTTACTTGACTTTCTTCTACCAAACAGGCAGAAAGAATCTTCCCCTTCCAAAACTGATGATGGTGACAATCAGTGTGTCACTGCTAAAAAGTGTGAGTCATCCTCGCCCTCATTGTCAGGTATGTACAGATTTATAGACCATCCCATTATAGGCTATGATACAAAAGTGTAATGTGAGTCTGCACATGAAGGCTCAGATAATGACTTACTTTATTCCCGCTGCCCCTGAGTATTCAATTTTTTGTTTTGGTAAAGTCCACCATAAGGTTCCAGAGTTATTGGCAGTTTTATTTAGTGTTAATTTTTATGGTCTTTACAAGGGGGTGGTGCTAACAGGATTATCTGGGGGGGGGGGTGTCTTCAGCCTCTTCTTCAGTATTATAGTGTGGTAAAGACCATAAAAATGACCACTAAATAAAAAGGCCCCTGTCTGTGGAACTGTAAGGCGGTGTGCTCACAATGCGTTTTTAATCGTTTCCGCAGCGGCAATTCCACTGCAGAAACGCTTAAAAAACGCTTTGTAGAAGGTCTGCCATGTTCCCCAATGATAATCCGCATGTGCTGTGCACATGCTGCAGAAATTTCCGCTGCGGATTATCATTGCCGAAAAATCCGCAGCACTACCAATTATTTTGCAGAAGTCCTGCGTTTTCACCGCCATTGACTTGCATTGGAACGCATGGAATCCGCATCACTGCATCTGTACATGCGGAATTCATGTGTTTCAATGTGCGGATGGTACTCGGGTCTGGAGAAGAGGAGACTCCTACCATAGAACCTGTAAAAAAAAAGAATAAAATAAAAAATAAATATGATACTTACCTTCTGATGGCCTCCGGTTCCTTGTCTCGGCTTGCCGGCAGCTCGCGGTAGACTAAAGGACCTGTGCAGACGTCATTTAGTCATGTGACGGGTCATGCGACCAATGATGTCGGCAGGTCCTTAAATCTACCGCGAGCTGCCGGCAAGCCAAGACAAGGACTCCGTGGGCATCAGAAGGTAAGTATATTTATTTTTTATTTTTTACCATTCTTTCGGTCACATTATATAAATCCATGCCGGTTGCATGGATTTATATAGTGCGACCAAGTTGTCAAGCACTTTCCAAGTGATGCTAAAATCGCTTGGAAAGTGCTAGACAACCCGCATGCGAAATCGCATGATCAAAACGCTTCACATCCGCATGTCCCTGGCAGCAAAAACGCATGTACAATCCGCATGTACAATCCACATGTACAATCCGCATGCGTTTTTTGTGCCAGGGAGATGCAGAAACGCTCAGGAAAAAATCCGGAGCATTTCTGCATCGTGGGCACATAGCCTAAGGGGGATTTTAATAAAAACCAAAAACAGAGTCCTCAGGGGAGCAGGGGGAATAAAGTAAGAGTGAATTCTGGACACTTAAGACCTGGTGATGAGTCTTCTTTAATCTTACGCTTAAGTGTTATCTGACGGATTATATAAAAACACTTTGGTTGCTGCAAGTAATGTCATGTTAATAAGGGAGACACCACACGGCCGCACACAGAAAAGCTACCAGTGCAGATTAACCAGTTTGAGTAACTCTATAAACATATAAAATTAATCTTTGAGGAGTTTATAATCAACATCTTTTTCTGACTTTTTATTAGAACCTCCAGTTCAGGAGAGAAAGAAATCTGCACTAAATCTGAGAAAACAGCAAAGAACAGATAAAGTGGAAGAGGGGGAAAGTAGTAGGCGAGGTAAGTGTGAGGATAACCTCCATGTTGTATGATGTCAGTGAGATAAGTCATGTGGTGCAGATGTCATCTGTCAGTGGTGGGATTGTCACATGTATGATGGCTGACAATGATCCCGCACCTCTGTATGGAAAAGATTCCTCTACCGGCCTCCCACAGAGACACCACAGTAGTGTCCTCTAATATGGAGTCCCATTACTTACATCGGTTTTACATCTATTTTATAGGTTCTATCTTCCGCCGGATGATATCATCCTGCCGGCGTGGATTATCCAGGGCTGCTCGCACTATCAGACAAAGCTGCATTTTTGCCCACTGTCACCAGGGCACCAGAAACATCTCAAGGGCAGAAAACCCTCACATCTAGTGCCCTGAAGAAAGTACAGCACATCCACCATCAATGCTGTACCTGCATGGAAAGAGTTGTACCATCTACTGTACCTGTGGCCATCTGACCAGCGAGAAATATCTGCAAAAGTCAAAGGCCTCCAAGAACATCTTTTCAACCTTCCATTTAATTCTTAATTAAAAAAAAATAAATTGATTAATGTCCTTTTGAATTGAATTGAATATTACTGACATTTATGGCATATCAATGCTACACATGTTATATCCACCTCACGCTCTCCCTCTCCCCATTCATTGGGAACGTGTGGCACCCCAGGGGTCTGGTTACCACAGTAATAGAAATATTATGTCTGAGAGCAAGTGGGAGGTTTCTCTGGTCAGGAGCCCTTAAGCATGCAACACCTCCTGCCCAGACCTGGGAGGGTAAGAATCTGCCCTTATAAACTGGGTCTGGGGCGGGATTAGTCAGTCAGAGTCAGAGGGAGAACAATCATACACAGGGAAAGAAACAGCAGGAGCTCTGTAGGAGCAGGAGCTGAGTGCCAGGGATTGGAAGCAGATATATTGCTCGTCCTGGCTGAAGAGACTACAACCGGACAACGGAGTCCGAGGCTGCAAGGATCTTCAAGTCCAGCAGCAGAAACCAGCCGGCAGGGGATTCCATGTCCTCTGGCCATAGAAGCCCGGAGGCTCAGTCACAAGGAAGGGACCAGCACTGCCATCGAGGAGCGGAGGCTATCAAAAGGCCCCAAGTCACCAGCCATACGGGTGAGCACCACACGGTATACTCAGGGACGTGGGCTACTTCCACTCGCTTACAGCAAGGTAGCCAGGAAGAGTGCAGATAGACGGGGAGGCCTACAACTCCAACTGGCCAGGGGAACTCCTGCTTGCTCGCAGACTGACCAGGCCCCTTATGCTAGCCAGTACTCCCGAGAGGGTCTGCCTTAATATCATCAGTAAAGACCCTGAACTGCACTGCAAAGACTCTGAGTCATTCCTGCTTTCTCACCGCATTCAGCACTACTAGTACTGGGACTCCCGTGCACCATCACTCCCATCATCCACATTCCCTGCCCCGAGGCTATACACTTCCCGTAGGGAGTTATCCCATCTTTTGCTGCGTACACCACACCAGCCTCAGCGGACTGCCTCGCAGCGGCGGTACACCCTGACCGCAATCCACGGGTGGCGTAGTCAGACAATTAACCTAAAACCTATAAAAGACTGCCACTGGTTTGACCACCCTGAGCCATGGGAAAGGGTCGCCGCCACGGAGACAACAACCCCCAGAGACCCGGCTCCGGGTATCCCACACACGTCCACACTAGGCCCAGGGGGCGCGTCAAACGCACGGGGTGAATGCTGGGTGTGACGCGGGGGGTGGTCGCGCCCACAATCCAGCTGTCAAGCCTCACTTGTCGTGACGTCAGTGCGGGGTCACGTGATGCCTGTGAGCGGCGCTATCCTTGGCTGCAACGTAAGCTAATGACAAAAATCCTTAGGGGCCCTGTGGGGATACATTGGGGGGGGGGGGTAATCTAAAGTCCTGGACAACTTCTTTAAGAAACATCTTTTTCCTGTATAATGACTTAAACCAAAATTTTATTTTTTATTAACAAATAGGTAATTTCAGTGTAATTTATGAAGGAAGGAAGAACTGCCAAAAATTAGGGATTCTGATACATCCTGTATTAGAATAAAGGAGGGTCTCATACACATTCTGGTCAATTTGACATATAGTAGTACTTTTAGACTATAAAGGCTATGCACTAAGTGCAAATCCTGCCAAAAAATGCAAGTAGGGTCATCCATACACAATGGAAGGCACCAACTGTAGTGCCTCATTCAAATATTGTGAACAAAGTGTAGTTGTGGTACACCTACAATAGTGTTCAAATTAATAGCAGTGGGTTAAAAAACATGAGTTAAGCACAAAACCTTTATACTAGTTTTTATTTCCATGCATTGGGAACATTGCACACTGTTTTCTAATTGTAAACATGAAGAGAAATGTATATAATTTTTAACTATTTTACAGAAAATAACAAAAAATGAACAATGGGCTGTTCTAAAAAAATAGTGTCTGCATTTGTCTTTACAAACTCAAAATATGTACTCTTTTTTAGCATTTAGCATTACTGTGAATCATTAACCTAATACTTAGTTGTATACTCTGTTTTTTAGAACTGCTTCACATGTATGTTGCATAGAGTCAACCAACTTTTGGCACCTGTCAACTGTTATTCCAGCCCAGGATGCTTTGACTACATCCCACAATTTTTTGTCATCTGATGGCTTTGCCTCAGAAACAGTATTTTGATGTCACCCCACAAGTGTTCTATCGGATTAAGATCCGGGGATTGGGCTGGTCACTCCATAACCTCTATTTTGTTGGACTGGAACCAATAATTTGATCGTTTACTGGTGTGTTTAGGGCCTTTGTCTTGTTGAAACACCAATTTCAAGGGCATATCCTCTTCAGCGTAAGGCAACATGACCTCTTCAAGTATTTTAATATATGCAAACTGGTCCATAATCTCTGGTATGCGGTAAATAGGTCAGGCACCATAGTAAGAGAAACGTGCCCATATCATGATGCTTGCTCCACCATGCTTCACTGTCTTCAGAGTGTACTGTGGCTTGAATGCAGAGTTTAGGGGTCATCTGACAAACTGTCTGTGGCCCTTAAACTGGTCCATAATCTCTGGTATGCGGTAAATAGGTCCGGCACCATAGTAAGAGAAACGTGCCCATATCATGATGCTTTCTCCACCATGCTTCACTGTCTTCAGAGTGTACTGTGACTTGAATGCAGAGTTTAGGGGTCATCTGACAAACTGTCTGTGGCCCTTGGACCCAAAAATAACAATTTTACTTTCATCAGTCCACAAAATGTTTCTCCACTTCTCTTTAGGCCAGTTGATGTGTTCTTTGACAAATTGTATCCGCTTCAGTACATGTCGTTTTTTAACAGTGGGACTTTGCGGGGACTTCTTGCTAAGAGATTAGCTTCACACAGGCATCTTCTGTCACAGTACTCACAGGTAACTTGAGACTGTCTTTGATCATCCTGGAGCTGATCATTGGCTGAACCTTTTCCATTCTGGATATTCTTCGATCCATTCGAATGGTAGTCTTCTGTTTTTTTCCTCGTCTCTCTGGTTTCACTTTCCATTTTAAAGCATTGGAGATCATTATAGCTGAACAGCCTATCATAGTCTGCACTTCTATATAAGTTTTACCCTCTCCAAACAACTTTTTAATCAAAGTACGCTGTTCTTCTGAACAATGTCTCGAATGACCCATATTTCTCAGGCTTTCAAGGAGAAATACATGTACAACATGTGCTGGCTTCATCCTTAAATAAGGGCCACCTGATTCACACCTGTGTCTTCACAGAATGATTGACCTCACTATTGAACTCCACACTGCTATTATTTTGAACACACCTCCTAACAATTAATTATTCAAATACACAGACTCAAAAACATGCAGATCATGAATGCGGAGTCTGTTGGTTTTCTTAGAATCTACTGCACCAACTGGTAAATTGTTTGACATGTGGTAATATAATCTAAACCAAAAACAGTGATTAATCTGGTTAGTCATATTGGACTCCTATTATTTTGAATACTACTGTACATATGTAGCACCCCGAGTGCTCGGCTGCTACAGGGGTATTGAACCTCAAACCAGAGGTGTGATATTCCACTCCCGGGTAAGGATGGAGTGTGGACCAGGACTCAGTAGCTGCATGCACCACACACACCCCATTTCCGAGGGACAGCTCAACGGTGCTCCCACTAGACAGAAGTGCAGGCACGACAGCATCTGTTCCTGGCTGGAGTGGGGAGGGGGAGGAAAACCCAGTGGTGTAGGAGCAGATAGGGGTGGGTTTCTGGGCATAGATAGGAGCCCATTGGTTGCTAGTCACCTGGGCTCACACATAGAGGGAGGTATATAAGGTGGGCACCATCTTAGGACAGGGTTCAGTTCAGTCAGGAGGAGAAGAAGACAGGAGCTCAGCCAAAGAGGGCTGACAGGGAGCTGTGGCTCAGTCTGGGCCCAGCTCCAGAGGCAGGCCTGGAGTGTAGGCCAGAAACAGCAGAAAGAGAGAGGAGAAGGAACGGAAAGGAAAGTAAGAAAGGAACTGGAACAGAGGAGAAAGGAAGCAAGGAACACAGAGAAAGGCCCAAAGACACGAGGACAGAAGGAACCCCATATGCCCAGGAGATACAGGGTGAAGGGTTGGCAGAGCAGGGTACCGGAACCCAAATTGGTGGAGGCGACTAATCCTCAGCCAAAACCGGAGGTTGTTACCACATCTTGGTGCGACCCCTCACTACATCCACCAGGAAAGCATACCACATAGGGTCAGGGAAACCGGAGAGAGGTTTCGCCAACAGAAGGCCCGAGGAAGCTGGACAAAGGTGGGTCACTGGTGGGGACGGCCAGAGAAAGGAAAGGAAGGGAGCCCTGTGCCACGCTCTGGAATTGCCTGGGAGTTGGTCGAGCCCCTTGCCTGGTGGACGCAGCACGGCTTGGGCAGTCACCGCCGGTACCGAGGTGAAAAGGACCAGTAAAGAACTGTGAGTAAAGCATTCCAAACTGCAACCGCACGTCTCTGTGTTTTATCGCCGCACCAGCACCATTAGTACTGGGACGCTCACACCATCACTCCCACCATCTTCCACACTAGCTGCCCTGAGGCAATACTTCTCCCGTGGGGAGTTATCCCATACTTGGCTGCGCATACAACATCAGCCTCAGCGGTCAACCTTGCAGCGGCGGTCCCCACTGACCGCAATCCACGGGTGGTGTAGTCGGACATTGTTATTACTTAAGACCGCCACTGGTTTGACCGCCCTGGGCACGGACCGGGTCACGGCCACGGAGAACTACAACCCCCAGCGATCCGGCTCCGGGTATCCCCCTGCACAGCACAGGCCCAGGGGGCGCGTCACATACTATGCACCTCCACTATGGCATCCATGCAGCAAAAAGGAGTCAAACAATTCTCCTGTGACTTTTCACACACAACACTAACAAGAATGGCAAATGCCTGAAGTGAATCGACCAACGTTTGTGGTATCAGACGCCTCTTACGCTTTTTCTCTTCCTCCTTAATACCAGGCACACATGATCACCCAGCCGCTGTAGGAAGCCGGCGGCTTGCGGCTAACACGTGTGCCCGCTATTAAAGATAATTAATATTCACTGCTCCCCACGTCTATAGTCCTGCCCACCTTTTGGCGCCGACTTAAGTGCAGAGAGGTGGGCAAGATTATGGGCGTTGGTAGCAGTGCGTATTCATTTTCTTTAATATCGGGCGTACTTGTTAGCCGCATCGCCCGCTCCTGTCTCATGTGACCAGGTACATCAGTCACCACAGAGGTACTGCATCTCACCCAGAGGTGGCGTACTCTCAGGTAAGGATGGAGTACTACACCCACATCCAATACACTCCACTTCAGTAGGGAAGGGTGAGATTGCTCCTAAGGGAGAGCACAGTCCCTGGTCCCTAGCTGGAGGGTAGAACTAGGTAGAGGAGGTGGGTGGAGGAAGAAGTTCAGGGGAGCACAGACAGAAAGGGTATAAGAAGAAGGGGAACCATCTAGAAGCAGTCAGTTGTGAGGAGACAGTACAGAGGAGATAGAGCTGAGAGCAGGAACTCAGGAGGAGTGGAGAAAGGAGCATGGCCCAGTGAGAGAGGCCCAGGAGAAGGAGAGAGAAAGAAGAGAGGAGCAGTGAGAAGGGCTCCAGGAAGAACAGAGGGGATCCCAGGGGCATTGCGAGTGCGGAAGCCACCCGTGCGCCTGAATTCACGCTGACGTGGAAGGATCAGGCCGCAGAAGGGGACCGGCCCCTAACTAGTGGAGAACAACCAGGCTCAGCTAGACAACCAGAGGCTGCTGCATTTTCAAGGTGCTGCAGCCAACATCCACAATTACATCGCCGAAAAGGTGGACGCATAGGGTCCAGGGGACTGCATGTCGCCCGACAAGGCCCGAGGCCACTGGCTTGGGACACTGCTTGTGAGGCGCAGGGCAGGAGGGCGAGAGCCAGCGCAGGAAGACGACCGGGAAAGCCATATAGAACGGGGTCCCGTTTAAATATTCTTGAGATACTTGAGAGATTGCTGAACCCCTTCCCTGGAGGACACAGGATGACGTGGGAGATTACACACTGGCCCTGGTAACCTGGAGAATTGAACAACCGTGAATAAAACCTGAAGACTGCACCCCCCTGTGTCCTAGAATTATTGCTGCGCCATCACCAGTCCTGCACTACACAGCACCAGAAACATCTACCTCATACAATTTATCATTTCCTGCCCTGGAGCTAAGCTCTGCCTGTGGAGAGCTGAACCAACTCTGCTGCGTCACCATCAGCTCCAGAGAATCTGCACTGCAGCAGCGGCTCCATATAGCCGCATACCACAGGTGGCGTCACGAACATTATCTCTAAAAACTTTATTCCCCTTTTTCTTTCCCTTTAATTGAACGCCCTGGGTCACGGACCAGGTCACTGCCATCGTGACATCCCCCAGCACCGACTGGCCCGGCTACCGAGTACCTCACGGCCCAGGCGGCGCGTCACCCCCCCCCCCACACTTTCCCACAAAATTTGGGAAAAACGTGCGTCTTATAGTCCGGAAAATACGGTAAATCATTTTTTAATTTCCCAATGCTTTTACCTTTCCCTTTATTTCTTTTTTTATCAATTTTTTCTTTTTGGATTTGCTAATATGTTTTCACTTACACACTTTATAGAGTTTATTAATGATTTTAATATGGTATGTTTGATATTTTAATGAATTAATATGAATTGACCATATTTAAAATGTCATTCACGCCAAATTGAGCATTTAACCAGCGCTTTGCGCGCTCACTGCTTATCACCTGGTGAAAGCTCAGATTCGGAGCTGAAAACCAGTTTGTGATTTTAAAATCGTTAAATAAAAGGTATTTACTTGTAACTACCGCATCCTCACTACTTCCAGTGGCAGCGCACCAACATAAACTTTCATTGTTTTTTCTCCCACGGTTCAATCCTGTTGTACCATGGACTCTGTTCGGTGCTGCGCCTTACTCCTTCACTGTACAGTGCCATATACCGTACCATTAGACTTATTAGCCACCTTAGTGCCACCACTCTATCAATTCTATTGCTCTTCATGACCGTCAGCGCGCCTGACACAGTACTGGACTCAGCACCAGAATGCACTAGAGACCTGTTTGTTTGACTTAAGACCACTGACAACATTTTTGGGGGAGCAATGATATTTGTGCTCATACCTTAAGAACAGACGTTTTCAGATCCTTTATGTACAGGCTGTATCTCAGCGTGGCTTCTGTCCTAATCTCTGGTCATCAGCAGCTGTACACAGATCTTAGAAGATGGAGGGGTGTTCCCTCTCAGACTAGTTCGGGGCACCTAAATGAGACATGGTGATGGGCGCCCGGTGGCTTCCAGGACTTTGTTCCCTTTCTTGGCTGCTATGTCACATGGTATGAAGCATTGCTCAAAATGAGGGATGATTGACCTGATACACCATCATTGGTCACTCCTGGGTTCTCCTCAGTTGTAGTCACCTATTGTCAGACCCGTCTAATGTGTATAAAATTCAACGCTGTAAAAACTTGTAAAAGCTCCTCAGAGATATTCCCCAGAAACACTGTTACTGATTGATTTCTTATAAAGTGTGTATTTGTGTGGACGTGTTTCCAGGCTGGGTACAAGTTAGGAGCCCGAGCCACTGCAGAAGTTAGTGTCTGAAGTTGTTTGTAGATTGGGGGTACCAGAGGTAATTGACAAAGACAGGTCTGCGTATTCACAGGGCAGGTAATGCCGACATGGTTATGGGAGAGTTGAATGTTTTCATGTCTTCAACCCACAGCAAACAATAAGGTTAAAAGTTATAATTTCATTCTGAAAAACAAATTTACTAAAGTCTGTGAACAAGCAGGGTTAAAAAAAAATGGACTCAAAAGTTTGGCACTGATGTCTATGCGGTACACACTCCAGGAACTTGTCCCTATCTAAGAAACTTTTTGGGGAGGTTTCTAAGACTGCATTGTATCCTCCTCATGACTCTCAACTGTCTTTGGCACATGGAACTGTGAAATGTTGTGCAGCTACACCGAACACTAACTGATTTGTATAAGCCGGTGTTTGCTTCACTCCCGGACTCAACTCTGCCTCCTTATGGTGATTTGGTGGTGGTTAAAAGACCACCTGGATCTCAGCAGCCTTGATGGGAAGGACCATATTAGGTACACAGGCTACTCAAGCCAAAAGGGAAGACCGCCTGGATCCAAGCCTCCCACTGCAAAAAGGTTCACCCCCTCTTTACCCAGAGGTGTCCTCAGACTGAGAATCTGCTGTAAGGAAAAGTTTACTTGATTCTGGATCTAATAGATGTGGTGGTAGTGGGGCGATAATAATATTACACTTCTGTGCCAGAGTGGGACCCTCACCCCAAGCTGGAGGTACGAAGTGCTTACCCGCTGAGCAATGTTTTAATTCCCTACCCCAGCAGGCTGCCTTCCAGAGTAAAAGACTAGGACTATTTACTTAGACATACAAAAATTACAGCCAGCATTCACACGCTGTCTGTGCCAAGGGAAAAGACAGAGACTTTCATACAAGAAAATGGCCTTATCTAAAATGGATCGGGGAATTCAACTACCTCTTATAAGAGCTGATAATTTAGCTGCTTTAACAAGACGCATGAGAGACTGGATCCATGGAACTAGTAGTTTTTCAAATACCATGTTGGAGAAGGACTTGGCCGCGCCTAGTGATCTCCGGGTGCTTTTACATCTATGGTTTGGAGAACTACATTCTCAAGTCATATAACATCCTTTTGTCAAACATTATAGGTGTGTAAAAAGTTTTAAGAAAATTATACAAACAACCTTTTCACCTATCTAAATTAGTGCCCTTATGGGAAAATCCTAGATTTATTCAGGGTAAACAGAACAAGCTTTGTAAGCAATGGAACCAGAAAGGGATTTATTAAATGATAATGAAGGAAGGCTGCTCACCTGGCAGGAATTCTCAGGGATGTATGATATGGGAGATCATCAATGTCTACAGTACCACCAAACAGTTACTTTCTACAGCTCTATGGTGAGAAATTTCGGGAAGGTGGAAAGGAGGGGTGATTTTGACATATTGATGTGGTCTAGCTCATGGGTAAATTCCCTATCCACAATATACCAAAGGATTAGGAGACAAATTCTGCACACTGCGGTACCTGATTTATTTATCCATTGGAGTATAGCGCTAAATGACACTTAGATAGATGGTAAACTTTTGACGGGCTTGGATAAAGTAAAAATAGCAATGAACAATGGAGAGAAATGCAGAACAAACTGATTCATAATGCCATTTATGCTTTCAAATTTTCCTACAAAGATGCTTCATCACATTATTTATGAAAATGCCCAAAATGTAACCTAAAACCAATTTGTTTGATAGCATCAGGCGATGCCCTTCCACCCAAATGGTGTGGGAAGAGACCCTTCTCTATTTAGATAATGTTTGGAGAATTAAAGTCCCACAGTCTCCTCGGGCATGTTTATTTCATCATATTGTAACAGAACATCGGGAGGATGGGGACAGAGTTCTGTCTATACAGATAATACATGTAGTTCTATTGGTGGTTAAAAAATGTATACTTAGATATTGGTTGAAGAAAGAGACACCTCAATTATCTGAAATAATCACAACTCTGAAAACCTTATTAGTTTATGACAAACTTGAGTAAGAAAGACAAAAAGAAAAGTCGACGACAGCGTTTTTTCACAAACTGAGATCTTTTAATGAATATAGCAATACACAATCTGATATGTCACAGCTGATGAAAGTATTCTGACACACATCCTGGTATCATATGGAGGAACATAGGGGGACAACAGGATTACTTAAAGTCTAATGGATTCACTTATTTTTACATCTATTCATATAAGGATTTTGGAAAAGTATTTTTTTGCTGTTTTGCTTGCGGAGTTAAAAATTGAATCTGTTAAAATTGTGGGAAAAAAATGATTGGATGGATTTCACACTTATTTATAAAGATGCGGTCTGTGTTGGTAAATGTCATGGAGATTCTAGGATTATAACCCGATTTGTTTGTCTATTTTGTCTCATTAAATAAAGTTTGTTTAAAAAAAATAGATGAGAACACTAGATTCCATCATGACATCATAATTAACCATCACTACTTACAGAAGTGTTTACACCCATATAGTCACTTTGACATTCCGGTGTCATTGCTGTCAGTGAGAAGCTACATAGCTAATCATATACTGATTGCGCTTGGATTTACTTTGGATTTACTTGAAATGTCTGAAATTCCTTCAGAGAGACTTCAGGTGTTAGCACTGCTCCAGGGGATTCTTACCACCTACGCCCCTGACATTGTGCTACCACTACCCGATGGCGTCCTCAGCTTCACTTACCGGCTGGTTATGAAGCTTGTGATAGACTGCCTGACCAAATACCACAAAGGTCGTATTAGCTCAGAATATCTTGAGCATTTACAGCAAAACATCTGGACACTCGTACAGCAGGTAAATAGCAGGCAATCTGCACACATCTTATAATAATAATAGAATATGATAAGGGATTACAAGTTTAAGTTTAACCTGTTCCAAATACTAAGATAAGAATAGCTGGGGCCAAAAATGGGGCATACAGGCTACATGACAAGGGAAATTGAGGTATCTAAAGGGGTAATTGAAATAGGGACAGGAAGGTTGTTACCGTGGGGTGAATGGGATTGGTTAACCTTGTAAGGACCAGGAAATTTGACATTTTTTGCTGTCATTTTTTCATCACTTTCTTTTAAGAGCCATAACTTTCTTATTTTTCTGTTGGCGTTTGTGAGAAGAGTTGTAGCTTTGAGTGGCTCCATTCTTTTTACCATAAAATATACAGTAGTTTTTTGGGGGTTTTGTTTTTACGGCGTTTGTTATGCATTAAAAATGAATTGGAAATATGATTTTCCACGTCATTTCGATTAAGGCGATACCGAATATGCAAAGAAAATTCAGAATATTGCGAAAACATTTTTTTGCTTTGAGTCGCTAAATTCTGAGACCCGAAACATTTCTTATTTTTCTGTTGATGGGGCCCAGTGAAGACTTGTTTTTTTACGCTGTAAGATATGGAGGAGAGGAAGGAGGATTTAAAAGGCGGTGCTTGATAAATAGAGGGTTTGGGGAGATGTGATTTTTAATTGTCACAGGCCGATTTACACAAGTCGTAAGCAGTCATGTGTCTTACTTACATGCCTTAAGTGTGGAGGGTGGATGTGGAGATATAAAGGGAACCTGTCGCCTAAAATAATGCTATTAACCTGCACCTCAATTTGCAGGTTAATAGCGTTCTGACATCATGCAGCCGCCACACTGAAATAAACTGTATCTCCCCTGGCAGCCTCGCTCTTTCAGTCATATCGGTGGCGCCGGCAGGCTTTCAGTCACCGTTCTCTGCATAGTGAGCGGCGGCTGTAACCGCACCCGGCACTGACTGACAGCCGGTGCTAATATGGCCGCACAATGTCAGAATGCTACTAACCTGCATATCAACTCCATATCTGCAGGTTAATAGCATTACTTTACATGACAGGTTCCCTTTAGAGGTTTACAAATGACCGGATCCCTCGTTAGCTGTCATGTAGTATTTGTAGTGCCGATATCAGGAGTAACATGGCGACATAAATGGTGTCCTCCATTCTGCACTTTCTCTCATGATTTTCCTTTCTTGTTTATTTCCATCTCTATAGGCTGAAGAAAAATCCCATAGTGGAGAATTGGCCTTTATTAAACAACTGGCCCAGAATGTCCTGCTTGTACTGGAGTATCCGGCCTACTCCCTGGAGCGCCTGGTAAGGAGCCATCGTCTTCTATATCTCATGTCCTTGTTGTCTGATCTTCTCCAGATTACCGTCATATAGCAGAAACTCAGATTTATGGTGGTAGAGGCCTCCCTGTCCGCTCCAGGCAGACACAGGACATTTTATGCCCGCCTGTCTCTGCGGTTCCATCATATGTGAGGACAGTCTGTACTCAGCGGTGCGGAGTTAGTATTTCCGCTTCTGTCTCTCTCGATCATCACAATCTTCCTTCTTATAAATGTTGCAGTCCTGATAGAAGATATTGTAGATCAGTTGTAGATACAAGTCCCTTATACAACCCCTGGCAAAAATTATGGAATCACTGGGCTCGGAGGATGTTCATTCAGTTGTTTAATGTTGTTGAAAAAAAAGCAGATCACAGACATGGCACAAAACTAAAGTCATTTCAAATGGCAACTTTAGGGCTTTAAGATACACTAAAAGAAATCAAGATTAAAAATGTGGTACTCAGTAAGGGTAATTTTTTTCATACCAAGCAGAGGGAAAAAAATATGGAATCACTCAATTCTGAGGAAAAAATTATGGAATCATGAAAAACAAACACACAAAAGAACACTACAATACATCACTAGTATTTCGTTGCACCACCTCTGGCTTTAATAACAGCTTGAAGTCTCTGAGGCATGGACTTAATGAGTGACAAACAGTACTCTTCATCAATCTGGCTCCAACTTTCTCTGATTGCTGTTGCCAGATCAGCTTTGCAGGTTGGAGCTTTGTCATGCACCATTTTCTTCAACTTCCACCAAAGATTTTCAATTGGATTCAGATCCGGACTATTTGCAGGCCATGACATTGACCTTATGTGTCTTCTTTCAAGGAATGTTTTCACAGTTTTTGCTCTATGGCAGGATGCATTATCATCTTGAAGAATGATGTCATCATCCCCAAACATCGTTTCAATTGATGGGATAAGAAGACTGTCCAAAATATCAATGTAAACTTGCGCATTTATTGAAGATGTAATGACAGCCATCTCCCCAGTGCCTTTACCTGACATGCAGCCTCATATCATCAATGACTGTGGAAATTTGCATGTTCTCTTCATGCAGTCATCTTTATAAATCTCGTTGGAACGGCACCAAACAAAAGTTCCAGCATCATCACCTTGCCCAATGCAGATTCGCGATTCATCACTGAATATGACTTTCATCCAGTCATCCACAGTCCACAATTGCTTTTCCTTAGCCCATTGTAACCTTGTTTTTTTGTGTTTATGTGTTAATGATGGCTTATGTTTAGCTTTTCTGTATGTAAATCCCATTTCCTTTAGGCGGTTTCTTACAGTTCGGCCACAGACATTGACTCCAGTTTCCTCCAATTCATTCCTCATTTGTTTTGTTGTGCATTTCCTGTTTTGAAGACATATTGGATTAAGTTTCCGGTCTTGACGCTTTGATGTCTTCCTTGGGCAACATTGTGTGATGATTTACCTTCTTTTAAGAGTTTGATAATCCTCTAATTTGTTTCAATTGACATCTCTCGTGTTGGAGCCATGAGTCATGTCAGTCCACTTGGTGCAACAGCTCTCCAAGGTGTGATCACTCCTTTTTAGATGCAGATTAACTAGCAGATCTAATTTGATTCAGGTGTTAGATTGGAAATGAAAATTTACAGTGTGATTCCATAATTTTTTCTTCAGAATTTAGTGATTCCATAATTTTTTTCCCTCTGCTTGGTCTAAAATAAATTACCTTTACTGAGTACCTCATTTTTAATATTGATTTCTTTTAGTGTTTCTTAAAGCCCTAAAGTTGCCATTGGAAATTACTTTAGTTTTGTGCCATGTCTGTGATCTGCTTTTTTTTCAACAACATTAAACAACTGAATGAACATCCTCCGAGCCCGGTGATTCCATAATTTTTGCCAGGGGTTGTATATTAATGTGGATTTACTGGGGGAGCGGCTTTGTATAGTTCGTCCAATACTGAAATTATCCAGGAAATCCAATGATTAGTCCTTCCTGTCTATTGTATGTGGTAATGTAGTATTTGTGAAATGTTATATTAATTGTATATATTATATCCATCAGGAAACATCCGAAGGCGACTCCAAAGAGGGGCAAAACGGAAATATTGCTGACCCTGATATCAGTCAGCCGGGGCCGAACCCTGATCTGATGGAAGGTAAGCCGGTCATCTAATATTTTACATACAAATATCAAGTTATAGAGAACGACAGAGAACATGGAGATTTACTCTTCATCCAATGTATGAGGAAGCTGGTGGCTCATGAGCCCCCATGGACTATAATGGAGGGGGTCACAAATGTACAAAGAGGCTCATTGGTCCCCAATCATGTAATTGTTGAGGATTCGGTCAGATCCTGAGCAATGACACGTTCATAGTACAGTATATATATATATAGATATGCCATAAATATATACAGTGTCTGCAGAATATCCTTATATCTAGTATATTCCATGTACAGGGGTCTTATCATTTCCATTATTATATGGATGTGTTATATAAGTGGTGATATAGACTAATACATGTCGTCTCTTCATTAATTTATCATTATTATAGGAATAACTGTGCCGACAAATACTGATGGTGGAACATCTGAGCCACCAGAGATCATCCAGGAATCTGCCAGTGTAAGTATCATGGGACGTCTGTATATCATCAGATGACGGGTGGGAATTACACATCCCATATGACAATGGGATATCTCTGCTCTTATGTAGATCAGACCTATTATGTGTGACGTTGGTGTTATTATTCTGTCTCCTCCATGTGATGTCCCTTATCCTCCCCTGCAGTACAATGATTTATGTGTATGGGGAATATCCACTTATAATATAATAGTGTCAGTGGGGGGTCCGGCTTTTATCACGTCCTCTACTTCGGTTGCAGTGTAATCAGGGGGGATATAATATAGACGGGAGATCTGGAGCTTTTATCCTCCTGCAGCTTCGTTGTCTTAATGTCATTTCTTATTCCTTTTAGGCCTTGATCGGATCAGTGAATCCTTGTAAGGACGACTTTAATCCTATCAAACTGATCAGCTGTGGAGGATTTGGGTGAGCTTTACTTGGTATAATATTTATTTCTCAGGGCTCCTTATAGTGATGCCTATGTCTCTATGTCCTGCCCGCGCAATGCTACCATAGAGAAATTATGGTTCCACATCACTGTCCACATCTAATTGTCTCTCTTCAGGTCAGTTAGGATGTGACGTAGAAGAGGACTTTCCATAGGTGATCATTTATGGAGTGTTATGTTATGGATTTCTAGTGATGGCCACACATCTAGTATTAACCATTAGTACAGGAGATCACTTGATCAGGTCTATGGATGGACTGTTAGTAAGAATTCATAATAAATCATGGCTTTTCTTCCTCCTCAGATCCGTCCACCTAGTTCGCCATACAGACACAAACAAGATATGTGCTATGAAGAAAATGGACAAGCAGAACCTGAGAAAGCCAAAGACCCTTAAATGGGCCTTTCAGGAGAGGGACATCTCTACATTCGCTGATTGTCCCTTTGTGGCCTCCATGTTCTGCTCCTTTCCTACTAAATTTCATCTGTGTATGGTCATGGAGTATGCACCAGGTAGGACACATCCATTGTGTTTATATCCAGCCCACGTCTGCCTAATCCTAGCACCTTATATATAACCTGAACATGTCCACATGGACGGTTACATGTCCACACCGCATTTACTATAATGTTACTAAGATGCCTTGTGTGTCCTCACTGAGCATGGCGGCAATATCTGCTATGGAGGAAAGGAAGATTTCTCTGTATTTGAACAGTTTTTATAGATGAGAAGTTTCACAGAGAAATAAATGAGAGGCTTGTAGATGAGTCCTGGCTCTGTCTCTATGTACAGGGTTCCTCTGCAGTATACGCTGTACATTACACAGTGTATCTCTATATATAACATCCTGTCCCAATATCTCCGCTTGTTTCACATTCACACTCATCATGTGTAATTTACTCTGTAACAGACCCTCACCTGTCATATTTGCTTTTTCCTGTAGGAGGAGACTGTGGCAATCTTCTACAGCACAGGGGTCCTTTACCTATCACCTTGGCCCGTCTGTACATTGCAGAAACAGTCCTTGCTGTGGAATATCTGCACAGCTATGGTGTGGTGCACAGAGACCTGAAGCCTGTAAAGTAAGTGACCCTTGAGCTATAATAAAGGGGATGAAAGTTAGTTTGTTATACAGTCTATGGGTTATTACTTGGGGCTGACAACATCTTTTCTTTTACAGCCTCCTGATAACATCAACAGGACATATTAAAGTGACCGATTTTGGAGTTTCAAAACTTGGCCTCATGAGACCAACATCAAACATCTATAAGGCTCAAACTATGGACATCACCAAAGAGTTCTGTGATAAAGAGGTCGGCTTTACTTACAGGATTTTCTACTTTACATATTTCATCTCTTTCTCCTTCTCTGATCATTTCTCATCACATTTCCACTGATGTTATTTGTCTTATGTATTGATCATCATCATCTCATTATTCTGTTGTTTTCCAGACTGCTGGCACGTCTAGTTACATGGCCCCAGAAGTTATCTTAAGGAAAGGCTATGGAAGACCTGTTGACTGGTGGTCAGTAGGCATCATCTTATATGAATTTCTCTTTGGATATACACCATTTTATAGGGCTTCCCAAAAGGAGAAATTACGCAGTATCCTCAGTGGTAAGTAAAATAATCTGACTGCTTGTCATGTCGCTGTTATTTGGTTTGATTGGTTCCTTGGTTCAGCTTCTAGCTTTTTTAAGGAAAATGCTTTTTTATGTAAATAAATGAAGAGGTTTTATTTCCTGTAATATTTTCTTTTTATATCACAGATGACATTGTTTGGAGATGTAATTCCTTTCCTCCACCAAATGCTCGGGGCATCATCACTCAGCTACTCAGAAAAAATCCAGAACAAAGACTTGGGACAGGTAATATGATTATAGTATTAATAATGACTTATTACACCTCTGGGCAAATGAAGGTGTCCATGAGGATGAGCACTGAAGGTCTCTACCAACGTGTCCATTCCCCATTCTTCATGCTCTAATGTTCAGTTCAGTTCTTTTAAATCTCCAGTTCAGATTAACATAAACTGTATAGATACGGAGTAGTTTCTCTGACAATAACTGTATCGATTTTTTTCTTGTCTTCCTTTTGCAGGAGGGGCACACGAGATCAAAATTCATCCATTTCTGCGTGCCTTAAACTTTAACAACCTTCTAAGTCAGAAGCCTCTGTTCGTTCCTGATCTAAAATCAGATGAGGACACCCGCTATTTTAGCAGTAAGTAAAATGAGACGTTATCGGCAGAAAACTGCTGAGTGTCTTTTCTTTCATTATGTGTGACAATCAGTTCCCATCATAATGAGTAATAACATGGTGACTGTTGACTGGCTCTTATACTAATAATTTCTCATAACACTTTTACTTTTCAGATCGCTCTGTGGGTTATAAATTTAGGAATTCAGATGATGGGGACACAAGTGAGGACAATGACTGTCCAGAAATCAAAAACTTTGAATCATCTTCTCAAAGGTTTTCCAAAGTAAGTATATCTAAATCATGTAGGTCAATAAAATGAATAAAACCTATGATTAGAAAAAAAGTTTCAAAATATATCTATTTATATTTTATATTTCTTTGTGTTTTTTTAGCTATATACCACCAGTACCAAGATGGTGACCATTGAAGAACCTATGTCACCTCCAGAGTGTACCCCTGAGAACAGCAAAAAACACCAAGACTTGTGAGTAGATTATTATTATTATGAGATTTAGCTCTGATATATGCTCGGACACGAGTAACACAACTCTTAATCCAGCATCCACCACCCCATGATAACTGATTGCTGTGGATCTGGCTTGTGATTACACAGCAATATCAGTTGATCATTGCAACGAGCCATTCATTCCCAGCTCTTTATAGGCCAATATTACTAGTTAGACTCCATTCTTGCTGGTAGAATGGGGTCCTAAGCAGAGTATCCCCTTTATGATGTCCCAAATGGCCTTACAGGCAGGTGTTCTTCCTTTTTGTATTGTTTTCACTTGTAATTTACTTGACTTTCTTCTACCAAACAGGCAGAAAGAATCTCCCCCTTCCAAAACTGATGATGGTGACAATCAGTGTGTCACTGCTAAAAAGTGTGAGTGTGAGTCATCCTCGCCCTCATTGTCAGGTATGTACAGATTTATAGACCATCCCATTATAGGCTATGATACAAAAGTGTAATGTGAATCTGCACATGAAGGCTCAGATAATGACTTACTTTATTCCTGCTGCCCCTGAGTATTCAATTTTTTGTTTTGGTAAAATCCACCATAAGGTTCCAGAGTTATTGGCAGTTTTAATTACTGGTAATTTTTATGGTCTTTACAAGGGGGTGGTGCTAACAGGATTATCTGGGGGGGGGGTGTCTTCAGCCTCTTCTTCAGTATTATAGTGTGGTAAAGACCATAAAAATGACCACTAAATAAAAAGGCCCCTGTCTGTGGAACTGTAAGGCGGTGTGCTCACAATGCGTTTTTAATCGTTTCCGCAGCAGCAATTCCGCCGCAGAAACGCTTAAAAAACGCTTGGTAGAAGGCCTGCCATGTTCCCCAATGATAATCCGCATGTGCTGTGCACATGCTGCAGAAATTTCCGCTGCGGATTATCATTGCGGAAAAATCCGCAGCACTACCAATTATTTTGCAGAAGTCCTGCGTTTTCACCGCCATTGACTTGCATTGGAACGCATGGAATCCGCATCACTGCATCTGTACATGCGGAATCCATGTGTTTCAATGTACGGATGGTACTCCTCCAGACCCCCCCTACCATAGAACCTGTAAAAAAAAAAAGAATAAAATAAAAAATAAATATGATACTTACCTTCTGATGGCCTCCGGTTCCTTGTCTCGGCTTGCCGGCAGCTCGCGGTAGACTAAAGGACCTGCGCTGACGTCATTTAGTCATGTGACGGGTCATGCGACCAATGATGTCGGCAGGTCCTTAAATCTACCGCGAGCTGCCGGCAAGCCAAGACAAGGACTCCGGGGGCATCAGAAAGTAAGTATATTTATTTTTTACCATTCTTTCGGTCACACTATATAAATCCATGCCGGCTGCATGGATTTATATAGTGTGACCAAGTTGTCAAGCAGTTTCCAAGTGATGCTAAAATCGCTTGGAAAGTGCTTGACAACCCGCATGCGAAATCGCATGATCCGCATGTCCCTGGCAGGAAAAACACATGTACAATCCGCATGTACAATCCCCATGTACAATCCGCATGTACAATTCGCATGTACAATCCTCATGCCTTTTTTGTGCCAGGGAGATGCAGAAACGTTCAGGAAAAAATCCGGAGCATTTCTGCATCGTGGGCACATAGCCTAAGGGGGATTTTAATAAAAACCAAAAACAGAGTCCTCAGGGGAGCAGGGGGAATAAAGTAAGAGTGAATTCTGGACACTTAAGACCTGGTGATGAGTCTTCTTTAAACTTACGCTTAAGTGTTATCTGTCGGATTATATAAAAACACTTTGGTTGCTGCAAGTAATGTCATGTTAATAAGGGAGACACCACATGGCCGCACACAGAAAAGCTACAAGTGCAGATTAACCAGTTTGAGTAACTCTATAAACATATAAAATTAATCTTTGAGGAGTTTATAATCAACATCTTTTTCTGACTTCTTATTAGAACCTCCAGTTAAGGAGAGAAAGAAATCTGCACTAAATCTGAGAAAACAGCAAAGAACAGATAAAGTGGAAGAGGGGGAAAGTAGTAGGCGAGGTAAGTGTGAGGATAATCTCCATGTTGTATGATGTCAGTGAGATAAGTCATGTGGAGCAGATGTCATCTGTCAGTGGTGGAATTGTCACATGTATGATGGCTGACAATGATCCCGCACCTATGTATGGAGAAGATTCCTCTACCGGCCTCCCACAGAGACACCACAGTAGTGTCCTCTAATATGGAGTCCCATTACTTACATCGGTTTTGCATCTTTTTTATAGGTTCTATCTTCCGCCGGATGATATCATCCTGCCGGCGTGGATTATCCAGGGCTGCTCGCACTATCAGACAAAGCTGCATTTTTGCCCACTGTCACCAGGGCACCAGAAACATCTCAAGGGCAGAAAACCCTCACATCTAGTGCCCTGAAGAAAGTACAGCACATCCACCATCAATGCTGTACCTGCATGGAAAGAGTTGTACCATCTACTGTACCTGTGGCCGTCTGACCAGCGAGAAATATCTGCAAAAGTCAAAGGCCTCCAAGAACATCTTTTCAACCTTCCATTTAATTGTTAATTAAAAAATAAATAAATTGATTAATGTCCTTTTGAATTGAATTGAATATTACTGACATTTATGGCATATCAATGCTACACATGTTATATCTGTCCAATGGTTTGGACACCAAACAGAAGATTGGACAAGACTGAAACATACAGTTTGCACAGCAAGTTGTTTTTACATTGCAGTGTTTGTTCAATTAAATTTTATTGAGTGCTTTTCATAAGGGAACCAGGCAGAAACCACCTGAAATAGACATTGTGTGCACAAAAAGTGGCAACCAAGCTAGGGGGAAACATGCCCTGATCCCCTGATTTTAAAAGAACTCAGATACTTTTACCTTAGTAGCGCTCTATTTCAGATTCAGGCACAAGAACAAGTTGGATTCTGTGCTGTGCATCCTGGAGGTCCCAGCAGCCACAATCCACCAGAAGCGTAGCTAAGACTTCAAACACAGGGGAGGCGAAACATCCGAGTGGGTCACTAACCGATATTACCACTATTTGGTGACCATATAGTGGTAGATAACAGCACATATTAAGACTATAGATGAGTGAGCACTAAACTTCTCAGATGCTTGTTACTCGAACCGAACAATTCCTAATGTTCGTGTGCTCATTTCAAGTAACAAGTATAATGGAAGTCAATGAGAAATCCGAGCATTTTTCTGGAAGACCCTACAAGGAGGTCTGGGCGGCAGTGAAAATGTTCAAATGGATGGAAAAAGTGCTGAACGGAAGGAGAACAGCATGGGGAAGACCCCTGGAAGCATCTCTAACTCCCAGTTCGCTGCTGAGAACAATGGTGTGACACTTTTTCTCCACTTTAAGGACTGAGAATAAAACATTCCCAATCAATGAGAAACAAAAATGTTAAAGGGGTTGCCCAGTACTTTAGATTACCCCCACAATGTATCCCCCCTGGGCCCCTAAGGACTTTTGTAATTACCTTACGTTGCAGATAATGCCTGTGAGCGGCGCTATCACTGGCCGCTCACAGGCATCATGTGACCCCCGGCTGCAGCCGGCTCTGATATCCCCTGATGTCACGACAAGTGCTGGCAGCAGCCGGGGGTCTCTCTCTTCCACATTCCACGGTGAATGCCAGGCTGTATTCGGGGTTACCCCCCGCGTCACACCCGGCATCCATCTCACGCTCTCCCTCTCCCCATTCATTGGGAACGCACGGGGTGAATGCTGGGTGTGACGCGGGGGGTGATCGCGCCCACAATCCAGCTGTCACGCCTCACTTGTCGTGACGTCAGCGCGGGGTCACGTGATGCCTGTGAGCGGCGCTATCCTTGGCTGCAACGTAAGCTAATTACAAAAATTCTTAGGGGCCCCGTGGGGATACATTGGAGGGGTAATCTAAAGTACTGGACAACTTCTTTAAGAATCATTTTTTTCCTGTATAATGACTTAAACCAAAATTTTATTTTTGATTAACAAATAGGTAATTTCAGTGTAATTTATGAAGGAAAAAAAGAACTGCCAAAAATTAGGGATTCTGATACATCCTGTATTAGAATAAAGGAGGGTCTCATGCACATTCTGGTCAATTTGACATATAGTAGTACTTCTAGACTCATAAAGGCTATGCACTAAGTGCAAATCCTGCCAAAAAATGCAAGTAGGGTCATCCATACACCATGGAAGGCACCAACTGTAGTGCCTCATTCAAATATTGTGAACAAAGTATACACTGTGTGCAGAATTATTAGGCAAGTTGTATTTTAGAGGATTATTTTTATTATTGATCAACAACTCTGTTCTCAATCAACCCAAAAGACTCTTAAATATCCAAGCTTAATATTTTTGGAAGTTGGAGTGGGGTGTTTTTAGATTTGGCTCTCTTAGGAGGATATCTGTTTGTGCAGGTAACTATTACTGTGCAGAATTATTAGGCAACTTATTAAAAACCAAATATAATCCCATGTCACTTGTTTATTTTCACCAGGTAAACCAATATCAGTGCACAAAATACAGAAATAAACATTTCTGACATGCTAAAACAAAAACCAAAAAAATTAGTGATCAATATAGCCGCCTTTCTTTATGATGACACTCAACAGGCTTCCATCCACAGATTGTGGCCAACACACTTTCTGCAACCCTGTTGGCTATTTGACATGTAACGCTTGATTGTTCGGTGATCACGCTTCAAAAGTTTGGAAATTTCAAGACTGCTGCATCCCTCTGCAAGACATCTCACAATTTTGGACTTTTCAGAGCCCGTCAAACCTCTCTTTTGACCCATTTTGCCAAAGGAAAGGAAGTTGCCTAATAATTAAGCACACCTTCTATAGGGTGTTGATGTCATTAGTCAACACCCCGCCTCATAACAGAGATGCACATCACCAGATTTACTTAATTGGTAGTTGGCTCTCAAGCCTATGCAGCTTGGAGTAGGACAACATGTATAAAAAGTATCATGTGATCAAAATACTCATTTGCCTAATAATTCTGCACACAGTGTAGTTGTGGTACACCTACAATAGTGTTCAAATTAATAGTGTAGCACCCTGAGGATTCGGCTGCTACAGGGGTATTGCACCTCAACCCAGAGGTGTGATATTCCACTCCCGGGTAAGGATGGAGTGTGGAACTGAGCTCAGTCAGCTGCATGCACTACACACATCCCATTTCCGGAGGGCAGACCAACGGTACTCCCACTTAGAAATGTGCAGGTACGACCGAGTCTGTCCTTGGCTGGAGTGGGAGGGGGGTGGTACATCCCAGTAGTGTAGGGGCAGATAGGGGGAGCAGCCTGGGTAAAGATAGGAGCTCATTGGGTGCTGGTCACCTGAGCTCACACATAGAGGGAGTATTTAAGGTGGGCACCATCTAAGATCAGGGTCAGTCAGTCAGCCACAGTCAGTCAGTCTGTGAGAAGTCAGCCTGTTGTAGTGAAGACTTTGCAGAGCAGTGGAAGAAAGCAGAGGAGCAGAGCAGCCCCAGGCCCAGAGTGAGAGAGGAGAGAACGAAAGACCCAGAGGGGGAGAAAGAAGGAACTCTGAGAACCCAAATACAATCACAGGGTGAAGAGTTGGCAACAGGGTACCGGATCCCAAACTGGTGGGGGCTACAGCATACCTCAGCCAGAGACCGGAGGCCGTGGGCAGCATCTGCCACGGCCACCCACCAAATCCACCCGGAAGGCAGACCACGCATAGGGTCAGGGAACCCAGAGGCAAGGGTTCGCCAACAGGAGGCCCGAGGGAGCTGGACATAGGTGGATCCCTGGTGGGGAAGGCCAGAGACGAGGACAGGACAGAAAGGGAGCTCGGAACCACGCTCCGGAGCTGCTTGGGCGTTGGCCGAGTCCAGGACCTGGTGGGCGCGGCGCGGCTCGGGTGGTCACTCAAGGCCGGAGTGACCGGAACATCTGCAGTAAGTAAAGAACCCTGAACTGCACAACCCGACTCTGACTCTCATTACCATCATCCCTGCACCTCCATAACCACCATCCTCTGCACCTGACCCCCTGAGGCTATACCCCTCCCGTTGGGGGTTATACTACCTAAGCTGCACCAACACCATCAGCCTCAGCGGACCCTGCTGCAGCGGCGGCCGTAGTGACCGCAATTCAACGGGTGGCGTAGTCGACATAAAGAACTTTAGTAACATCAGTAAGGACTGCCACACACTGAGCTTGACACCCTGGGCACGGACCGGGTCACAGCCACTCAGAGACTACAACCCCCATCTGATCAGGCTCCGGGTATTCCCCTAAAGAATATGGCCCAGGGGGCGCGTCAACTTTGGCGTAGTCGGCAGGATTACGTGCCCGCAACAACCGGGTACTGTGTGCCTGAAGAAAAGAACAAGTTTACCTCAAAAAGAAGTCTCCTGCCGGTTCCGGAGGGTCCCCGCCATCGGACCCCATCACAGGTCGTTTCCCGCCGGTTGTCCGCCATTAACAGCTTTTTCCCGCCATCTGCAGAGTTTCCCGCCACTGGGAGACGATTCCCGCCATTTCCAAAGGTTTCCCGCCTTGGAAGAGCAGACGCCATTATGGGCGTGCCAGAGGGTGGCAAGAGGCCGCCTCCCATCGTGGGCCAGGACCGAACATGGCGCCAAAAGTGGAAGCCGCCCCCACCAACAGAGACTGTGATGCTAGAGGTGTCTGTCAGCGTGAAAGAACTGCCCCTGGAGCTGACAATCACCAAGTGGCCCCGGGACCGCCCTCGAAGTGGGAGGACTGAGAACAAGAGAACAAAGATGGGTGTCGCCTGGAGCAGTCTGGAGAGAGCGCACCCGGAGACAAGAAGCCTGGAGCAGAGTCCAGAAAGAGCCTACCCGGAGATGGAGGGAGAGCCAGGCAGCACCGACCCAGTGGTCAGGAGCCTGATGCGGGCCGTCACTCCAGGCAGCACCGACCCAGTGGTCAGGAGCCTGTTGCCGGTCGCCACTCCAGAAGGCCTGCTGGAGACAACGGAAGGAGAGCAGAGCAGCACCGACCCGTTGGTCAGGAGCCTGCTAGAAGCAACGACCCCACTAGGCTTAGTGGAGGTCCTGGCACAGCTCCCCCGAGATCGGGAGTGTGCACAGACTGCGCTGGAGGGCCTCGCACGGAGGATGGCCCGGGTGCAACGAGAGACGTTGGCGGAGTGGAGCCGAGAGATGGCCCAGCGGACCGAGACTCGTCAGCGGAGCACGCCACCCGAGACGAGGAGACAGACCGCCTCTGAGGATGGCGCAGAAGGACTGAAGGCCGGAGACGGCGCCGAGAAGGGAGCCGAACGAAAGGAGGCAGGTAAAGGGGACGTCTCTACCCCAAACCGGGAAACCGCGTACCTGCCCCAGCTCCCCGTCGCAGAGCCCGAAGTACCCCCTGCCGTGCCCGTAACCGCAACGTCACCGCCACAGACTAGGCCTCAACCGGAAGCCGCAGCCGCGACCCCTGTGACGTCACACGCCTCGACCCCGAGCGTGACCAAGCAGGAAGTACCACCAGCCTGGTCGCAAGGCCTAGTACCCCCGGGCGCCGCAATACCAACAGCGCCCCCTACCTCCGCGGAGCCCCCGGCCTGGTCGCAGGGCCAAGTAACACAGGGCGCCGCCGTTCTTACGGTGCCCTTTACTTTCAAGGTGCCCCAGGCCTGGTCGCAAGGCCTGGTTAACCCGGGCGCCGCTACCACCACGGCGCCCATAACACCTAAAGTACCGCACCTGGGTGAGGACTTGTTCGCCCAGCATACGTGCCCGGATGGGCAGCCCTTCGTATGGCCCCAGGAATACATCCAGCTGGAGCTGCAAAAGGCAAGGGCCATGTGCGAACCCCTGATCCCGGCTCCAAAGCCCATAAAGAGGATCTCGCCCCCGCTAGAAGAGACCCAGTTTGAGTGGGATCCCACCGGAGAAGACCTCATGGGGTTCACTCAGGAGACTCGGGCAGCCGCAGCGGAGCGTGCAGAGTGCTGCCGCCAGCAGCTCGAGGTCTTTGAGAGGGAGCGGAGAGAGAGGCGGGTCCGGGAACAACAAGCCCAAATAAGGAGCGCGGAGCAGAAGAGCCGGACCAGGAGAAACCCCCGTGCAGCGCATGGTCCCCGTACCATCGGGACTGTGATAAAGTTCAATCTGCAGAATGGGTGGGGTTTCATCAGGGATCACCGCACCCCAGGCGATGTCTTCGTGACCAGGAGAGACGTTGAGTCCCACCTACCGGAGGGACACAGAGGACGTGACCTGTATTTAGGGGACGAGATCACCTTCACCCGGCACAAGTGTGCCAAAGGACCCTACGCTCTCCATGTGCATCGCCTGACGGAGGAGGAGCTGCGGTGTGAGGAGGAGCAAGAGGACCCGGACGGGTCTGAACCAGAACCTGGAACCAATCACAAAGAAAGAGCAGGAGGACGCCGTCGTTGAGTACGGTAGTATAGAGACTGTATATAGTTGCCCGTCGGGGCACAGTGAACCGTTGCTGCTAATATAGTCCCCGTTGGGACCAGAGAACTGAACTGTTAACCCGTGTGTCCCTATTCCCACTGACCGAGGACTGAGAACGGTCAATCCTCCCTAATACCTGGCCGAGGACTGAGAGCGGCCATATCCCCTTGTATATAGTTGCGCTTCCTAAAGCGCCCCCTTCCGGTTTTATAGGAAACTGTTTGATTCCAAGAGAGACTGTCGCACTTTACCCGGTCACAAGTTGCACAGTGACCGGAGGTACCAGAAGACAAGAATGTTTTTATGAAAAGTTTATATGAAAAGTTTATGCTGATATATATGGTGTTTTATATGTTTTATATGTTTATGTTTATAAAAAAAATTGTATGTTTTGGTGTTTTTTATATCTTACAGCCCGAGGACGTGCTGTGATTTACCAGGGGGGAATGTAGCACCCTGAGGATTCGGCTGCTACAGGGGTATTGCACCTCAACCCAGAGGTGTGATATTCCACTCCCGGGTAAGGATGGAGTGTGGAACTGAGCTCAGTCAGCTGCATGCACTACACACATCCCATTTCCGGAGGGCAGACCAACGGTACTCCCACTTAGAAATGTGCAGGTACGACCGAGTCTGTCCTTGGCTGGAGTGGGAGGGGGGTGGTACATCCCAGTAGTGTAGGGGCAGATAGGGGGAGCAGCCTGGGTAAAGATAGGAGCTCATTGGGTGCTGGTCACCTGAGCTCACACATAGAGGGAGTATTTAAGGTGGGCACCATCTAAGATCAGGGTCAGTCAGTCAGCCACAGTCAGTCAGTCTGTGAGAAGTCAGCCTGTTGTAGTGAAGACTTTGCAGAGCAGTGGAAGAAAGCAGAGGAGCAGAGCAGCCCCAGGCCCAGAGTGAGAGAGGAGAGAACGAAAGACCCAGAGGGGGAGAAAGAAGGAACTCTGAGAACCCAAATACAATCACAGGGTGAAGAGTTGGCAACAGGGTACCGGATCCCAAACTGGTGGGGGCTACAGCATACCTCAGCCAGAGACCGGAGGCCGTGGGCAGCATCTGCCACGGCCACCCACCAAATCCACCCGGAAGGCAGACCACGCATAGGGTCAGGGAACCCAGAGGCAAGGGTTCGCCAACAGGAGGCCCGAGGGAGCCGGACATAGGTGGATCCCTGGTGGGGAAGGCCAGAGACGAGGACAGGACAGAAAGGGAGCTCGGAACCACGCTCCAGAGCTGCTTGGGGGTTGGCCGAGTCCAGGACCTGGTGGGCGCGGCGCGGCTCGAGTGGTCACTCAAGGTCGGAGTGACCGGAACATCTGCAGTAAGTAAAGAACCCTGAACTGCACAACCCGACTCTGACTCTCATTACCATCATCCCTGCACCTCCACAACCACCATCCTCTGCACCTGACCCCCTGAGGCTATACCCCTCCCGTTGGGGGTTATACTACCTAAGCTGCACCAACACCATCAGCCTCAGCGGACCCTGCTGCAGCGGCGGCCGTAGTGACCGCAATTCAACGGGTGGCGTAGTCGACATAAAGAACTTTAGTAACATCAGTAAGGACTGCCACACACTGAGCTTGACACCCTGGGCACGGACCGGGTCACAGCCACTCGGAGACTACAACCCCCATCTGATCCGGCTCCGGGTATTCCCCTAAAGAATATGGCCCAGGGGGCGCGTCAATAGCAGTGGGTTAAATAACATGAGTTAAGCACAAAACCTTTATACTAGTTTTTATTTCCATGCATTGGGAACATTGCACACTGTTTTCTAATTCTAAACATGAAGAGAAATGTATATAATTTTTAACTATTTTACAGAAAATAGCAAAAAATGAACAATGGGCTGTTCTAAAAAAAATAGCAGTGTCTGCATTTGTCTTTACAAACTCAAAATATGTACTCTTTTTTAGGATTTGGCATTCCTGTGAATCATTAACCTAATACTTAGTTGTATACTCAGTTTTTTAGAACTGCTTCACATGTATGTTGCATAGAGTCAACCAACTTCTGGCACCTGTCAACTGTTATTCCAGCCCAGGATGCTTTGACTACATCCCTCAATTTTTTGGCATCTGTTGGCTTTGCCTCAGAAACAGTATTTTTGATGTCACCCCACAAGTGTTCTATCGGATTAAGATCCGGTCATTGGGCTGGTCACTCCATAACCTCAATTATGTTGGACTGCAACCAATAATTTGATCGTTTACTGGTGTGTTTAGGGTAGTTGTCTTGTTGAAACACCCATTTAAAGGGCATATCCTCTTCAGCGTAAGGCAACATGACCTCTTCAAGTATTTTAATATATGCAAACTGGTCCATAATCTCTGGTATGCGGTAAATAGGTCCGGCACCATAGTAAGAGAAACGTGCCCATATCATGATGCTTGCTCCACCATGCTTCACTGTCTTCAGAGTGTACTGTGGCTTGAATGCAGAGTTTAGGGGTCATCTGACAAACTGTCTGTGGCCCTTGGACCCAAAAAGAACAATTTTACTTTCATCAGTCCACAAAATGTTTCTCCACTTTTCTTTAGGCCAGTTGATGTGTTCTTTGACAAATTGTATCCGCTTCAGTACATGTCTTTTTTTAACAGTGGGACTTTGCAGGGACTTCTTGCTAAGAGATTAGCTTCACACAGGCATCTTCTGTCACAGTACTCACAGGTAACTTGAGACTGTCTTTGATCATCCTGGAGCTGATCATTGGCTGAACCTTTTCCATTCTGGATAATCTTCGATCCATTCGAATGGTATTCCTCTGTTTTTTTCCACGTCTCTCTGGTTTCACTTTCCATTTTAAAGCATTGGAGATCATTATAGCTGAACAGCCTATCATAGTCTGCACTTCTATATAAGTTTTACCCTCTCCAAACAACTTTTTAATCAAAGTACGCTGTTCTTCTGAACAATGTCTCGAATGACCCATATTTCTCAGGCTTTCAAGGAGAAATGCATGTACACCATGTGCTGGCTTCATCCTTAAATAAGGGCCACCTGATTCACACCTGTGTCTTCACAGAATGATTGACCTCACTATTGAACTCCACACTGCTATTATTTTGAACACATCCCCTAACAATTAATTATTCGAATACACAGACTCATAAACATGCAGATCATGAATGCGGAGTTTGTTGGTTTTCTTAGAATCTACTGCACCAACTGGTAAATTGTTTGTCATGTGGTGGTAATATAATATATACCAAAAACAGTGATTAATCTCGTTAGTCATATTGGACTGCTATTATTTGGAATACTACTGTACATACTATGCACCTCCACTATGGCATCCATGCAGCAAAAAGGAGTCAAACAATTCTCCTGTGACTTTTCACACACAACACTAACAAGAATGGCAAATGCCTGAAGTGAATCGACCAACGTTTGTGGTATCAGATGCCTCTTACGCTTTTTCTCTTCCTCTTTTGCGTTGTCATGAGGGAGAAGAGAAAATATCTTGGCATAATGATCCCGCGAATACAGCACATAGCCTATCTAAACTTTGTACACTTTTCCATCCTAATCACAACAATTCAATATCCATAACACCCACATATATACCAGAACTTACACAAAACAGATTTAATTCACGCAAAAGAAAATAAATCTTTTGGATATATAAATTACAAACCATTTGTTCTCTTGGTGTAAATGAAATGACGAAGAAGACCCTATGTTGATAGAAGATGTACAACAATTAACCTCAAAGGACTCTTCAGGATGGACATAATTGTTTCTTTTATTGGAAAAAAAAACTCTCTCCTGAACTGCCCTATTGTGGCCTGTTACGTCATCTACTGGTGGAATACTGAACTGCACCTCATTCATGTGTTTTACTAGAAATTAACAAGGTAATATTAGTAACAGTAACCCCTTTGCGACTTCTCTTTATGACCTCCCCCTCTTTGATGTGGGCTCCGGCGCTGAGCCCGCATCGTTTCAGGCACATGACAGCTGATTTGATCAGATGTGCCCCTAACAGCCACAAGTGGAATTACCCCTGCCACGTGATCGCGAGGTGCTGATTGGTTGACATGACAACCCGGGGTCTGCAGGAGACCCCTATGGTTGTCATTGTCGACCTGCTATGACCATCGCCCTGCGGTCGGTGTTCATAGCAGATGAGCATTTCTGCTACACATAGCAGGGCTGAAGACTTGCTATTAGTGATGATTGAGCATGCTCATTGCTCAAGATTTACGAGCATGCTCGGACGAGCACCTATTATTATTATTATTTATTATTATAGCGCCATTTATTCCATGGCGCTTTACATGTGAAAAGGGGTATACATAGCAAAAACAAGTACAATAATCTTGAACACAATGTGACAGCGACTGGTACAGGAGGAGCGAGGACCCTGCCCGCGAGGGCTCACAATCTACAAGGGATGGGTGAGGATACATTAGGTGAGGGTGGAGCTGGTCATGCGGCGGTGGTTACTGCAGGTTGTAGGCTTGTGGGAAGAGGTGGGTCTTCAGGCTCCTTTTGAAGGTTTCCACGGTCGACGAGAGTCTGATGTGTTGGGGTAGAGAGTTCCAGAGTAGGGGGGAAGCACGGGAGAAATCTTGTATGCGATTGTGGGAGGAGGAGATAAGAGGGGAGTAGAGAAGGAGATCTTGTGAGGATCGGAGGTTGCGTGCGGGTATGTAACTGGAGACTAGGTCAGAGATATATGGAGGAGACAGGTTGTGAATGGCTTTGTATGCCATGGTTAGGGTTTTGAACTGGAGTCTCTGGGCACTGGGGAGCCAGTGAAGAGATTGACAGAGAGGAGAGGCCGGGGAATAGCGGGGGGACAGGTGGATTAGTCAGGCAGCAGAGTTTAGGATAGATTGGAGGGGTGCAAGAGTGGTAGAAAGGAAGTCACAGAGCAGGAGGTTGCAGTAGTCGAGGCGGGAGATGATGAGGGCGTGCACTAGTGTTTTTGCAGATTCATGGTTGAGGAATGTGAAGATCCGGGAGCTATTCTTGAGTTGGAGTCAGCAGGAAGTGGAAAGGGCTTGGATATGTGGTTTGAAGAAGAGGTCAGAGTCCATGGTTACTCCAAGGCAGCGAGCTTGAGGGACTGGGGAGAGTGGACAGCCATTGACATTGATAGATAGGTCAGTTGGGGGGGTGAATGGGATGGCGGAAAGATGATGAATTCTGTTTTGTCCATGTTAAGTTTTAGAAATCTAGCAGAGAAGAAGGATGAAATAGCAGACAGACATTGTGGGATTTTGGTTAGTAGGGAGGAGATATCAGGTCCAGAGAGGTAGATCTGTGTGTTATCAGCATAGAGGTGATAATGAAAGCCATGGGACTCTATGAGCTGTCCCAGGCCTAAGGTGTAGATGGAGAAGAGCAGAGGTCCTAGGACTGAACCTTGGGGGACACCGACAGATAGGGGGCGAGATGAGGAGGTAGTGCATGAGTGGGAGACACTGAATGTCCTGCCTGTTAGGTATGAGCAGTTCCAGGATAGGGTCAAGTCTGTGATGCTGAGAGATGAGAGAGTTTGTAGTAAGAGGGAATGGTCCACTGTGTTGAAGGCAGATGACAGGTCTAGGAGGAGGGGGACGGAGTAGTGTCGCTTAGATTTGGCAGTTAGTAGGTCATTGGTGACTTTAGTCAGTGCCGTTTCAGTAGAATGGTGCAATCGGAAACCAGATTGTAAGCGGTTGAAGAGGGAGCAGGAGGAGAGGTGGGAGGACAGTTCAGAATGGACATGTTGTTCCAGTAGTTTTGAGGCATAGGGAAGATGTGATATGGGGCGATAGCTAGACAGAGAGGATGGGTCAAGGGAGGGCTTTTTGAGGATGGGTGTGATAGAGGCATGTTTGAAGCATGAGGGGAAGACACCAGTTGTTAGTGACAGGTTAAAGAGGTGGGCTAGGGTTGGGATGAAGATAGTGGTAAGCTTTGGGATGAGGTGGGACGGGATTGGGTCAAGTTTACAGGTGGTGAGGTGTGATTTTGAGAGTAAAGAGGAAAGTTGATCTTCCGTAATGGTGGAGAAGGTGGTTTTGAAGGAGGAGGGTTGAGTAGGTGTGGGGAGGGGCTGTGGGGGCTTTAGGCAAAAGCTTTGTCTGATGGTGTCAACCTTCTGCTTGAAGAATGAGGCAAAGTCTTCGGCTGAAATAAGAGGAGAGGGAGGAGGCACTGGGGGACGGAGGAGAGAATTGAAGGTGTTGAATAGTTGTTTGGGGTTGTGAGACAGGGAGGATATGAGGGATGCGAAGTATGTTTCTTTTGCGAAGTATTATCTTCAGCATGCTCGGGCTTTACGTTTTTGACTTGCCCCCCTGGGCCGTGGGGTACCCAGAACCGGGCCTTCTGGTGTACGCTGCTGATGGGGGTAGTAGTGGCAACCCGATCCCGTGGCTCAGGGTGGTGAGACCAAAAGGTGGCAGTCTATTTATCAGTGTTTTGAATGTCCAACTACGCCACCCATTGATTGCGGTCAGAGATAACCGCCGCTGCAAGGCAGACCGCTGCGGCTGGTGTTGGTGTGCAGCACAGGGATAGGATAACTCCCCACGGGAAGAGTGTAGCCTCAGGGCAGTGTAGGTGGATGCTTGGGGTGATGGTGCAGGCGCAGCAAAGATCATACTGAGTCCAATGGTGCAGTCCAGGGTTTTTACTCACAGTTGTTATCCAAGTCACTTCTGTCAGCAATGACTGCCCAAGTTGTGCTGCGTTCACCAGGTGAGGAGCTCGGTCAACCCCCAGGCAATTCAGGAGTATGGCACAGGACCCCCTTCTGTCCTTTCTCTGGCCTCTCGTGCCCCACTAGTGACCAAACTTCTGTCCAGCTACCGCGGACCGTGTCGGGTAAGCGTTGGCCTCCGCTTCCCGCTATCCTATATGGCGCCTTCCTAGCAGGTTTGGCGGGGGGTCGCACCAATAAATGATCACGATCTCCGGTTCTTGGCTGAGGGATGATTTACCTCCACCAACTTGGGAATCCGGTACCCTTCCACAGCCTGACCCTTCACCCGATATAACACGGGTTTGCAACGGTTGCTGTCCGTTCTGCTCTCTTAGGGTCCCTTCTGCCTTCTTGTTTCTGGAGCCTTTCTACTCCTCTGTCTCTTCTCCTTCCTTCCTTCTCCTTCTTCTCTTCTCCTCTCTGGCCCCGGCCTTCTCTCTAGGCCTGCCTCGTGGAGCTGAGCTCAGGCTGAGCTGCGGCTCCCTGTCAGCTCTGACTGAACTACTGTTATGATCTGCTACAGAAACTAAGGAAAGGCAGGAGATCTGTCCCTACAATAGAACTAAACTAGATCCCTACGATGTAACGGGGAACCTGATCCTGCGATCAGACCCGCTAAAGTCCTCGGCTAGTCTGAACGTAGACCTATAGATGTGGGGGAGGGATCCCTACAAGATCTAGGGACTGGGATAAGTTGGACACCTCCTAGCAGAAATAGTAGCAGTCAAAGACAAACACACAACAAAAAGCATAGAGGTCAGAAGACCTAGCAAAACTAACAGAGAACGGCAATAGAGCAACAAGCTAGCTCAACAGTAGTAAATACAAATGAAGTCCAGCAAAGCCAGGAGGGCGGAGCCGGATAAAAAAGGCAAAAATGGTCATGTGACCAGCAAACTAAAAAAAACCTAACAGGAGAGTTTTTACAGTACCCCCTCTTCTAAGAGGATCCTCCGGATCCCCTAGGCCCAGGCTTACCAGGAAACCTCCTGTGAAACGCTCGGACAAGTCTGGGGGCAGAAACATCATCCGCCCTCACCCATGAGTTATCCTCAGGTCCGAAACCCTTCCAAGCGACGAGATACTGCAAACTCCCTCTATACCGTCTAGAATTTAGGATGCGGGAAATCTCATATTCCCCGTCCTCCACCACCGGAGGAACAGTGGCAGAGGCGTCACCATCCGACACATCAGCTTTTTTCAACAGAGAAACATGAAACACCGGATTAATCCTCCAGGACGTAGGAACCTCCAGCCTAACAGCAGATTGGTTAACTATCTGAAGTACCTTAAAGGGCCCTACGAACTTGGGACCCAATTTTTTAGAAGGAATCCTCAATCGCAGATTCTTAGAGGACAACCAAACCATGTCACCAACAGCAAACAAAACCTCTTGCCGTTTCCTATCAAAGTACCTCTTAGATTTTTTGTTAGCCTCCTGAAGATTACCACGCACATCCGTCCAAACTCTCTCCAAATCACCGGAAAAACTCTCCTCCTCAGGCACAGCCGAAACCAATTTGGAAAATGACCCAAAAGACGGATGTCTCCCAGAACAACAAAAAAAAGGCGAACACCCAGCAGAAGAGGATGTATGGTTGTTAAGAGCAAATTCAGCAAGTGGCAGAAACTCAGACCACCCCTCTTGATTGTCTGCCACAAAACAACGCAAGAACTGCTCAACATCCTGGTTCTTCCTTTCTGTCTGGCCATTAGACTCAGGATGATATCCGGATGAAAACGACAAATGAACTCCCAACCTGTCACAAAAGGCACGCCAAAAACGAGCCACGAACTGAGGTCCCCTATCAGAAACAGTCAGTAGGAACACCATGTAGTCTGACAATCTCCTTGACAAAGGCCTTAGCGAGTGTCTTAGCGCAAGACAGTTTGATGAAGGGAACCAAGTGACACATCTTGCTAAAACGGTCCACGACCACCCAGATGACCGTGAAACCTTCAGAGGGAGGAAGGTCAGTAATAAAGTCCATAGCCAGATGTGTCCAAGTTGCACTAGGAACCTCCAGAGGGCAAAGCAACCCCGCAGCAGGAGCATGCGAAGACTTGGATCTTGCACACACAGTACATTGGCGCACCCACTTAATGACTTCCTTCTGCCATCCAGGCCACCAAAAACTGCGACCCACAAGTCTCTTGGTCTCAGAAATTCCTGGATGACCTGCCAGCCGAGACTCATGACACTCAACAAACAAATCTCTCCTAAAGGTCCTAGGCACAAACAACCTCCCATGGGGAGTGTTAGATGGGGCATTCTCCTGTGCTTTAAGAATCTCATCCTCCAAAATGGAGTCCAAAGCAGCAATCACAACACCTTCTTGTAAAATGGTCTCCTCCTCCTCCTCAACACCGACCATGGGAGAAAAGCTGCGAGACAAAGCATCCGCTTTAACATTCTTGGTACCCGGGATGTAAGTAACGGAAAAATTAAACCGCGAGAAAAAAAGTGCCCACCTAGCCTGACGGGCATTCAAGCGCTTGGCAGCATCAAGATAGATCAGATTTTTATGATCAGTGAAAACCTGAACGGGAAATTCAGCACCTTCCAAGAGGTGACGCCAGTGTTCAAATGCGAGTTTAATAGCCAGCAATTCCCGATTACCAATATCGTAATTAAGTTCAGTCTCGGAAAATTTTTTTGAAAAAAAGGCACAGGGATGTACTCCATCTTTGTTTTCCTGAGACAACACCGCACCAACCCCCACCGAAGAAGCATCAACCTCAGCCAAAAACGGCTTAGTCACATCAGGCTGCATAAGGATGGGAGCAGAGGTGACCTCTCCTTTAAAAACACAAAAGCTTCAATGGCCTCAGAAGTCCACTGAACCGCATTAGCACCTTTCCTGGTGAGATCGGTCAGCGATTTGACAATAATAGAAAAATTTTTTATGAATTTTCTGTAATAATTGGCGAAACCCAAAAACCTCTGTATCGATTTCAAACCAATAGGCCTAGGCCATTCCTGTACAGCCTGAACTTTAACCGGGTCCATCTCAAAACCTTCACTGGAGACAATGTAGCCCAAAAAACTAATTCTCTGTACAGCGAACTCACATTTCTCCAGCTTAGCAAAAAGCGAATTGTCCATTAATAACTGTAATACCTCACGTACGCTCCGCCAATGAGACTCCAGATCCGGCGAATAAATCAAAATGTCATCCAAATACACAACCACATCTTTGCCGATTAAAGGTCTAAGGATATCATTAATAAGATTCTGAAAAAATACAGGAGCATTGGTGAGACCAAAAGACATAACCAGATTCTCAAAATGACCCACAGGAGTGTTAAAAGCAGTCTTCCATTCATCACCCTCCTTCATGCGCAACAAATTGTATGCCCCCCGGAGATCAATTTTAGAGAACCACTTGGCCCCCATTAACTGGTTAAATAAATCAGGAATCAATGGCAGTGGGTAAGGATTGCGTACAGTAATTTTATTAATCTCACGAAAGTCCAGACAAGGACGTAAACCGCCATCTTTTTTTTTTACAAAAAAAAAACCAACAGCCACAGGAGACTTGGAAGGCCTAATGTGACCAGCGGCCAAGCTTGTCTGTATGCATTCCTCCAAAGCCTTTCTCTCAGGAATAGTAAGATTAAATAAACGACTCTTAGGAAGAGTCGCTCCAGGGACAAATTCAATGGTAGAATCATAGTCTCTATGGGGAGGCAAAACCTGCGACTCCTCCTCAGAAAAAACTCTCCAAAAATCCTGAATAGGTACAGGCAATTCCCCTTTATCCACAGCAGCAATGCGCCCGTTACAACACTTGTCATAACACTTAGGGCTCCAGGACTTAATTTCATTGGTAGACCAATCCAGTACAGGATTGTGCAATTTTAACCAGGGTAACCCCAATATTACTGGAGAAGGCAAATTATCCAATACCACCAAATCCAAATTCTCTTGATGAATACCATTAATAGTGAGGGGAAATTCACAGACCTTGTGAGTAACACTCTTCAAGGGAGAGCCATCGACAGAAACCACAGCAATAGGTGATGACAAAGTTTTAGGTTCTAATCTAAGTTTTTCCAAGAATCCCCCATCAATCACATTCAGAGTAGATCCACAATCCACAAATACCCGCAATTCAATTAATTCATCCTGAGCAGCAGTAGTGGCAGATAGGAATACCCCCTTAGAATTTAAACAGGTAATACGGGCATGACTGACCATTTTTTTTTCTTTCTTCATACAAAGCACACAGCCCTTAATAAGATGACCAGAATTTCCGCAATAGAAACACAAGCCTTCAGAAAGTCGGCGGTCCTTTTCCTAAGAGCGGAGCGCCATCGCCCCAATTTCCATCGGCTCTCCATTGTCAGCACAGAACCTCTCAGGACTCAAAGCTGACATAGCAGAGGATTGGCTCTCATTAACCCTTGCACGCAGTCTCCTGTCCACCCGTATAGCTAATTGCATTGCCTCCTGCAAGTTTCCAGGTGTGGGATAAGCAATCAGTAAATGCTTAACCCTTTCACCTAGCCCTGCAAGAAACAAGCTTTTCAAAGCTGAATCGTTCCACCCCACCTGGGCAGACCACCGACGGAAGTGAGAACAATATTTTTCCACATTACCTGATCCCTGCCTCAAACGTCTTAATTCAGACTCAGCAGATGAGACACGATCAGGATCATCGTACAACAAACCCAAAGCAGAAAAAAAACTATCCACTGAACTAAAGCACGGATCACTAGGTTGGAGAGAGAAGGCCCATCCCTGAGGATCTTTGCGCAAAAGTGACATTATGAACCCTATGCGCTGTGATTCATCACCAGAGGATCCTGGTCTCAAACGAAAATATAATAGACAAGCATTTTTAAAAGAAAAAAAATCTTGTTGTTCGCCAAAAAATAGATCAGGCAGACGTACCTTTGGTTCCACAAAATGCGCTCCAGGGCAGCTACTCACGTGTTGTTGGAGCTTGGTCACCTCCAGAGAGAGTCCCTGCAAGCGTTGAGCCAAATCTTGCACCGAGATCATGTTGGAAAACTGGAGGTCTTTCCCCAGAGAAAATCCTTTCCCTTTTTTTTTTTTTTTTTTATGGCTGGACTTACTGTTATGATCTGCTACAGAAACTAAGGAAAGGCAGGAGATCTGTCCCTACAATAGAACTAAACTAGATCCCTACGATGTAACGGGGAACCTGATCCTGCGATCAGACCCGCTAAAGTCCTCGGCTAGTCTGAACGCAGACCTATAGATGTGGGGGAGGGATCCCTACAAGATCTAGGGACTGGGATAAGTTGGACACCTCCTAGCAGAAATAGTAGCAGTCAAAGACAAACACACAACAAAAAGTAAAGAGGTCAGAAGACCTAGCAAAACTAACAGAGAACGGCAACAGAGCACCAAGCTAGCTCAACAGTAGTAAATACAAATGAAGTCCAGCAAAGCCAGGAGGGCAGAGCCGGATAAAAAAGGCAAAAATGGTCATGTGACCAGCAAACTAAAAAAAACCTAACAGGAGAGTTGTAACAACTACTCTCTACTCCTTTTCTCTCTACTCTCAACAAGATGGCTCCCACCTTTTCTCTGTGTCTGAGCTCAGGTGACCTGCACCCAATGAGCTCCTTCCTGTGCTCCAGAAACTGTCCCCTTTTGCTCCCACACCACTGGGTTCTCTCCTCCCTCCCCACTCCAGCCAGGGACATAGTCAGTTGTGCCTGCAATATGGGAGCACCGGCGAGCTGTCCCCCGGAAATGGGGAGTGTATGTGTGTGCAGCTAACTGAGCCCTGGTCCACACTCCATCCTTACCTGGAAGTGGAATATCACACCTCTGGTTGAGGTGCAATACCCCTGAAGCAACTGAACCCTCGGGGCGCTACATTTCCGTAGCTCCGTGAACATGATTTGCGACTGTTTGACAGCTTTAATACATGTGTGGAATGCTGGAAAAACAGGCATTCCTCACATGTATTAAAGCTGTCAAACAGTCGCAAATCACGTTCCCGGAGTGACGAAAACTTAAAGCCCGAGCACACTGAAGATAATAGGTGCTCGCCTGAGCATGCTCGTAAATCTCGAGCAATGAGCATGCTCGATCATCACTACTTGCTATGTGTAGCACAAGTGATCAGACGATGGCAGCTTCAACTCTCCCAAGGAGACTATTAAAGCAGGTAAAAAGTAAAATAAATGTTTTAAAAAATATTTAAAAAATGTAACAGTTCAAATCACCCTCCTTTTGCCCCATTCAAAATAAAACAATTAAAAATAAAAAATACACATATTTGGTATCGGCGAGTTCAGAATCACCCGATCTGTCAAAATATAAAGAGAATTAATCAGATCGGTAATGAGTAAAAAAAACAAAACTGTAGAATTTTGGATGCTGCAACATTGCAATAAAACAAAATAACGGGCAATAAAACATCGTATCTACCCCAAAATGGCATCAATAAAAACGTCAACTCAGCGCGCAAGAAATAAGCCCTCACCCGGCCCCAGATCCCAAAAAAGGAGATTCCATGGGTCTTGGAAAATGGCTCCATTATTTTTTTTTTTACAAACTTTGGAATTTTTTTTCACCACTTAAATAAAAAAGAACCTATACATGTTTGGTGTCTACAAACTCGTAATGACACGGAGAATCATAATGGCAGGTCACTTTTAGCATTTACTGAATATGTTAAAAAAAACAATTGTCAAATTGCACTTTTTTTGCAATTTCACCACACTTGGAATTTTTTTCCCGTTTTCCAGTACACAATATGGTAAAATCAATGGTGTCGTTCAAAAGTACAACTCATCCGCGAGAAACAAGCCCTCACACGGCCATATTGACTGAAAAAAAAAGTTATGGCTCTGGGTAGAAGGGGATCAAAAAATGAAATTGCAAAAACAAAAAATCCCAGGATGGTAAAGGGGTTAAATGAGCAATGTATATATGTGATTTGTTTTTTGAAATCTATGTCTTAATCCACAGTTTTTAATACTCCGTATTTTACAGACCATAAGGTTTTAGAGGAGGAAAATAGAAAAAAAATGTGAAGAAAAAAATGTCATGCCGCATTGTTATGGGGAAGGGTCTCCTGCTGGCACTGTTTATGGCCCCCACACGCTGATGTCAGCTGCCGGAATATTCACTGCTCCCCATGCCCGGGGGTGTGGAGAAAGTTTTAAGAAAATTATACAAACAACCTTTTCACCTATCTAGATTAGTGCCCTTATGGGAAAATCCTAGATTTATTCAGGGTAAACAGAACAAGCTTTGCAAGCAATGGAACCAGAAAGGGATTTATTAAATGTTAATGAAGGAAGGCTGCTCACCTGGCAGGAATTCTCAGGGATGTATGATATGGGAGATCATCAATGTCTACAGTACCACCAAACAGTTACTTTCTACAGCTCTATGGTGAGAGATTTCGGGAAGGTGGAAAGGAGGGGTGATTTTGGCATATTGATGTGGTCTAGCTCATGGTTAAATTCCCTATCCACAATATACCAAAGGATTAGGAGACAAATTCTGCACACTGCGGTACCTGATTTATTTATCCATTGGAGTATAGCGCTAAATGACACTTAGAGAGATGGTAAACTTTTGACGGGCTTGGATAAAGTAAAAATAACAATCAACAATGGAGAGAAATGCAGAACAAACTGATTCATAATGCCATTTATGCTTTCAATTTTTCCTACAAAGATGCTTCATCACATTATTTATGAAAATGCCCAAAATGTAACCTAAAACCAATTTGTTTGATAGCATCAGGCGATGCCCTTCCACCCAAATGGTGTGGGAAGAGACCCTTCTCTATTTAGATAATGGTTGGAGAATTAAAGTCCCACAGTCTCCTCGGGCATGTTTATTTCATCATATTGTAACAGAACATCGGGAGGATGGGGACAGAGTTCTGTCTATACAGATAATACATGTAGTTCTATTGGTGGTTAAAAAATGTATACTTAGATATTGGTTGAAGAAAGAGACACCTCAATTATCTGAAATAATCAAAACTCTGAAAACCTTATTAGTTTATGACAAACTTGAGTAAGAAAGACAAAAAGAAAAGTCGACGACAGCGTTTTTTCACAAACTGAGATCTTTTAATGAATATAGCAATACACAATCTGATATGTCACAGCTGATGAAAGTATTCTGACACACATCCTGGTGTCATACGGAGGAACATAGGGGGACAACAGGATTACTTAAAGTCTAATGGATTCACTTATTTTTACATCTATTCATATAAGGATTTTGGAAAAGTGTTTTTTTGTTGTTTTGCATGCGGAGTTAAAAATTGAATCTGTTAAAATTGTGGAAAAAAAATGATTGGATGGATTTCACACTTATGTATAAAGATGCGGTCTGTGTTGGTAAATGTCATGGAGATTCTAGGATTATAACCTGATTTGTATTGTCTATTTTGTCTCATTAAATAAAGTTTGTTTAAAAAAAAAAAGATGAGAACACTAGATTCCATCATGACTAGAGATGAGCGTTGTTCTACTCGAACTGTTCGCCAATCTCAAATTCGAGCTGTTTTGGGCGGTGTTCGAGCCGTTCGGCAAACACGAACAATTTGAGAAAAATTCGGCTGTTCGAGGTTATGTTCGATAACTGTTCGTGCACCAAAATCATAACTGGATTTTTTCTCAGTAATGATGAAAATTAATGTTAATACGCAGTTTGAGTGTACAGCGGGGTGGGGGGAGGGGCAGGGGATGGATCTCTGCAGGAACAATGAAGAGCTCCATTTTTTTTTCTCTTTCCCGCATTTGCAGTGGGGAGGTGCAATCTGTCAGCCTATCAGCAGCGCACACACGGAGCGAAGTGCTTTTTTTCACACAAGCAAGGGCATGTGTCATTGGCAGTGTATGTCACATGTCCTTGCCCTATAAGACCAAGCCATTTTCCCCGTCGCCACCATTTTCTCACTGCTGCAGCTGCGTGTTAGACGGCACCGCTGTTGCTGTGTGCGCTATACCTTGTTAATTTCAAGCCAATTTTCGCACAAATCTACAGATAGCTTGGGAGTAGGGAATAGTTGTGATTGCAGTCCTTTTAAGGACTAGGTTACAGCATTTCCTACGACTTTTATCAGGCAGGTCTGTGCTCTTAAATAGATAGGTTGTGGGAGTAAAGACTAATTGTAATTGGAGTCCTTTTCAGGACTAGGTTACATGAGTTCCTATCAGTTTTTGCCAGGCAGGTCTGTGCCAGTGCTGTGCAAGTTTTTTTCACAGCATTTGGCTGAATCTAGCAAAGCTAATCCTTTTTGGCCTATTGCAGAGTGTGTTAGTCAGTGGAGTAGCCTATCTGTGTTGCAAGATATAACACCTGTGTATAGAATACCAATTTTTTTACTGCACCTAGTGAAGTAAAATCTTTTGGGCATAGCATCATTCTATTAGTCCATCTATACTGACCTCCATCAGGTTGCAAACTGAATATAATTTTTTTCTGCATCTAGCTCTGAAAAAATATTTGGGCTTCTAGCAGTGTGTGGGACTTGGTCTATTAGTCCATCTATACTGACCTCCATCAGGTTGCAAATTAAAAATAATTTTTTTCTTCATTTAGCTCTGAAAAAATATTTGGGCTTCTAGCAGTGTGTGGGACTTGTTCTATTAGTCCTTCTATACTGACCTCCAGCAGGTTGCAAATTGAATATAATTTTTTTCTGCATCTAGCTCTGAAAAAATAGTTGGGCTTCTAGCGGTGTGTGGGACTTGGTCTATTAGTCCATCTATACTGACCTCCATCAGGTTGCAAATTAAAAATAATTTTTTTCTGCATCTAGCTCTGAAAAAATATTTGGGCTTCTAGCAGTGTGTGGGACTTGGTCTATTAGTCCATCTATACTGACCTCCATCAGGTTGCAAATTAAAAATAATTTTTTTCTGCATCTAGCTCTGAAAAAATATTTGGGCTTCTAGCAGTGTGTGGGACTTGATCTATTAGTCCATCTATACTGACCTCCATCAGGTTGCAAATTAAAAATAATTTTTTTCTGCATCTAGCTCTGAAAAAATATTTGGGCTTCTAGCAGTGTGTGGGATTGGTCTATTAGTCCATCTATACTGACCTCCATCAGGTTGCAAATTAAAAATAATTTTTTTCTTCATTTAGCTCTGAAAAAATATTTGGGCTTCTAGCAGTGTGTGGGACTTGTTCTATTAGTCCTTCTATACTGACCTCCAGCAGGTTGCAAATTGAATATAATTTTTTTCTGCATCTAGCTCTGAAAAAATAGTTGGGCTTCTAGCGGTGTGTGGGACTTGGTCTATTAGTCCATCTATACTGACCTCCATCAGGTTGCAAATTAAAAATAATTTTTTTCTGCATCTAGCTCTGAAAAAATATTTGGGCTTCTAGCAGTGTGTGGGACTTGGTCTATTAGTCCATCTATACTGACCTCCATCAGGTTGCAAATTAAAAATAATTTTTTTCTGCATCTAGCTCTGAAAAAATATTTGGGCTTCTAGCAGTGTGTGGGACTTGATCTATTAGTCCATCTATACTGACCTCCATCAGGTTGCAAATTAAAAATAATTTTTTTCTGCATCTAGCTCTGAAAAAATATTTGGGCTTCTAGCAGTGTGTGGGACTTGGTCTATTAGTCCATCTATACTGACCTCCATCAGGTTGCAAATTAAAAATAATTCTTTTCTTCATTTAGCTCTGAAAAAATATTTGGGCTTCTAGCAGTGTGTGGGACTTGTTCTATTAGTCCTTCTATACTGACCTCCAGCAGGTTGCAAATTGAATATAATTTTTTTCTGCATCTAGCTCTGAAAAAATAGTTGGGCTTCTAGCGGTGTGTGGGACTTGGTCTATTAGTCCATCTATACTGACCTCCATCAGGTTGCAAATTAAAAATAATTTTTTTCTGCATCTAGCTCTGAAAAAATATTTGGGCTTCTAGCAGTGTGTGGGACTTGGTCTATTAGTCCATCTATACTGACCTCCATCAGGTTGCAAATTAAAAATAATTTTTTTCTGCATCTAGCTCTGAAAAAATATTTGGGCTTCTAGCAGTGTGTGGGACTTGATCTATTAGTCCATCTATACTGACCTCCATCAGGTTGCAAATTAAAAATAATTTTTTTCTGAATCTAGCTCTGAAAAAATATTTGGGCTTCTAGCAGTGTGTGGGACTTGGTCTATTAGTCCATCTATACTGACCTCCATCAGGTTGCAAATTAAAAATAATTTTTTTCTTCATTTAGCTCTGAAAAAATATTTGGGCTTCTAGCAGTGTGTGGGACTTGTTCTATTAGTCCATCTATACTGACCTCCAGCAGGTTGCAAATTGAATATAATTTTTTTCTGCATCTAGCTCTGAAAAAATAGTTGGGCTTCTAGCGGTGTGTGGGACTTGGTCTATTAGTCCATCTATACTGACCTCCATCAGGTTGCAAATTAAAAATAATTTTTTTCTGCATCTAGCTCTGAAAAAATATTTGGGCTTCTAGCAGTGTGTGGGACTTGGTCTATTAGTCCATCTATACTGACCTCCATCAGGTTGCAAATTAAAAATAATTTTTTTCTGCATCTAGCTCTGAAAAAATATTTGGGCTTCTAGCGGTGTGTGGGACTTGGTCTATTAGTCCATCTATACTGACCTCCATCAGGTTGCAAATTAAAAATAATTTTTTTCTGCATCTAGCTCTGAAAAAATATTTGGGCTTCTAGCAGTGTGTGGGACTTGGTCTATTAGTCCATCTATACTGACCTCCATCAGGTTGCAAATTAAAAATAATTTTTTTCTGCATCTAGCTCTGAAAAAATATTTGGGCTTCTAGCAGTGTGTGGGACTTGGTCTATTAGTCCATCTATACTGACCTCCATCAGGTTGCAAATTAAAAATAATTTTTTTCTTCATTTAGCTCTGAAAAAATATTTGGGCTTCTAGCAGTGTGTGGGACTTGTTCTATTAGTCCTTCTATACTGACCTCCAGCAGGTTGCAAATTGAATATAATTTTTTTCTGCATCTAGCTCTGAAAAAATAGTTGGGCTTCTAGCGGTGTGTGGGACTTGGTCTATTAGTCCATCTATACTGACCTCCATCAGGTTGCAAATTAAAAATAATTTTTTTCTGCATCTAGCTCTGAAAAAATATTTGGGCTTCTAGCAGTGTGTGGGACTTGGTCTATTAGTCCATCTATACTGACCTCCATCAGGTTGCAAATTAAAAATAATTTTTATCTGCATCTACAGTACCTCTGAAAAAATATTTGGGCTTCTAGCAGTGTGTGGGACTATTTGTATTAGTCCATCTATACTGACCTCCATCAGGTTGCAAATTCAAAATATTTTTTTTCTGCATCTAACCCAGCCAATAGTTTTGGCCTAATACCACAGTTTGGCCACTCAGCTCTGCTCGGTTACCATCCATTGTTTTTTTGTGCAAACAACTCCAGAGTTGTGAATTAGTTAACCACCAAAATGAGTGGAAAAAGGCCTGCTGCTGGTGGAAAGGGGAATAGGCGTGTTGGGAAGGGGAAAAAAGGTTGTGTCCGTGGGGTAGGTGTTAAAGCAACAGTAACATCTGCAGAAGAAAGACCATCTTCCAGCCAAACTAACATGTCTACTTCTTTTAGCGGACAATGTGATAAGATCCCTTTCTTACGGCCACGCCAATCGCTACAAATTCCAGATGAGGCACAAAAACAGCAGGTGCTTCAACGGATATCAAGTGCTCCTTTAAGTGGGCTCTCCTCCACATCAATTTCAACATCACAAATACTCCAGTCCTCAAAGGTGTCACCCAAATCGCACTTGCTTCCTCACAGCTCCCAAATCTCCAGCTGCCCGTCTGAGTATGAGGTAGAACAGATGGTTGAGTCTGCAGAGCTGTTTACTCATACTATAGCCTGGGAATCAGAGGTCGACTCCAGCGCTTCTGTGAATCCAGACGAGGAAATGATCTGCACTGATGCCCAGAATCTTTATGAGTCGGATCCAGGACCAGACGCAGAAGGTTCTGACCATAATGTAGACCCTCATTCCCAAACTGTAACTCCTGTTGGTGGAGACAATGAGGAAGACGATGATAAGACTCAAATACCTGATTGGAGCGACAACTTTAGTTTTTTGTCAGGGCAGGAACAGGTTGGCTCTGAGGACGACGGGTGTGATAACACACAGGGTGATGATGATGAGGTCGGAGATCCCACTTACTGTCAACCCACAGTCAGCCAAGAGATGAGGTCAGCAGAGGAGGTGGAGGAAGATGCTAGTGACGACGAGGTCAGGTTGCGCCTTCCTGGACAGAGACGTAGTACTGGAAGCACGTCAACAACTGCATCCTCAAACACAACTCTGCCTCTCACCACAAGTCGTGGTGGCTCTTCAGGTCGCATGGGTGCTAAGCCTTGCATAGCCTGGGCATTTTTTCAGATCGATAAAGATGACCCAACTCGTGTTATCTGTAACATTTGTCAGCAAAAGCTAAGTAGAGGCCAAAAAATACATAGTTTGAGTACTTCATGCATGAACCGGCACATGGACATGAAGCATAAGTTGCAGTGGGAAGCTCAGTGTGCTACAATGCGGCCTAGCCGGCCGGGCCAATCACCGTCTGCCATATCTTGTGCATCCGCGGCCTCTTCATCCTCTGTGACTGGGGGGACAGCAGTCACACCTGTTTTGGGGCGCAGACCTGCCACCTCTTTACCCGCAACAGCCAGCGTGATTGGCAGGTCATCATTTTCTTTGGAGGTGGTAACACCAGCTGGTGTTGAGCGCTGTCCGACATCGATAGCACCACCTTTGGATCAAGGCAACCTAACATGTCCGCCTGCATCTTCCTCACAGACCGGCAGTTTGCCGGGGACACCCTTATCAACCCCGTCTAAGCACAATAGCCAGCCCTCGGTCCCTCAGATGTGGACAAGTAAAAGACCATTTCCTCCTAGCCATGAGAAAGCTAAGAGGTTGAATTTCACCATCTGCAAGCTCTTGGCTACAGAAATGCTGCCTTTCCGCCTGGTGGACACAGAGGATTTTCGAGACCTTATGTCCGTCGCAGTGCCCCAGTACCAGATGCCCAGTCGGCACTACTTCTCAAAGAAAGGTGTGCCTGCGCTCCACCAGCATGTCGCACACAACATCACCGCTTCTTTGAGAAACTCTGTGTGTGACAGGGTGCATTTCACCACAGACACTTGGACGAGTAGGCATGGACAGGGGCGTTACATGTCGCTGACTGGGCACTGGGTAACTATGGTGACAGCAGGACAAGGGGCTGCTGTCCAAGTCTTGCCGTCCCCACGAGTTGTGCGTCAATCCTCTTTATGTCAAAGTTCCTCCACTGCTTCTGCCTCCTCAACCTCCTCTCGGTCTTCCACCTGCACCCAAAGCCTGTCTGGTCATGCCACAAGCTTTCTAACTGCGCAGAAGGGATCCTGCACACCTCCTTACTATGCTGGCAGTAGGGCTCAACGTCATCAGGCGGTTTTTACATTGAAATGTCTGGGAAATGTGAGTCACACAGCTGAGGAGTTGTGGTCAGCTCTGGAGAACCAATTTCATGAATGGTTGTCTCCACTGGACCTGAAACCAGGGAAGGCCGTGTGCGACAATGCTGCAAACCTGGGTGTGGCCCTTCGCCGGGGCAATGTCACACACGTGCCTTGTATGGCTCACGTGTTGAACCTGGTTGTCCAGCAATTTTTAGCCCACTATCCCAGACTAGATGGCCTTCTGCAGAGGGCACGGTCGCTGTGTGCTCACTTCCGCCGTTCGCATCCCGCAGCTCAGCGACTTACATCTCTACAGAAGTCGTTGGGCCTGCCACTTCACCGGCTAAAATGCGATGTGCCTACCCGGTGGAATTCAACTCTGCACATGTTGCAGCGACTGTGGCAGCACCGACAAGCCCTGGTGCAATACGTTCTGACGTATAGCCTGGGCCAACGAGATTCAGAGGTGGGGCAAATCACGCTGGAGGAGTGGTCTCAGATCAGGGACCTATGCACCCTTCTGCACAGTTTTGAAATGGCGACGAAGATGTTTAGTGCTGACGATGCCATTATCAGCATGACTATTCCGGTGATTTACATGCTGGAGCACATGTTAAACAGAATTCGGAGTCAGGTGGTGGCACAAGAGGAGGTGGAGGAAGTAGAGGAGGAGGAGTTGTATGCGGAAGGGCTAACATCTGCAAGGTCCAGACGGTCGGCAGCACCAAGGCGGCAGGCATGTGAGGGTGGGGGAGATGGTTTTACCAGGGCGCATGGTAGCAGCCAAACTAGTGAGGAAGGTGCAGGAGCCCAGGAAGAAGTGGAGGACGAACTGATGGAAGACTCATCAGATGAGGGAGACCTTGATCACATTTCTGTTGAGCGAGGTTGGGGGGAGAGGACAGAGGAAGGAAGCATGATTGTTACCTCGCCACCAACACAACAGGGACTTGGTGCTCCTGGATGCGCAACACACATGAGTGCCTTCTTGCTGCACTACCTGCAACATGACCCTCGAATTGTGAGAATTAGAAATAATCCTGACTACTGGGTTGCCACACTGTTAGATCCCCGGTACAAAAGTAAATTTGCAGAAATTATTCCTGCCATAGAAAGGGATGCACGCATGCAGGAGTATCAGCAGAGACTGTTGCAGAATCTTACATGTGCTTTTCCACAAAATACCAGTGGTGCACGTAGTGAATCTCACAGTTCCAACTTGCCAACCGTGGGACCGTCAAGTGTTCAGCACTCAAACCGTAACAGAACCACAGTATCTGCTGGTAACATCAATTTTGCGGAATCATTTCACCACTTTTTTAGCCCATCCTTTGCAAGGCCACAGGAGACAAGAAGTCTGACACATAGTCAACGCCTAGAGACGATGGTACAGGAGTATCTCCAAGTAAACATTGAAGCCACGACTGTGTCACTGGACCCTTGCTCTTTTTGGGCTTCCAATCTGGATAAATGGCCGGAGCTAGCCACTTACGCCTTGGAGATCTTGTCATGCCCCGCAGCCAGCGTTCTGTCTGAACGTGTGTTCAGCGCTGCTGGTGGTGTGCTGACAGATAAGCGCATGCAGCTCTCCACTGATAATGTAGACAGACTCACGTTCATAAAGATGAACAAATCATGGATCCGAAACGACTTTTCTACCCCTGTGTCATCCTGGGGAGAGTAAAAGCTTGATGATTGGTTAAAATCACCCTACCAACCGTTTTAAGCTTTCAAATTACTAATCATGTTTATCTGTATCTTGACTGGAAAATAATTTGGGCTTTGTAGCAGTGTGCAGCACTGATCCTATTAGGCCATCTATACTAAAGCTTCACCAGATTTAAAATTAAAAATAATTTTTAGCTGCATCTAGCCCGGAAAATAATTTTGGGGCTCCGAGATGCGCAAGGCACATAAGTGCCTTCTTGCTGCACTACCTGCAGCATGACCCTCATATTGTCAGAATTCGAAGTAATCATGACTACTGGGTTGCCACACTCTTAGATCCCCCAAACTTTTCGATCAACCTTTTCATTTTAATAAAGACCAAAAAAATGGTCATTTTTGAAATTATAAGCATTAGCAGGTTGTTAGAAACTGAAATCAAACAGTTTTCAACTCAAAACTTTATTCTAGGTGATGTTACATTTTCACATAGGACCCCTTGTTCGAAAGGAGCTTCTGAACTCTCTCGTCCATTGAATTTGTCAGGTTTTGGATGGTTTCTGCTTCAATTGTTTTGCATGAGGACAGAATACCCTCCCAGAGCTGTTGCTTAGATGTGAACTGCCTCCCGCCATCATAGACACTCCTTTTAATGATGCTCCAAAGGTTCTGAATGGGGTAGAGGTCAGGGGAGCATGGGGGTCACACCATAAGTTTGTCCCCTTTTATGCCCATATCAGCCAGAGATGCAGATGTTTTATGTGCAGCATGAGATGGTGCATTATCATGCAGAAAAATGATCTTGCTGTGAAATACACGGTTCTTCTTCTTGAACCATGGCAGGAAGTGCTGTTTGAGAAAAGCCACATACATTATGGAGTTCATCTTTAGCGCCTTCAGGGATCCTAAAGGGGCCGACAATCTCTCTCCCCATGATTCCAGCCCAAAACATTACTCCACCTCCTCCTTGTTGGCGCTGTAGCCGTGTTTGCGTGGGGTGTCCATCAACCAGCCATCCTCCACTCCATCCATCTGGACCATCGAGCGCTGCACGGCACTCATCCGTGAACAAAACAGTTTTGAAATCAGTCTTCATGTAATGTTTGGCCCACTGGAGCCGTTTCTGCTTGTGTGAAGTGGATAGAGGAGGTCGACAGGATGGCGCATGCACAGCTGCAAACCTCTGAAGGACCCTGCATCTTGTTGTTCGGGGGACGTTGGAGGCACAAGCAGCTTCAAAAACTTGTCTGCTGCTATGACAAGGCTTTTTTGCCGCTGCTCTTTCAACCTGACGTAATTGCCTGTAGGAAAGAGTCCTCAATTTGCCCTTATCAGCACGCACACGTGTGTACTGTGAATCAGCTACATACTTCTTGATTGCCAAGACACTTCATCCTGATCATCGCACAATGTTGATTGTAGTCATGCCTTGACCTAAACACTCCACAATTTGTTGCTTCTCAGCAGCCGACACATCCTTTTTCTTTCCCATTTTGGCAGAAAATGTAGGCTGCTTAATAATGTGAGAGAGCCTTCTTAAGTAGTCTTGCCTTTCATTGGACACACCTGCCAAACTAAATAGCACAGGTGTCTGCAATTGCTTACAGTGATATAAAGAGCCCTGACACACATCACCATCAATGAGTTTAACTGACAAACAAACAAATTCTTCCTTTATCACTCCTAAACACTTTTTGTATAATAATTTGGAACGCAGTGTACATGTGCTTTTCCACAAAACACCAGTGGTTCACGTAGTGAATCTTACAGTTCTATCCTGCCAACCGTGGTCTGTATGGAGTTGTTCAATAAAGGGCCCAAAATTAAGATAACATAGATGGGAGAGGTCTCTATGAATAGGAATTCCTAAGTATTTGATACCCTGTGAGGGCCAGGCAAAGGGAAAGTTGGACTGGATGGAATCCTATATGGATTTGGGGAGGGAGACATCGAGGGCCTCAGACTTCGCTGCATTGATTTTAAAATTTTACCATGTAACAAAGTGATCTATTTCAGCCATAACAGCATGGATGGATATATGTGATTGAGTGATATATACTAGGACATCATCAGCAAATAGAGAGCACTTGTACTCGGTGCCTCCCACCTCAATCCACCTAATATTGGGGTTATGGCGAATTGATGAGAGCAGGTGCTCCGTCACTAGGATGTATAAGAGAGGGGACAGAGGACATCACTGCCTTGTCCCATTGGTGATTGTGAAAGGTGATGAAAATGTTCTGACGCACCCCCTGGGCCTTGGGACACCCGGAGCCGGACCCTTTTTGGTGGATGCTGGTGGTTGTAGTCTTCGTGGCGGCGACCCAGTTCCGTGGCTCAGGGCGGTCAAACCAGTGGCGGAACTATTTATGTGGTTTTCATGTTTAAATGTCCGACTACGCCACCCGTGGATTGCGGTCAGAGTGAACCGCCGCTACAGGGCAGACCACTGAGGCTGGTGTTGTGGGTGCAGCAGAACGTAGCATAACTCCCCACGGGAGGAGTATAGCCTCAGGTCAGTGTATGCGGAGGATGGGGGTGATGGTGCAGGGCAGCAGCAGTAACGACACGGAGTCAGTGATGCAGTTCAGGGCCTTTACTCACAGTTCTTATTATCCAGACCACGTCTGCAGGTAACGGCTGCCCACGTCGTACTGTGCTCACCAGGTGAGGGGCTCAGACAACTCCCAGATAACTTTGGAGCACTTCACAGGACCCCCTTTGTGTGTCCTTTGTCTGGCCTTTCTTACCAACACTTCTGTCCGGCTGCCTCGGGCCTCCTCTTGGTAAACTTGGCGCCAGTTTCCCTGACCCTATGTGGTGCCTTCCTAGCGGGTGTAGCGAGGGGCTGCGCCACATAAAATGTCAGAACCTCCGGTTTCTAGCTGAGGGTCGTTTCCTGCCTCCACTAGTTCGGGGACCGGTCTCCCCCTTTGGCCTGACCCCTCCACACAGGTGGATTCGGGCGTACGGTGGCGACTCGCCCGTCCGCACCCCTGGGATCCCTTCATTCCTCGTTCCTGGAGCCTTCTCCGCTCCTCTTCCTTCCTTCTCCCTCTTCCAGGCCTGGGCCTCTGTTACTAGGCCCACCTCCGGAGCAGAGCTCATGCAGAGCCCCTGCTCCCTGCCACTTCTGCTCAGACTTCTCTGCACTGAACTAAGATGGTGCCCACCTTTTATACTCCCTTCTCAATGCACCCAGTAACTGCTTCCTCCCTGCTCCTGCACTACAGGGTTCCCCTTCCTCAGTGTTCCCTCCCCCCACTCCAGCCAGGGACAGGGACTGTCGTGCCCATCTCAGGGGCATATTGGTCGCCCTGCCCCACGGCAATGTGGTGTAATGCATGCAGGTGTCGGGTCCTGATCCACACTCCATCCTTACCTGAGAGTGAGATATCACACCTCTGGGTGAGGTGCAATACGTCTGTAGCAACCGAGCCCTCAGGGTGCTACAGTTCCATTTATCTTCAGCCTAGGTGACGTATTGCGATACAGGGCCGTGATTTTGGCTATAAAAGGGTCCCCTAGACACCTACCCCAAGCTTTTTAAGAGAATCATATATGGCGTGCCAGAAGACTATATGGAATGCTTTCTCAGCATCCAACGAGAGTATCTAATTACAAATTTTTAACTGCATCTAGCCCAGGAAATACTTTGTGCCTAGTAGCAGTGTCTGCTAGTGAGCGGATTATCCCGGCTGTTAAGCAAGCTGCACCACCTGTAGTTTAGACACTTAATTTTTTCAAAGGAAATGCTTCGGGACCATGGGATACTTAGTGAAGAGCATCAGGAGGCACCCCAAGGCATAGGGGCTGGGACTGGCAGTAGGATGCCTTGCGGTGGACAGCCGAGCTCGATCCTTATAAAAGCTTTTTAACTGCAGCAGCTTTAGTGGACGCTACTGGAGCTGGAATTACCGCGGCTGCTGGCATGAGACTTGCCCTCCAATAGATCCTTGTAAATGGATTTAAAGTGTATTCATTCAAATTAGAGAGACAATTTAAATTAAAAAGCTTAGAGCTGCCTCCACCACAGGGGGGCTCGCTCGACCCACCAGCGGACAGGCACCAGTATTGGGAGAGGGGGGCTGGCCGTCAGGGTTCACCGCGGCTCTGGCACAAACCCGGCGACACGGAGGTGGCACGGGCAGGAGCGGACTGGCCGTGTCGGCTTCTCACTTTTTGGATTTTAGAAGGGCATGACATGCCTATATCTGTGTCTCCCCCTCCTTTTACTCCTCCACCTCTTTTATTTTCGCATGACTATATGTACTTGTCACTTTTCCATGTGTTAGTTATGTCTTCTGAGCAGTTTGTCAGCTTTTGGACACCTTTGAAGGTGTTTTCTATGTGTTTCTATGTGTTTTTGTTTGCCTGCCATTGGTTTTAACGGTGTTCGAAGGTGTTCGACGAACAGTTCGGCGAACACACGGGTGTTCGACGAACCGAACCGAACTCGAACACTACGGGGGTGGCTCAACACTAATCATGACATCATAATTAACCATCACTACTCACAGAAGTGTTTACACCCATATAGTCACTTTGACATTCCGGTGTCATTGCTGTCAGTGAGAAGCTACATAGCTAATCATATACTGATTGCGCTTGGATTTACTTTGGATTTACTTGAAATGTCTGAAATTCCTTCAGACAGACTTCAGGTGTTAGCACTGCTCCAGGGGATTCTTACCACCTACGCCCCTGACATTGTGCTACCACTACCCGATGGCGTCCTCAGCTTCACTTACCGGCTGGTTATGAAGCTTGTGATAGACTGCCTGACCAAATACCACAAAGGTCATATTAGCTCAGAATATCTTGAGCATTTACAGCAAAACATCTGGACACTCGTACAGCAGGTAAATAGCAGGCAATCTGCACAAATCTTATAATAATAATAATAGAATATGATAAGGGATTACAAGTTTAAGTTTAACCTGTTCCAAATACTAAGATAAGAATAGCCGGGGCCAAAAATAGGGCATACAGGCTACATGACAAGGGAAATTGAGGTATCTAAAGGGTTAATTGAAATAGGGACAGGAAGGTTGTTACCATGGGGTGAATGGGATTGGTTAACCTTGTAAGGACCAGGAAATTTGACATTTTTTGCTGTCATTTTTTCATCACTTTCTTTTAAGAGCCATAACTTTCTTATTTTTCTGTTGGCGTTTGTGAGAAGAGTTGTAGCTTTGAGTGGCTCCATTCTTTTTACCATAAAATAGTTTTTTGGGGTTTTTGTTTTTACGGCATTTGTTATGCATTAAAAATGACCTGGAAATATGATTTTCCACGTCAGTTTGATTAAGGCGATACCGAATATGCAAAGAAAATTCAGAATATTGCGAAAACATTTTTTTGCTTTGAGTCGCTAAATTCTGAGACCCAAAACAATTCTTATTTTTCTGTTGATGGGGCCCAGTGAAGACTTGTTTTTTACGCTGTAAGATATGGAGGAAAGGAAGGAGGATTTAAAAGGCGGTGCTTGATAAGTAGAGGGTTTGGGGAGATGTGATTTTTAATTGTCACAGGCCGATTTACACATGTCGTAAGCAGTCATGTGTCTTACTTACATGCCCTAGGTGTGGAGGGTGGACGTGGAGATATAAAAGGAACCTGTCGCCTAAAATAATGCTATTAACCTGCACCTCAATTTGCAGGTTAATAGCGTTCTGACATCATGCAGCCGCCACACTGAAATAAACTGTATCCCCCCTGGCAGCCTCACTCTTTCAGTCATATCGGTGGCGGCGGCAGGCTTTCAGTCACCGTTCTCTGCATAGTGAGCGGCGGCTGTAACCGCACCCGGCACTGACTGACAGCCGGTGCTAATATGGCCACACAATGTCAGAATGCTACTAACCTGCATATCAACTCCATATCTGCAGGTTAATAGCATTACTTTACATGACAGGTTCCCTTTAGAGGTTTACAAATGACCGGATCCCTCGTCAGCTGTCATGTAGTATTTGTAGTGCCGATATCAGGAGTAACATGGCGACATAAATGGTGTCCTCCATTCTGCACTTTCTCTCATGATTTTCCTTTCTTGTTTATTTCCATCTCTATAGGCTGAAGAAAAATCCCATAGTGGAGAATTGGCCTTTATTAAACAACTGGCCCAGAATGTCCTGCTTGTACTGGAGTATCCGGCCTACTCCCTGGAGCGCCTGGTAAGGAGCCATCGTCTTCTATATCTCATGTCCTTGTTGTCTGATCTTCTCCAGATTACCGTCATATAGCAGAAGCTCAGATTTATGGTGGTAGAGGCCTCCCTGTCCGCTCCAGGCAGACGCAGGACATTTTATGGCCGCCTGTCTCTGCGGCTCTATCATCTGTGAGGCCAGTCTGTACTCAGCGGTGCGGAGTTAGTATTTCCGCTTCTGTCTCTCTCGATCATCACAATCTTCCTTCTTATAAATGCTGCAGTCCTGATAGAAGATATTGGAGATCAGTTGTAGATACAAGTCCCTTATACAACCCCTGGCAAAAATTATGGAATCACCGGGCTTGGAGGATGTTCATTCAGTTGTTTAATGTTGTTGAAAAAAAAGCAAATAACAGACATGGCACAAAACTAAAGTCATTTCAAATGGCAACTTTAGGGCTTTAAGATACACTAAAAGAAATCAAGATTAAAAATGTGGTACTCAGTAAGGGTAATTTTTTTCATACCAAGCAGAGGGAAAAAGATATGGAATCACTCAATTCTGAGGAAAAAATTATGGAATCATGAAAAACAAACACACAAAAGAACACTACAATACATCACTAGTATTTTGTTGCACCACCTCTGGCTTTAATAACAGCTTGAAGTCTCTGAGGCATGGACTTAATGAGTGACAAACAGTACTCTTCATCAATCTGGCTCCAACTTTCTCTGATTGCTGTTGCCAGATCAGCTTTGCAGGTTGGAGCTTTGTCATGCACCATTTTCTTCAACTTCCACCAAAGATTTTCAATTGGATTCAGATCCGGACTATTTGCAGGCCATGACATTGACTTTATGTGTCTTCTTTCAAGGAATGTTTTCACAGTTTTTGCTCTATGGCAGGATACATTATCATCTTGAAAAATTATGTCATCATCCCCAAACATCGTTTCAATTGATGGGATAAGAAGACTGTCTAAAATATCAATGTAAACTTGCGCATTTATTGAAGATGTAATGACAGCCATCTGCCCAGTGCCTTTACCTGACATGCAGCCTCATATCATCAATGACTGTGGAAATTTGCATGTTCTCTTCATGCAGTCATCTTTATAAATCTCATTGGAACGGCACCAAACAAAAGTTCCAGCATCATCACCTTGCCCAATGCAGATTCGCGATTCATCACTGAATATGACTTTCATCCAGTCATCCACAGTCCACAATTGCTTTTCCTTAGCCCATTGTAACCTTGTTTTTGTGTGTTTAGGTGTTAATGATGGCTTATGTTTAGCTTTTCTGTATGTAAATCCCATTTCCTTTAGGCGGTTTCTTACAGTTCGGTCACAGACATTGACTCCAGTTTCCTCCAATTCATTCCTCATTTGTTTTGTTGTGCATTTCCTGTTTTGAAGAAATATTGGATTAAGTTTCCGGTCTTGACGCTTTGATGTCTTCCTTGGGCAACATTGTGTGATGATTTACCTTCTTTTAAGAGTTTGATAATCCTCTAATTTGTTTCAATTGACATCTCTCGTGTTGGAGCCATGAGTCATGTCAGTCCACTTGGTGCAACAGCTCTCCAAGGTGTGATCACTCCTTTTTAGATGCAGATTAACTAGCAGATCTAATTTGATGCAGGTGTTAGATTGGAAATGAAAATTTACAGTGTGATTCCATAATTTTTTCTTCAGAATTTAGTGATTCCATAATTTTTTTCCCTCTGCTTGGTCTAAAATAAATTACCTTTACTGAGTACCTCATTTTTAATATTGATTTCTTTTAGTGTTTCTTAAAGCCCTAAAGTTGCCATTGGAAATTACTTTAGTTTTTTGCCATGTCTGTGATCTGCTTTTTTTTCAACAACATTAAACAACTGAATGAACATCCTCCGAGCCCGGTGATTCCATAATTTTTGCCAGGGGTTGTATATTAATGTGGATTTACTGGGGGAGCGGCTTTGTATAGTTCGTCCAATACTGAAATTATCCAGGAAATCCAATGATTAGTCCTTCCTGTCTATTGTATGTGGTAATGTAGTATTTGTGAAATGTTATATTAATTGTATATATTATATCCATCAGGAAACATCCGAAGGCGACTCCAAAGAGGGGCAAAACGGAAATATTGCTGACCCTGATATCAGTCAGCCGGGGCCGAACCCTGATCTGATGGAAGGTAAGCCGGTCATCTAATATTTTACATACAAATATCAAGTTATAGAGAACGACAGAGAACATGGAGATTTACTCTTCATCCAATGTATGAGGAAGCTGGTGGCTCATGAGCCCCCATGGACTATAATGGAGGGGGTCACAAATGTACAAAGAGGCTCATTGGTCCCCAATCATGTAATTGTTGAGGATTCGGTCAGATCCTGAGCAATGACACGTTCATAGTACAGTATATATATATAGATATGCCATAAATATATACAGTGTGTGCAGAATATCCTTATATCTAGTATATTCCATGTACAGTGGTCTTATCATTTCCATTATTATATGGATGTGTTATATAAGTGGTGATATAGACTAATACATGTCGTCTCTTCATTATTTTATCATTATTATAGGAATAACTGTGCCGACAAATACTGATGGTGGAACATCTGAGCCACCAGAGATCATCCAGGAATCTGCCAGTGTAAGTATCATGGGACGTCTGTATATCATCAGATGACGGGTGGGAATTACACATCCCATATGACAATGGGATATCTCTGCTCTTATGTAGATCAGACCTATTATGTGTGACGTTGGTGTTATTATTCTGTCTCCTCCATGTGATGTCCCTTATCCTCCCCTGCAGTACAATGATTTATGTGTATGGGGAATATCCACTTATAATATAATAGTGTCAGTGGGGGGTCCGGCTTTTATCACGTCCTCTACTTCGGTTGCAGTGTAATCAGGGGGGATATAATATAGACGGGAGATCTGGAGCTTTTATACTCCTGCAGCTTTGTTGTCTTAATGTCATTTCTTATTCCTTTTTAGGCCTTGATCGGATCAGTGAATCCTTGTAAGGACGACTTTAATCCTATCAAACTGATCAGCTGTGGAGGATTTGGGTGAGCTTTACTTGGTATAATATTTATTTCTCAGGGCTCCTTATAGTGATGCCTATGTCTCTATGTCCTGCCCGCGCAATGCTACCATAGAGAAATTATGGTTCCACATCACTGTCCACATCTAATTGTCTCTCTTCAGGTCAGTTAGGATGTGACGTGGAAGAGGACTTTCCATAGGTGATCATTTATGGAGTGTTATGTTATCGATTTCTAGTGATGGCCACACATCTAGTATTAACCATTAGTACAGGAGATCACTTGATCAGGTCTATGGATGGACTGTTAGTAAGAATTCATAATAAATCATGGCTTTTCTTCCTCCTCAGATCTGTCCACCTAGTTCGCCATACAGACACAAACAAGATATGTGCTATGAAGAAAATGGACAAGCAGAATCTGAGAAAGCCAAAGACCCTTAAATGGGCCTTTCAGGAGAGGGACATCTCTACATTCGCTGATTGTCCCTTTGTGGCCTCCATGTTCTGCTCCTTTCCTACTAAATTTCATCTGTGTATGGTCATGGAGTATGCACCAGGTAGGACACATCCATTGTATTTATATCCAGCCCACGTCTGCCTAATCCTAGCACCTTATATATAACCTGAACATGTCCTCATGGATGGTTACATGTCAACACCGCATTTACTATAATGTTACTAAGATGCCTTGTGTGTCCTCACTGAGCATGGCGGAAATATCTGCTATGGAGGAAAGGAAGATTTCTCTGTATTCGAACAGTTTTTATAGATGAGAATTTTTCACAGAGAAATAAATGAGAGGCTTGTAGATGAGGCCTGGCTCTGTCTCTATGTACAGGCTTCCTCTGCAGTATACGCTCTACACTACACAGTGTATCTCTATATATACCATCCTGTCCCAATATCTCCGCTTGTTTCACATTCACACTCATCATGTGTAATTTACTCTGTAACAGACCCTCACCTGTCATATTTGCTTTTTCCTGTAGGAGGAGACTGCGGCAATCTTCTACAGCACAGGGGTCCTTTACCTATCACCTTGGCCCGTCTGTACATTGCAGAAACAGTCCTTGCTGTGGAATATCTGCACAGCTATGGTGTGGTGCACAGAGACCTGAAGCCTGTAAAGTAAGTGACCCTTGAGCTATAATAAAGGGGATGAAAGTTAGTTTGTTATACAGTCTATGGGTTATTACTTGGGGCTGACAACATCTTTTCTTTTACAGCCTCCTGATAACATCAACAGGACATATTAAAGTGACCGATTTTGGAGTTTCAAAACTTGGCCTCATGAGACCAACATCAAACATCTATAAGGCTCAAACTATGGACATCACCAAAAAGTTCTGTGATAAAGAGGTCGGCTTTACTTACAAGATTTTCTACTTTACATATCTCATCTCTTTCTCCTTCTCTGATCATTTCTCATCACATTTCCACTGATGTTATTTGTCGTATGTATTGATCATCATCTCATTCTTCTGTTGTTTTCCAGACTGCTGGCACGTCTAGTTATATGGCCCCAGAAGTTATCCTAAGGAAAGGCTATGGAAGACCTGTTGCCTGGTGGTCAGTAGGCATCATCTTATATGAATTTCTCTTTGGATATACACCATTTTATAGGGCTTCCCAAAAGGAGAAATTACGCAGTATCCTCAGTGGTAAGTAAAATAATCTGACTGCTTGTCATGTCGCTGTTATTTGGTTTGATTGGTTCCTTGGTTCAGCTTCTAGCTTTTTTAAGGAAAATGCTTTTTTATGTAAATAAATGAAGAGGTTTTATTTCCTGTAATATTTTCTTTTTATATCACAGATGACATTGTTTGAAGATGTAATTCCTTTCCTCCACCAAATGCTCGGGGCATCATCACTCAGCTACTCAGAAAAAATCCAGAACAAAGACTTGGGACAGGTAATATGATTATAGCATTAATAATGACTTATTACACCTCTGGGCAAATGAAGGTGTCCATGAGGATGAGCACTGAAGGTCTCTACCAACGTGTCCATTCCCCATTCTTCATGCTCTAATGTTCAGTTCAGTTCCTTCATGTTGGCTCTTTTAAATCTCCAGTTCAGATTAACATAATCTGTATAGATACAGAGTAGTTTCTCTGACAATAACTGTATCGATTTTTTTCTTGTCTTCCTTTTCCAGGAGGGGCACACGAGATCAAAATTCATCCATTTCTGCGTGCCTTAAACTTTAACAACCTTCTAAGTCAGAAGCCTCTGTTCGTTCCTGATCTAAAATCAGATGAGGACACCCGCTATTTTAGCAGTAAGTAAAATGAGACGTTATCGGCAGAAAACTGCTGAGTGTCTTTTCTTTCATTATGTGTGACAATCAGTTCCCATCATAATGAGTAATAACATGGTGACTGTCTGACTGGCTCTTATACTAATAATTTCTCATAACACTTTTACTTTTCAGATCGCTCTGTGGGTTATAAATTTAGGAATTCAGATGATGGGGACACAAGTGAGGACAATGACTGTCCAGAAATCAAAAACTTTGAATCATCTTCTCAAAGGTTTTCCAAAGTAAGTATATCTAAATCATGTAGGTCAATAAAATGAATAAAACCTATTATTAGAGAAAAAGTTTCAAAATATATCTATTTATATTTTATATTTCTTTGTGTTTTTTTAGCTATATACCACCAGTACCAAGATGGTGACCATTGAAGAACCTATGTCACCTCCAGAGTATACCCCTGAGAACAGCAAAAAACACCAAGACTTGTGAGTAGATTATTATTATTATGAGATTTAGCTCTGATATATGCTCAGACACGAGTAACACAAATCTAAATCCAGCATCCACCACCCCATGATAACTGATTGCTGTGGATCTGGCTTGTGATTACACAGCAATATCAGTTGATCATTGCAACGAGCCATTCATTCCCAGCTCTTTATAGGCCAATATTACTAGTTAGACTCCATTCTTGCTGGTAGAATGGGGTACTAAGCAGAGTATCCCCTTTATGATGTCCCAAATGGCCTTACAGGCAGGTGTTCTTCCTTTTTGTATTGTTTTCACTTGTAATTTACTTGACTTTCTTCTAGCAAACAGGCAGAAAGAATCTCCCCCTTCCAAAACTGATGATGGTGACAATCAGTGTGTCACTGCTAAAAAGTGTGAGTCATCCTCGCCCTCATTGTCAGGTATGTACAGATTTATAGACCATCCCATTATAGGCTATGATAGAAAAGTGTAATGTGAATCTGCACATGAAGGCTCAGATAATGACTTACTTTATTCCTGCTGCCCCTGAGTATTCAATTTTTTGTTCTGGTAAAATCCACCATAAGGTTCCAGAGTTATTGGCAGTTTTAATTAGTGCTAATTTTTATGGTCTTTACAAGGGGTTGGTGCTAACAGGATTATCTGGGGGGGGGGGTGTCTTCAGCCTCTTCTTCAGTATTATAGTGTGGTAAAGACCATAAAAATGACCACTAAATAAAAAGGCCCCTGTCTGTGGAACTGTAAGGCGGTGTGCTCACAATGCGTTTTTAATCGTTTCCGCAGCAGCAATTCCGCCGCAGAAACGTTTAAAAAACGCTTGGTAGAAGGCCTGCCATGTTCCCCAATGATAATCCGCATGTGCTGTGCACATGCTGCAGAAATTTCCGCTGCGGATTATCATTGCGGAAAAATCCGCAGCACTAACAATTATTTTGCAGAAGTCCTGCGTTTTCACCGCCATTGACTTGCATTGGAACGCATGGAATCCGCATCACTGCATCTGTACATGCGGAATCCATGTGTTTCAATGTGTGGATGGTACTCCTCCAGACCCCCCCTACCATAGAACCTGTAAAAAAAAAAGAATAAAATAAAAAATAAATATGATACTTACCTTCTGATGGCCTCCGGTTCCTTGTCTCGGCTTGCCGGCAGCTCGCGGTAGACTAAAGGACCTGCGCTGACATCATTTAGTCATGTGACGGGTCATGCGACCAATGATGTCGGCAGGTCCTTAAATCTACCGCGAGCTGCCGGCAAGCCAAGACAAGGACTCCGGGGGCATCAGAAAGTAAGTATATTTATTTTTTACCATTCTTTCGGTCACACTATATAAATCCATGCCGGCTGCATGGATTTATATAGTGTGACCAAGTTGTCAAGCACTTTCCAAGTGATGCTAAAATCGCTTGGAAAGTGCTTGACAACCCGCATGCGAAATCGCATGATCCGCATGTCCCTGGCAGGAAAAACACATGTACAATCCACATGTACAATCCCCATGTACAATCCGCATGTACAATCCGCATGTACAATCCGCATGCCTTTTTTGTGCCAGGGAGATGCAGAAACGCTCAGGAAAAAATCCGGAGCATTTCTGCATCGTGGGCACATAGCCTAAGGGGGATTTTAATAAAAACCAAAAACAGAGTCCTCAGGGGAGCAGGGGGAATAAAGTAAGAGTGAATTCTGGACACTTAAGACCTGGTGATGAGTCTTCTTTAATCTTACGCTTAAGTGTTATCTGACGGATTATATAAAAACACTTTGGTTGCTGCAAGTAATGTCATGTTAATAAGGGGGACACCACATGGCCGCACACAGAAAAGCTACAAGTGCAGATTAACCAGTTTGAGTAACTCTATAAACATATAAAATTAATCTTTGAGGAGTTTATAATCAACATCTTTTTCTGACTTCTTATTAGAACCTCCGGTTAAGGAGAGAAAGAAATCTGCACTAAATCTGAGAAAACAGCAAAGAACAGATAAAGTGGAAGAGGGGGAAAGTAGTAGGCGAGGTAAGTGTGACGATAATCTCCATGTTGTATGATGTCAGTGAGATAAGTCATGTGGAGCAGATGTCATCTGTCAGTGGTGGAATTGTCACATGTATGATGGCTGACAATGATCCCGCACCTATGTATGGAGAAGATTCCTCTACCGGCCTCCCACAGAGACACCACAGTAGTGTCCTCTAATATGGAGTCCCATTACTTACATCGGTTTTGCATCTCTTTTATAGGTTCTATCTTCCGCCGGATGATATCATCCTGCCGGCGTGGATTATCCAGGGCTGCTCGCACTATCAGACAAAGCTGCATTTTTGCCCACTGTCACCAGGGCACCAGAAACATCTCAAGGGCAGAAAACCCTCACATCTAGTGCCCTGAAGAAAGTACAGCACATCCACCATCAATGCTGTACCTGCATGGAAAGAGTTGTACCATCTACTGTACCTGTGGCCGTCTGACCAGCGAGAAATATCTGCAAAAGTCAAAGGCCTCCAAGAACATCTTTTCAACCTTCCATTTAATTCTTAATTAAAAAAAAATAAATTGATTAATGTCCTTTTGAATTGAATTGAATATTACTGACATTTATGGCATATCAATGCTACACATGTTATATCTGTCCAATGGTTTGGACACCAAACAGAAGATTAGACAAGACTGAAACATACAGTTTGCACAGCAAGTTGTTTTTACATTGCAGTGTTTGTTCAATTAAATTTTATTGAGTGCTTTTCAAAAGGGAACCAGGCAGAAACCACCTGAAATAGACATTGTGTGCACAAAAAGTGGCAACCAAGCTAGGGGGAAACATGCCCTGATCCACTGATTTTACAAGAACTCAGATACTTTTACCTTAGTAGCGCTCTATTTCAGATTCAGGCACAAGAACAAGTTGGATTCTGTGCTGTGCATCCTGGAGGTCCCAGCAGCCACAATCCACCAGAAGCGTAGCTAAGACTTCAAGCACAGGGGAGGCGAAACATCCGAGTGGGTCACTAACCGATATTACCACTATTTGGTGACCATATAGTGGTAGATAACAGCACATATTAAGACTATAGATGAGTGAGCACTAAACTTCTCAGATGCTTGTTACTCGAACCGAACAATTCCTAATGTTCGTGTGCTCATTTCAAGTAACAAGTATAATGGAAGTCAATGAGAAATCCGAGCATTTTTCTGGAAGACCCTACAAGGAGGTCTGGGCGGCAGTGAAAATGTTCAAATGGATGGAAAAAGTGCTGAACGGAAGGAGAACAGCATGGGGAAGACCCCTGGAGGCATCTCTAACACCCAGTTCGCTGCTGAGAACAATGGTGTGACACTTTTTCTCCACTTTAAGGACTGAGAATAAAACATTCCCAATCAATGAGAAATTGCATGTAACAGGAACAAAAATGTCAAAGGGGTTGCCCAGTACTTTAGATTACCCCCACAATGTATCCCCCCTGGGCCCCTAAGGACTTTTGTAATTACCTTACGTTGCAGATAATGCCTGTGAGTGGCGCTATCACTGGCTGCTCACAGGCATCACGTGACCCCCGGCTGCAGCCGGCTCTGATATCCCCTGATGTCACGACAAGTGCTGGCAGCAGCCGGGGGTCTCTCTCTTCCACATTCCACGGTGAATGCCAGGCTGTATTCGGGGTTACCCCCCGCGTCACACCCGGCATCCATCTCACGCTCTCCTTCTCCCCATTCATTGGGAACGCACGGGGTGAATGCTGGGTGTGACGCGGGGGGTGATCGCGCCCACAATCCAGCTGTCACGCCTCACTTGTCGTGACGTCAGCGCGGGGTCACGTGATGCCTGTGAGCGGCGCTATCCTTGGCTGCAACGTAAGCTAATTACAAAAATTCTTAGGGGCCCCGTGGGGATACATTGGAGGGGTAATCTAAAGTACTGGACAACTTCTTTAAGAATCATTTTTTTCCTGTATAATGACTTAAACCAAAATTTTATTTTTGATTAACAAATAGATAATTTCAGTGTAATTTATGAAGGAAAAAGAGAACTGCCAAAAATTAGGGATTCTGATACATCCTGTATTAGAATAAAGGAGGGTCTCATGCACATTCTGGTCAATTTGACATATAGTAGTACTTCTAGACTCATAAAGGCTATGCACTAAGTGGAAATCCTGCCAAAAAATGCAAGTAGGGTCATCCATACACCATGGAAGGCACCAACTGTAGTGCCTCATTCAAATATTGTGAACAAAGTATACACTGTGTGCAGAATTATTAGGCAAGTTGTATTTTAGAGGATTATTTTTATTATTGATCAACAACTATGTTCTCAATCAACCCAAAAGACTCTTAAATATCCAAGCTTAATATTTTTGGAAGTTGGAGTGGGGTGTTTTTAGATTTGGCTCTCTTAGGAGGATATCTGTTTGTGCAGGTAACTATTACTGTGCAGAATTATTAGGCAACTTATTAAAAACCAAATATAATCCCATGTCACTTGTTTATTTTCACCAGGTAAACCAATATCAGTGCACAAAATACAGAAATAAACATTTCTGACATGCTAAAACAAAAACCAAAAAAATTAGTGATCAATATAGCCGCCTTTCTTTATGATGACACTCAACAGGCTTCCATCCACAGATTGTGGCCAACACACTTTCTGCAACCCTGTTGGCTATTTGACATGTAACGCTTGATTGTTCGGTGATCATGTGACACCCCAGGGGTCTGGTTGTCACAGTGATAGAGATATTACGTCTGAGAGCAGGTGGGAGGTCCTTTGGTCAGGGATCCTGTGCATGCCACACCTCCTGCCCAGCCTTGGGAGGGGAAGAACTTCCCCTGTATAAACCCGGGGCTGAGGCAGGGTTAGTGAGTCCAGGAAGAGTAGAGACAAGAGCAGCATAGGAAGCAGCAGAGTCACAAGGAGTCAGGGGCTGGCAGCTAAAGAGCTCGCCCTGACTAAGAAGATTCTTTACCGGACCCGGAGTCCGAGGCTGTGGGGACTAACTTCTACCCAGCAGCAGAATCCGTCAGGCAGGGGATTTCAGGTCCCCTGGCCCAGAAGCCCGAAGGCCCGGTCACACGCGTGGGACCAGCACCGCCATCGTGGAGCGGAAGCCATTAGAAGGCCCCGAGTCACCGGCCATACGGGTGAGCACCACACGGTACACTCAGGGACGTGGGCTACTTACATCAGCTTCTAGCAAGGTAGCCAGAAGAGTACAGTCAGCTTGGGAGGCCTACAACTACGCCTGGCCAGGGGAGATCCCATCTGCTCAAGGACTGACCAGGCCCCGTTCGCTAGCAAGTACTCCGGGAGGGTCTATCGTTGTTACCAGTAAAGACCCTGAACGCTACCATACCGTCTCTGAGTGGTTCCTGCTACCCCCATCATCCACGTCGGCTGCCCTGAGGCCATACCCCTCCCGTTGGGGGTTATACTATCACGCTGCACCATCCTTCCACCGGCCTCAGCGGTCTGCCCTGCAGCAGCAGCCCCCTGGCTGCATTCAACGGGTGGCGTAGTCATCAACCATTTTCTACCGCTAACAGACTGCCGTCCAGTTTGACTCCCTGGGCACGGACCGGGTCACCGCCACGAGTCTACAACCCTAAACAGATCCGGCTCCGGGTAAGCTCCCGCGTGCGCAACGCAGCGCGACACAGGCCCAGGGGCGCGTCAAGTTTGGCGTAGTCGGCAGGATCACGTGCCCGCAACCACCGGGTACTGCGTGCCTGAAAAGCAAAGACTGTTCAAACTTACCAGTGGTGAAGATTCCCGCCATCGGTGAAGATTCCCGCCATCCGGCGCCATCTTCAGCCTTCTTCCCGCCATCGGTGAAGTTTCCCGCCATCCGGCGCCATCTTCAGCCTTCTTCCCGCCATCCGTGGAGTTTTCCCGCCATTGGACGCCATCTTGAGGACGCCGCGCGGGAAGAAGAGGGGCGTGGACTCCGAAAGCGCGCGAGAACTGAAGCCCCGCCTCACGTCCGGACGTTGCGTAAGGTCCTGGAAGGAGCCCAGCAGACGCCGACGTCACAGGAGCGCGACGGAAGGTCCTCAACCCTGACGATCCACTGCGGAGCCGCGGCCTACGGAACAGGATCATCGCAAGGTAGGCCACGGTCCACTAGGGGGGAGGAAGATGTCGGATACGGAGGAGAGCTCCACTGCCTCAACCCCCGCCAGCGCTACCGCTGTTGCAGTTATGCCCTTCACCATGCCCTATATCCCGGGAGCAGCTTGGCTACCCCAGTACTCAGGGGAGTCACATACCCTGCATGACTTTAGAGAAAAGCTGGATAGCCTCTTCCAGGTGTACCCCCTCACAGAAGAGCAAAAAGTGAGCATCCTGGTGGCCCAACTAACTGGGGCAGCCAAAAGGGAAGTAAAATCCTGGCCACCTGGGAGGAAGACTGTCGCAGGGATACTAACCCGGCTGAAGGACACTTTTGATACCCGCACCTCAGCCGAGATTAAACTTAGATTCTACGGGTGCAAGCAGCGAGCGCATGAGAGTATAAGGGACTATGCACTCAACCTACAAGAGGCCCTGAGGGCCATTAAGCAGACCGACCCTAATGGAGTGGGAAACGAGGACAGGCTGTTGACCGAACAATTTATAGAGGGTTTATATTGCAATGCCCACCGCACCCAGTTGCGGGCAATGGCCTTACAGGACCCTCATCTAGAATTTGCACAGTTCAAGGACAGAGCCATCCGGGTGCTCCGAGAACCGGCACCAGGTGGCGTTGTGACCCACAGACGCCCCACTACCACTTACTACCAGGAGGCGGCGCCCTTGTCAGCAGGGCCTGTGGGAGCTGATGCGCAGGCTTTGGACAATGACCCGGCTCCAGACCTACACCATCAGGTCCAAGAGCTAGCTAAAAGCGTTGCTGCGCTAACCCGAACTGTGCAGTCTTTACAGGTTTCCACTCCAGGGAAGATCCAGCTGGCATCCGGACCGGAGGACATCCCGTGGCGTCGACCAAGGAGGACCCCACCGGCCAGAGGAAGACCCAGTGACCGATACAGCGAGGACGGACGACCCATCTGCCGCCGCTGCAATCAACCCGGACATATGGAAAGGTACTGTTCTTTAAACGGGCACAACCTGGGGTAGAGGGCCAACCCCCAGGAAAAAGATCACCAGGCCCATCGAACTGGCGCGACAGATATGTGGGAGGACGTCCAGTCTTGCCTGTGGTACTGGATGGCATTCCCATGAGTGCCCTACTGGACACCGGGTCACAGGTCACCACCATCCCGTACGTGCTCTTCAAGCAGTACTGGAATGACTCGGATATTACCCGCTACCCTGACGACGACTTGAGTATTATCGCCAGCAATGGTCAGCCCGTGCCACAGATCGGATTTAAAGAGGTGACCATCAAAATTGGTAGAGTCGAACTGGCCGCACAGGGACTGATCATTGTAGATATTGACAAACATGAGAGTCACCCAAAAATAACTCTAGGAACTAATGTAATTGAAAATTGTCTTGCAGAGGTGATTTTCCTTTAACAGCAGGTTGCCAAGAATGCCAGCTCCGGCGAGCAGCGGGTGCTCCAGAAAGAGATCCGGGCACTGATGCAACGGCAACAAGTGGAACTCTCCGGCGGTGAGATTGGTAGCGTAAGAATGTGTGACCCTTTTCCTATTGCCATGCCCCCAAAAAGTGAAATGATGATTTGGTGCCGGGCAGCTATTGGTCTGAGAGGTAGAGATTACCAGGCAATGGTAGAACCAGTTTACTCAGACAGTAGGCCCACCATTTTGACAGCACGGGGGGTGGTCAATGTACGCCATGGGAGGGTGCCCGTTCGCATAATAAATATCGGGGAGAGGGAAGTGTACCTGCCCCGGTATGCCACGCTAGCCAAATTATATACCACTAATCAAAATTCTATACAATCTGTGGAACCCTTGCCTCCATCTCACCCGGAGGAAGGTAACGGCTCTAAGAAAGACATGGAGGACTGGTGTCAGCAACTACATCTGGGTACTGACTCCACTCCCTCACACCAGAAACAAGGAGTCTATCGGGTGGTTCAAGAGTATGAGAGAGTGTTTAGTAAACACCCGTTAGACTTCGGGCGAGTCAAGGGGGTAGAACACCGCATCCCCACGGGAGATCATCCTCCCATAAAAGAGAGGTATCGACCCGTACCCCCTGCACATTACCAACACGCCAAGGGGATGCTTAGAGACATGAAGGAGGCTGGGGTAATCCGGGATAGCTGTAGCCCCTGGGCAGCCCCACTAGTTTTAGTCAAAAAGAAAGACAACACCATGAGGATGTGTGTAGATTACCGGAAAATCAACCGTATCACACACAAGGATGCGTACCCCTTACCAAGGATAGAGGAGTCATTGGCTGCTTTAAGATCTGCTAACTTCTTCTCTACCTTGGATCTCACTAGCGGGTACTGGCAGGTTCCTGTAGCAGAGGCGGACCGGGAGAAGACCGCATTCACCACCCCGGTGGGACTTAGCGAGTTCACCTGCATGCCGTTCGGACTCTGCAACGCCCCAGGAACCTTCCAACGATTAATGGAGTGCTGTCTGGGCCACAGAAACTTCGAGACGGTCCTGTTGTACCTGGACGATGTCATCGTATACTCCAAAACTTATGAGGACCACCTGAAACACCTGGCGGAGGTGTTCGAAGCTCTGGCGAGTTACGGCCTAAAGGTGAAACCCTCCAAGTGTCACCTCCTGAAACCAAAGGTGCAATACCTGGGACACGTGGTGAGCGCTGACGGAGTGGCTCCCGACCCCGATAAGATCACCGCAATCAAAGGATGGCCAAGCCCTTCCAGCGTAAAAGAAGTGCGGCAGTTCCTAGGGTTGGTAGGCTACTACCGAAGGTTTATTCCCGGTTTCACCAAAAAGGCGGCGCCTATGCAGGACCTCCTGATAGGCCAGTCCCGGAAGGCCAAGAACCAGAAGCCGCCCTTCAAATGGGAAGAGCTAGAGGAAGAGTCCTTCCGCCAGCTGAAGATGGCCCTCACGGGGGATGAAATCTTGGCGTATCCGGACTATAGCCAGCCCTTCATCCTCTACACCGACGCCAGTAACGTCGGGCTAGGAGCCGTACTGTCCCAGATTCAGCAGGGGAAAGAGCGAGTAATCGCCTATGCCAGCCGAAAACTGCGACCCACCGAAAGGAATCCCGAGAATTATAGCTCATTTAAGCTAGAGTTCCTGGCCGTGGTATGGGCAGTCACCGAGCGCTTTAAGCATTACCTCGCTTCTTCCCGGTTCACCGTATACACGGATAACAACCCGCTGACACACCTGGACACGGCAAGACTCGGTGCCCTGGAGCAGAGGTGGATGGCCCGTCTGTCCAACTACGAGTTCACAATTAAATACCGGGCAGGGCGCTCCAATACCAACGCGGACGCCCTGTCCAGGATGCCCAACCTGCCGGACGGAGGAGAAGATCCGGAGGGACTGGAAGAAGTTGAACTCCCTGCGTTCCACCGTCATGGGACTATCCAGTATTCCCACCGGGTAAGGAGTAAGCAGGCTGCTACGTTGAACCCCTTACCTCACTACAACTGGGCGGAAACGCAAGACAGCGACCCTGCCGTCCGACTGATGAAGGAGATGCTGACTCGCCCGGAGGCTAGCCTGGAATCAGACGCTCCAGAGGAAGCCAAACAACTATGGGCAGAGAAGAGTCGACTGTTCCTTTACAAGGGGAAGTTGTGCCGCAGAATGGTTAACTCCAGGACGCATGAACTACTCTGGCAAGTAGTGGTGCCACGAAGAGACGCAGCCATGGTGATGGAGGCATACCACGACGGAGCTGGACACTTCGGGTGGAAAAAGCTGGAGTTCCTGCTGCGCGAGCGGTTCCACTGGGTAGGCATGAGGGGAACCATCGAGAAGTGGTGCAGAGACTGTGGCCCGTGCAATCTGAGAAGGAAGGACCGGGCCAGCCAGAAGACTCCCCTGCAGTCCATCGTCACCCGGCAACCGTTGGAACTGGTAGCCTTGGATCATGTAAAACTGACCCCCAGCAGAAGTGGCTACGTCTACGCGTTAACCATCGTGGATCATTACTCCCGGTTTCTGGTTGTCGTCCCCGTCAAGGACTTAACGGCTCGAACAGCAGCTAGAGCCTTCCAGCAGCACTTTTGCCGTCCACACGGGTACCCGGACCAAGTGCTGACGGACCAGGGACCTGCCTTTGAAGCGGAGGTCTTCCAGGAATTCTGCAATCTGTATGGCTGCCGGAAGATAAGGACGACACCCTACCATCCGCAAACTAATGGACTTTGTGAGAAAATGAACCAGGTGGTAATGGATCTTCTAAAAACGTTGCCCCTGGAAGAACGCAGTCTGTGGCCTGAGAAGTTGCCCGATCTGGTGGACCTATACAACCACATCCCGGTAGGTTCCACCAACTGTACCCCGGCTTACCTAATGAGGGCAAGACCTGGTAAGTTACCTGTTGACCTGGAAATGGGAGTCCTGACGCCCGAGGACACTTCACCAGAAACAGACTGGGACACAGAGAGGCAGCAGCAGTACCGGAAAGTACAGGAGAGCGTGGAGCGAAGTCTCTGTCAGGCTAGGGAAAGACAAGAGAAGACTTACAACCAGTATGCTCCCGCTGTTCCCCTGGTACCCGGAGAGCAGGTCTTGAAGAGGAAGAGACGGCTCCACAAGTTGGACGACCAGTGGGAGAAGGACCCGTACACCGTACTGCCCTCAAGCCACGAGAACCCGAAGGTCTGTACCATCAGTAAAGACGGAGGGGAAACCACAGCCATTGTATCCCGGGACCACCTGAAGAAGTGCCCCGAACAACTGAGGAACCCTGAGGAGGAACAGGAAGACCATCGACCCGTGGAAGAAAGGGAAGATATGGTTAGTACCGTGCTCGGGGACTTCCCTCGGTCTTGGACTCAAGTCAATGGTGCAGTTGTGGTACCCGTACTCACCTTCCTCCAACCATCATCCCAAGAACCTACGGAGCAACGGGTAGAGCTGGAAGAGCAGCCGGTCCAGGAGGCAGAAGACTCCACCCAAGCGGAACAGGAGAATCCACCCTCTGCTTATAGTGAGCCTGCCGTACCCCTAGTGAGACAAAGAGCCGGTAGACAGCTGCCCAGTTTACCCTTGACAGCTCTTACACCCTGTAGTTCAGGGCCAGACAGTCAGCTCCGTAGGTCCACTAGGGCCACTAGAGGCCAGTTACCCGCACGTTGGAGGATCTAAATGTTTAAGTTGTTTTACAATGTTTACCTGTTTATTGTTGCTTGTGTATAATTTTGTGTTTCTAGTTATTTTTAGGAAACCTTGGTGGATTTACCGGGAATCCTTTGTATATAGTTGGAGCGTAACCCAGGATGGACTAGAGACTGTTAAGGACTCGGGGTAGGACAGACCCCTACCTGGTTACGTCTCCCTGTGTTGGTGAAATGGACACCTTTGCTTTTCTTCAAAGACTGCACCCGGTTGCGGACATCCGTGACCATCTTATTGTGTTTCCTTATTGTATTTTATTGTTCTTTGATATACCTTGTTATATTTTTCTAAAAAGTGTTTAGTCCCGGAGTACTAAATTTCACTAGGGGGGAGTGTGACACCCCAGGGGTCTGGTTGTCACAGTGATAGAGATATTACGTCTGAGAGCAGGTGGGAGGTCCTTTGGTCAGGGATCCTGTGCATGCCACACCTCCTGCCCAGCCTTGGGAGGGGAAGAACTTCCCCTGTATAAACCCGGGGCTGAGGCAGGGTTAGTGAGTCCAGGAAGAGTAGAGACAAGAGCAGCATAGGAAGCAGCAGAGTCACAAGGAGTCAGGGGCTGGCAGCTAAAGAGCTCGCCCTGACTAAGAAGATTCTTTACCGGACCCGGAGTCCGAGGCTGTGGGGACTAACTTCTACCCAGCAGCAGAATCCGTCAGGCAGGGGATTTCAGGTCCCCTGGCCCAGAAGCCCGAAGGCCCGGTCACACGCGTGGGACCAGCACCGCCATCGTGGAGCGGAAGCCATTAGAAGGCCCCGAGTCACCGGCCATACGGGTGAGCACCACACGGTACACTCAGGGACGTGGGCTACTTACATCAGCTTCTAGCAAGGTAGCCAGAAGAGTACAGTCAGCTTGGGAGGCCTACAACTACGCCTGGCCAGGGGAGATCCCATCTGCTCAAGGACTGACCAGGCCCCGTTCGCTAGCAAGTACTCCGGGAGGGTCTATCGTTGTTACCAGTAAAGACCCTGAACGCTACCATACCGTCTCTGAGTGGTTCCTGCTACCCCCATCATCCACGTCGGCTGCCCTGAGGCCATACCCCTCCCGTTGGGGGTTATACTATCACGCTGCACCATCCTTCCACCGGCCTCAGCGGTCTGCCCTGCAGCAGCAGCCCCCTGGCTGCATTCAACGGGTGGCGTAGTCATCAACCATTTTCTACCGCTAACAGACTGCCGTCCAGTTTGACTCCCTGGGCACGGACCGGGTCACCGCCACGAGTCTACAACCCTAAACAGATCCGGCTCCGGGTAAGCTCCCGCGTGCGCAACGCAGCGCGACACAGGCCCAGGGGCGCGTCAATCACGCTTCAAAAGTTTGGAAATTTCAAGACTGCTGCATCCCTCTGCAAGACATCTCACAATTTTGGACTTTTCAGAGCCCGTCAAACCTCTCTTTTGACCCATTTTGCCAAAGGAAAGGAAGTTGCCTAATAATTAAGCACACCTTCTATAGGGTGTTGATGTCATTAGTCAACACCCCGCCTCATAACAGAGATGCACATCACCAGATTTACTTAATTGGTAGTTGGCTCTCAAGCCTATGCAGCTTGGAGTAGGACAACATGTATAAAAAGTATCATGTGATCAAAATACTCATTTGCCTAATAATTCTGCACACAGTGTAGTTGTGGTACACCTACAATAGTGTTCAAACTAATAGCAGTGGGTTAAATAACATGAGTTAAGCACAAAACCTTTATACTAGTTTTTATTTCCATGCATTGGGAACATTGCACATTGTTTTCTAATTCTAAACATGAAGAGAAATGTATATAATTTTTAACTATTTTACAGAAAATAGCAAAAAATGAACAATGGGCTGTTCTAAAAAAATAGCAGTGTCTGCATTTGTCTTTACAAACTCAAAATATGTACTCTTTTTTAGGATTTGGCATTCCTGTGAATCATTAACCTAATACTTAGTTGTATACTCAGTTTTTTAGAACTGCTTCCCATGTATGTTGCATAGAGTCAACCAACTTCTGGCACCTGTCAACTGTTATTCCAGCCCAGGATGCTTTGACTACATCCCACAATTTTTTGGCATCTGTTGGCTTTGCCTCAGAAACAGTATTTTTGATGTCACCCCACAAGTGTTCTATCGGATTAAGATCCGGTCATTGGGCTGGTCACTCCATAACCTCAATTATGTTGGACTGCAGCCAATAATTTGATCGTTTACTGGTGTGTTTAGGGTAGTTGTCTTGTTGAAACACCCTTTTCAAGGGCATATCCTCTTCAACGTAAGGCAACATGACCTCTTCAAGTATTTTAATATATGCAAACTGGTCCATAATCTCTGGTATGCGGTAAATAGGTCCGGCACCATAGTAAGAGAAACGTGCCCATATCATGATGCTTGCTCCACCATGCTTCACTGTCTTCAGAGTGTACTGTGGCTTGAATGCAGAGTTTAGGGGTCATCTGACAAACTGTCTGTGGCCCTTGGACCCAAAAAGAACAATTTTACTTTCATCAGTCCACAAAATGTTTCTCCACTTTTCTTTAGGCCAGTTGATGTGTTCTTTGACAAATTGTATCCGCTTCAGTACATGTCTTTTTTTAACAGTGGGACTTTGCAGGGACTTCTTGCTAAGAGATTAGCTTCACACAGGCATCTTCTGTCACAGTACTCACAGGTAACTTGAGACTGTCTTTGATCATCCTGGAGCTGATCATTGGCTGAACCTTTTCCATTCTGGATAATCTTCGATCCATTCGAATGGTATTCCTCTGTTTTTTTCCACGTCTCTCTGGTTTCACTTTCCATTTTAAAGCATTGGAGATCATTATAGCTGAACAGCCTATCATAGTCTGCACTTCTATATAAGTTTTACCCTCTCCAAACAACTTTTTAATCAAAGTACGCTGTTCTTCTGAACAATGTCTCGAATGACCCATATTTCTCAGGCTTTCAAAGAGAAATGCATGTACAACATGTGCTGGCTTCATCCTTAAATAAGGGCCACCTGATTCACACCTGTGTCTTCACAGAATGATTGACCTCACTATTGAACTCCACACTGCTATTATTTTGAACACATCCCCTAACAATTAATTATTCGAATACACAGACTCATAAACATGCAGATCATGAATGCGGAGTTTGTTGGTTTTCTTAGAATCTACTGCACCAACCGGTAAATTGTTTGTCATGTGGTGGTAATATAATATATACCAAAAACAGTGATTAATCTCGTTAGTCATATTGGACTGCTATTATTTGGAATACTACTGTACATACTATGCACCTCCACTATGGCATCCATGCAGCAAAAAGGAGTCAAACAATTCTCCTGTGACTTTTCACACACAACACTAACAAGAATGGCAAATGCCTGAAGTGAATCGACCAACGTTTGTGGTATCAGATGCCTCTTTACGCTTTTTCTCTTCCTCTTTTGCGTTGTCATGAGGGAGAAGAGAAAATATCCTGGCATAATGATCCCGCGAATACAGCACATAGCCTATCTAAACTTTGTACACTTTTCCATCCTAATCACAACAATCCAATATCCATAACACCCACATATATACCAGAACTTACACAAAACAGATTTAATTCACGCAAAAGAAAAGAAATCTTTTGGATATATAAATTACAAACCATTTGTTCTCTTGGTGTAAATGAAATGACGAACAAGACCCTATGTTGATAGAAGATGTACAACAATTAACCTCAAAGGACTCTTCAGGATGGACATAATTGTTTCTTTTATTGGAAAAAAAAACTCTCTCCTGAACTGCCCTATTGTGGCCTGTTACGTCATCTACTGGTGGAATACTGAACTGCACCTCATTCATGTGTTTTACTAGAAATTAACAAGGTAATATTAGTAACAGTAACGCCTTTGCGACTTCTCTTTATGACCTCCCCCTCTTTGATGTGGGCTCCGACGCTGAGCCCGCATCGTTTCAGGCACATGACAGCTGATTTGATCAGATGTGCCCCTAAAAGCCACAAGTGGAATTACCCCTGCCACGTGATCGCGAGGTGCTGATTGGTTGACATGACAACCCGGGGTCTGCAGGAGACCCCTATGGTTGTCATTGTCGACCTGCTATGACCATCGCCCTGCGTTCGGTGTTCATAGCAGATGAGCATTTCTGCTACACATAGCAGGGCTGAAGACTTGCTATTAGTGATGATTGAGCATGCTCATTGCTCAAGATTTACGAGCATGCTCGGACGAGCACCTATTATTATTATTATTTATTATTATAGCGCCATTTATTCCATGGCGCTTTACATGTGAAAAGGGGTATACATAGCAAAAACAAGTACAATAATCTTGAACACAATGTGACAGCGACTGGTACAGGAGGAGCGAGGACCCTGCCCGCGAGGGCTCACAATCTACAAGGGATGGGTGAGGATACATTAGGTGAGGGTGGAGCTGGTCATGCGGCGGTGGTTACTGCAGGTTGTAGGCTTGTGGGAAGAGGTGGGTCTTCAGGCTCCTTTTGAAGGTTTCCACGGTCGACGAGAGTCTGATGTGTTGGGGTAGAGAGTTCCAGAGTAGGGGGGAAGCACGGGAGAAATCTTGTATGCGATTGTGGGAGGAGGAGATAAGAGGGGAGTAGAGAAGGAGATCTTGTGAGGATTGGAGGTTGCGTGCGGGTATGTAACTGGAGACTAGGTCAGAGATATATGGAGGAGATGATGAGGGCGTGCACTAGTGTTTTTGCAGATTCATGGTTGAGGAATGTGAAGATCCGGGAGCTATTCTTGAGTTGGAGTCAGCAGGAAGTGGAAAGGGCTTGGATATGTGGTTTGAAGAAGAGGTCAGAGTCCAGGGTTACTCCAAGGCAGCGAGCTTGAGGGACTGGGGAGAGTGGACAGCCATTGACATTGATAGATAGGTCAGTTGGGGGGGTGAATGGGATGGCGGAAAGATGATGAATTCTGTTTTGTCCATGTTAAGTTTTAGAAATCTAGCAGAGAAGAAGGATGAAATAGCAGACAGACATTGTGGGATTTTGGTTAGTAGGGAGGAGATATCGGGTCCAGAGAGGTAGATCTGTGTGTTATCAGCATAGAGGTGATAATGAAAGCCATGGGACTCTATGAGCTGTCCCAGGCCTAAGGTGTAGATGGAGAAGAGCAGAGGTCCTAGGACTGAACCTTGGAGGACACCGACAGATAGGGGGCGAGATGAGGAGGTAGTGCATGAGTGGGAGACACTGAATGTCCTGCCTGTTAGGTATGAGCAGTTCCAGGATAGGGTCAAGTCTGTGATGCTGAGAGATGAGAGAGTTTGTAGTAAGAGGGAATGGTCCACTGTGTTGAAGGCAGATGACAGGTCTAGGAGGAGGGGGACGGAGTAGTGTCGCTTAGATTTGGCAGTTAGTAGGTCGTTGGTGACTTTAGTCAGTGCCGTTTCAGTAGAATGGTGCAATCGGAAACCAGATTGTAAGCGGTTGAAGAGGGAGCAGGAGGAGAGGTGGGAGGACAGTTTAGAATGGACATGTTGTTCCAGTAGTTTTGAGGCATAGGGGAGATGTGGTATGGGGCGATAGCTAGACAGAGAGGATGGGTCAAGGGAGGGCTTTTTGAGGATGGGTGTGATAGAGGCATGTTTGAAGCATGAGGGGAAGACACCAGTTGTTAGTAACAGGTTAAAGAGGTGGGCTAGGGTTGGGATGAAGATAGTGGTAAGCTTTGGGATGAGATGGGACGGGATTGGGTCAAGTTTACAGGTGGTGAGGTGTGATTTGGAGAGTAAAGAGGAAAGTTGATCTTCTGTAATGGTGGAGAAGGTGGTTTTGAAGGAGGAGGGTTGAGTAGGTGTGGGGAGGGGCTGTGGGGGCTTTAGGCAAAAGCTTTGTCTGATGGTGTCAACCTTCTGCTTGAAGAATGAGGCAAAGTCTTCGGCTGAAATAAGAGGAGAGGGAGGAGGCACTGGGGGACGGAGGAGAGAATTGAAGGTGTTGAATAGTTGTTTGGGGTTGTGAGACAGGGAGGATATGAGGGATGCGAAGTATGTTTCTTTTGCGAAGTATTATCTTCAGCATGCTCGGGCTTTACGTTTTTGACTTGCCCCCCTGGGCCGTGGGGTACCCAGAACCGGGCCTTCTGGTGTACGCTGCTGATGGGGGTAGTAGTGGCAACCCGATCCCGTGGCTCAGGGTGGTCAGACCAAAAGGTGGCAGTCTATTTATCAGTGTTTTGAATGTCCAACTACGCCACCCATTGATTACGGTCAGAGATAACCGCCGCTGCAAGGCAGACCGCTGCGGCTGGTGTTGGTGTGCAGCACAGGGATAGGATAACTCCCCACGGGAAGAGTGTAGCCTCAGGGCAGTGTAGGTGGATGCTGGGGGTGATGGTGCAGGCGCAGCAAAGATCACACTGAGTCCAATGGTGCAGTCCAGGGTTTTTACTCACAGTTGTTATCCAAGTCACTTCTGTCAGCAATGACTGCCCAAGTTGTGCTGCGTTCACCAGGTGAGGAGCTCGGTCAACCCCCAGGCAATTCAGGAGTATGGCACAGGACCCCCTTCTGTCCTTTCTCTGGCCTCTCGTGCCCCACTAGTGACCAAACTTCTGTCCAGCTACCGCAGACCGTGTCGGGTAAGCGTTGGCCTCCGCTTCCCGCTATCCTATATGGCGCCTTCCTAGCAGGTTTGGCGGGGGGTCGCACCAATAAATGATCACGATCTCTGGTTCTTGGCTGAGGGATGATTTACCTCCACCAACTTGGGAATCCGGTACCCTTCCACAGCCTGACCCTTCACCCGATATAACACGGGTTTGCAACGGTTGCTGTCCGTTCTGCTCTCTTAGGGTCCCTTCTGCCTTCTTGTTTCTGGAGCCTTTCTACTCCTCTGTCTCTTCTCCTTCCTTCCTTCTCCTTCTTCTCTTCTCCTCTCTGGCCCCGGCCTTCTCTCTAGGCCTGCCTCGTGGAGCTGAGCTCAGGCTGAGCTGCGGCTCCCTGTCAGCTCTGACTGAACTACTGTTATGATCTGCTACAGAAACTAAGGAAAGGCAGGAGATCTGTCCCTACAATAGAACTAAACTAGATCCCTACGATGTAACGGGGAACCTGATTAGAGATGAGCGTTGTTCTACTCGAACTGTTCGCCAATCTCAAATTCGAGCTGTTTTGGGCGGTGTTCGAGCCGTTCGGCGAACACGAACAATTTGAGAAAAATTCGGCTGTTCGAGGTTATGTTCGATAACTGTTCGTGCACCAAAATCATAACTGGATTTTTTCTCAGTAATGATGAAATTTAATGTTAATACGCAGTTTGAGTGTACAGCGGGGTGGGGGGAGGGGCAGGGGATGGATCTCTGCAGGAACAATGAAGATCTCCATTTTTTTTTCTCTTTCCCGCATTTACAGTGGGGAGATGCAATCTGTCAGCCTATCAGCAGCGCACACACGGAGCGAAGTGCTTTTTTTCACACAAGCAAGGGCATGTGTCATTGGCAGTGTATGTCACATGTCCTTGCCCTATAAGACCAAGCCATTTTCCCCGTCGCCACCATTTTCTCACTGCTGCAGCTGCGTGTTAGACGGCACCGCTGTTGCTGTGTGCGCTATACCTTGTTAATTTCAAGCCAATTTTCGCACAAATATACAGATAGCTTGGGAGTAGGGAATAGTTGTGATTGCAGTCCTTTTAAGGACTAGGTTACAGCATTTCCTACGACTTTTATCAGGCAGGTCTGTGCTCTTAAATAGATAGGTTGTGGGAGTAAAGACTAATTGTAATTGGAGTCCTTTTCAGGACTAGGTTACATCAGTTCCTATCAGTTTTTGCCAGGCAGGTCTGTGCCAGTGCTGTGCAAGTTTTTTTCACAGCATTTGGCTGAATCTAGCAAAGCTAATCCTTTTTGGCCTATTGCAGAGTGTGTTAGTCAGTGGAGTAGCCTATCTGTGTTGCAAGATATACCACCTGTGTATAGAATACCAATTTTTTTACTGCACCTAGTGAAGTAAAATCTTTTGGGCATAGCATCATTCTATTAGTCCATCTATACTGACCTCCATCAGGTTGCAAACTGAATCTAATTTTTTTCTGCATCTAGCTCTGAAAAAATATTTGGCCTTCTAGCAGTGTGTGGGTCTTGTTCTATTAGTCCACCTATACTGACCTCCATCAGGTTGCAAACTGAATATATTTTTTTCTGCATCTACCTCTGAAAAAATATTGGGCTTCTAGCTGTGTGTGGGACTTGTTGTATTAGTCCATCTATACTGACCTCCATCAGGTTGCAAACTGAATATATTTTTTTCTGCATCTACCTCTGAAAAAATATTTGGCCTTCTAGCAGTGTGTGGGACTTTCTCTGTTAGTCCATCTATACTGACCTCCATCAGGTTGCAAATTAAAAATAATTTTTATCTGCATCTACAGTACCTCTGAAAAAATATTTGGGCTTCTAGCTGTGTGTGGGACTTGTTGTATTAGTCCATCTATACTGACCTCCATCAGGTTGCAAACTGAATATATTTTTTTCTGCATCTACCTCTGAAAAAATATTGGGCTTCTAGCTGTGTGTGGGACTTGTTCTATTAATCCATCTATACAGACCTCCATCAGGTTGCAAACTGAATATATTTTTTTCTGCATCTACCTCTGAAAAAATATTGGGCTTCTAGCTGTGTGTGGGACTTGTTGTATTAGTCCATCTATACTGACCTCCATCAGGTTGCAAACTGAATATATTTTTTTCTGCATCTACCTCTGAAAAAATATTGGGCTTCTAGCTGTGTGTGGGACTTGTTCTATTAATCCATCTATACAGACCTCCATCAGGTTGCAAACTGAATATAATTTTTTTCTGCATCTAGCTCTGAAAAAATATTTGGCTTTCTAGCAGTGTGTGGGACTTGTTCTATTAGTCCACCTATACTGACCTCCATCAGGTTGCAAATTCAAAATAATTTTTTGTATGCATCTAGCTCTGAAAAAATATTTGGCCTTCTAGCAGTGTGTGGGACTTTCTCTGTTAGTCCATCTATACTGACCTCCATCAGGTTGCAAATTAAAAATAATTTTTATCTGCATCTACAGTACCTCTGAAAAAATATTTGGGCTTCTAGCTGTGTGTGGGACTTGTTGTATTAGTCCATCTATACTGACCTCTATCAGGTTGCAAACTGAATATATTTTTTTCTGCATCTACCTCTGAAAAAATATTGGGCTTCTAGCTGTGTGTGGGACTTGTTGTATTAGTCCATCTATACTGACCTCCATCAGGTTGCAAACTGAATATATTTTTTTCTGCATCTACCTCTGAAAAAATATTGGGCTTCTAGCGGTGTGTGGGACTTGTTATATTAATCCATCTATACAGACCTCCATCAGGTTGCAAACTGAATATATTTTTTTCTGCATCTACCTCTGAAAAAATATTGGGCTTCTAGCTGTGTGTGGGACTTGTTGTATTAGTCCATCTATACTGACCTCCATCAGGTTGCAAACTGAATATATTTTTTTCTGCATCTACCTCTGAAAAAATATTGGGCTTCTAGCTGTGTGTGGGACTTGTTGTATTAGTCCATCTATACTGACCTCCATCAGGTTGCAAATTGAATATAATTTTTTTCTGCATCTAACCCAGCCAATAGTTTTGGCCTAATACCACAGTTTGGCCACTCAGCTCTGCTCGGTTACCATCCATTGTTTTTTGTGCAAACAACTCCAGAGTTGTGAATTAGTTAACCACCAAAATGAGTGGAAAAAGGCCTGCTGCTGGTGGAAAGGGGAATAGGCGTGTTGGGAAGGGGAAAAAAGGTTGTGTCCGTGGGGTAGGTGTTAAAGCACAAGTAACATCTGCAGAAGAAAGACCATCTTCCAGCCAAACTAAAATGTCTACTTCTTTTAGCGGACAATGTGATAAGATCCCTTTCTTACGGCCACGCCAATCGCTACAAATTCCAGATGAGGCACACAAACAGCAGGTGCTTCAACGGATATCAAGTGCTCCTTTAAGTGGGCTCTCCTCCACATCAACTTCAACATCACAAATACTCCAGTCCTCAAAGGTGTCACCCAAATCGCACTTGCTTCCTCACAGCTCCCAAATCTCCAGCTGCCTGTCTGAGTATGAGGTAGAACAGATGGTTGAGTCTGCAGAGCTGTTTACTCATACTATAGCCTGGGAATCAGAGGTCGACTCCAGCGCTTCTGTGAATCCAGACGAGGAAATGATCTGCACTGATGCCCAGAATCTTTATGAGTCGGATCCAGGACCAGACGCAGAAGGTTCTGACCATAATGTAGACCCTCATTCCCAAACTGTAACTCCTGTTGGTGGAGACAATGAGGAAGACGATGATAAGACTCAAATACCTGATTGGAGCGACAACTTTAGTTTTTTGTCAGGGCAGGAACAGGTTGGCTCTGAGGACGACGGGTGTGATAACACACAGGGTGATGATGATGAGGTTGGAGATGCCACTTACTGTCAACCCACAGTCAGCCAAGAGATGAGGTCAGCAGAGGAGGTGGAGGAAGATGCTAGTGACGACGAGGTCAGGTTGCGCCTTCCTGGACAGAGACGTAGTACTGGAAGCACGTCAACAACTGCATCCTCAAACACAACTCTGCCTCTCACCACAAGTCGTGGTGGCTCTTCAGGTCCCATGGGTGCTAAGCCTTGCATAGCCTGGGAATTTTTTCAGATCGATAAAGATGACCCAACTCGTGTTATCTGTAACATTTGTCAGCAAAAGCTAAGTAGAGGCCAAAAAATACATAGTTTGAGTACTTCATGCATGAACCGGCACATGGACATGAAGCATAAGTTGCAGTGGGAAGCTCAGTGTGCTACAATGCGGCCTAGCCGGCCGGGCCAACCACCGTCTGCCATATCTTGTGCATCCGCGGCCTCTTCATCCTCTGTGACTGGGGGGACAGCAGTCACACCTGTTTTGGGGCGCAGACCTGCCACCTCTTTACCCGCAACAGCCAGCGTGATTGGCAGGTCATCATTTTCTTTGGAGGTGGTAACAGCAGCTGGTGTTGAGCGCTGTCCGACATCGATAGCACCACCTTTGGATCAAGGCAACCTAACATGTCCGCCTGCATCTTCCTCACAGACCGGCAGTTTGCCGGGGACACCCTTATCAACCCTGTCTAAGCACAATAGCCAGCCCTCGGTCCCTCAGATGTGGACAAGTAAAAGACCATTTCCTCCTAGCCATGAGAAAGCTAAGAGGTTGAATTTCACCATCTGCAAGCTCTTGGCTACAGAAATGCTGCCTTTCCGCCTGCTGGACACAGAGGATTTTCGAGACCTTATGTCCGTCGCAGTGCCCCAGTACCAGATGCCCAGTCGGCACTACTTCTCAAAGAAAGGTGTGCCTGCGCTCCACCAGCATGTCGCACACAACATCACCGCTTCTTTGAGAAACTCTGTGTGTGACAGGGTGCATTTCACCACAGACACTTGGACGAGTAGGCATGGACAGGGGCGTTACATGTCGCTGACTGGGCACTGGGTAACTATGGTGACAGCAGGACAAGGGGCTGCTGTCCAAGTCTTGCCGTCCCCACGAGTTGTGCGTCAATCCTCTTTATGTCAAAGTTCCTCCACTGCTTCTGCCTCCTCAACCTCCTCTCGGTCTTCCACCTGCACCCAAAGCCTGTCTGGTCATGCCACAAGCTTTCTAACTGTGCAGAAGGGATCCTGCACACCTCCTTACTATGCTGGCAGTAGGGCTCAACGTCATCAGGCGGTTTTTACTTTGAAATGTCTGGGAAATGTGAGTCACACAGCTGAGGAGTTGTGGTCAGCTCTGGAGAACCAATTTCATGAATGGCTGTCTCCACTGGACCTGAAACCAGGGAAGGCCGTGTGCGACAATGCTGCAAACCTGGGTGCGGCCCTTCGCCGGGGCAATGTCACACACGTGCCTTGTATGGCTCACGTGTTGAACCTGGTTGTCCAGCAATTTTTAGCCCACTATCCCAGAAAAGATGGCCTTCTGCAGAGGGCACGGTCGCTGTGTGCTCACTTTCGCCGTTCTCATCCCGCAGCTCAGCGACTTACAGCTCTACAGAAGTCGTTGGGCCTGCCACTTCACCGGCTAAAATGCGATGTGCCTACCCGGTGGAATTCAACTCTGCACATGTTGCAGCGACTGTGGCAGCACCGACAAGCCCTGGTGCAATACGTTCTGACGTATAGCCTGGGCCAACGAGATCCAGAGGTGGGGCAAATCACGCTGGAGGAGTGGTCTCAGATCAGGGACCTATGCACCCTTCTGCACAGTTTTGAAATGGCGACGAAGATGTTTAGTGCTGACGATGCCATTATCAGCATGACTATTCCGGTGATTTACATGCTGGAGCACATGTTAAACAGAATTCGGAGTCAGGTGGTGGCACAAGAGGAGGTGGAGGAAGTAGAGGAGGAGTTGTATGCGGAAGGGCTAACATCTGCAAGGTCCAGACGGTCGGCAGCACCAAGGCGGCAGGCATGTGAGGGTGGGGGAGATGGTTTTACCAGGGCGCATGGTAGCAGCCAAACTAGTGAGGAAGGTGCAGGAGCCCAGGAAGAAGTGGAGGACGAACTGATGGAAGACTCATCAGATGAGGGAGACCTTGATCACATTTCTGTTGTGCGAGGTTGGGGGGAGAGGACAGAGGAAGGAAGCATGATTGTTACCTCGCCACCAACACAACAGGGACTTGGTGCTCCTGGATGCGCAACACACATGAGTGCCTTCTTGCTGCACTACCTGCAACATGACCCTCGAATTGTGAGAATTAGAAATAATCCTGACTACTGGGTTGCCACACTGTTAGATCCCCGGTACAAAAGTAAATTTGCCGAAATTATTCCTGCCATAGAAAGGGATGCACGCATGCAGGAGTATCAGCAGAGACTGTTGCAGAATCTTACATGTGCTTTTCCACAAAACACCAGTGGTGCACGTAGTGAATCTCACAGTTCCAACTTGCCAACCGTGGGACCGTCAAGTGTTCAGCACTCAAACCGTAACAGAACCACAGTATCTGCTGGTAACATCAATTTTGCGGAATCATTTCACCACTTTTTTAGCCCATCCTTTGCAAGGCCACAGGAGACAAGAAGTCTGACACATAGTCAACGCCTAGAGACGATGGTACAGGAGTATCTCCAAGTAAACATTGAAGCCACGACTGTGTCACTGGACCCTTGCTCTTTTTGGGCTTCCAATCTGGATAATGGCCGGAGCTAGCCACTTACGCCTTGGAGATCTTGTCATGCCCCGCAGCCAGCGTTCTGTCTGAACGTGTGTTCAGCGCTGCTGGTGGTGTGCTGACAGATAAGCGCACGCGGCTCTCCACTGATAATGTAGACAGACTCACGTTCATAAAGATGAACAAATCATGGATCCGAAACGACTTTTCTACCCCTGTGTCATCCTGGGGAGAGTAAAAGCTTGATGATTTGTTAAAATCACCCTACCAACCGTTTTAAGCTTTCAAATTACTAATCATGTTTATCTGTATCTTGACTGGAAAATAATTTGGGCTTTGTAGCAGTGTGCAGCACTGATCCTATTAGGCCATCTATAATAAGCTCCACCAGATTTAAAATTAAAAATAATTTTTAGCTGCATCTAGCCCGGAAAATAATTTTGGGGCTCCGAGATGCGCAAGACACATAAGTGCCTTCTTGCTGCACTACCTGCAGCATGACCCTCATATTGTCAGAATTCGAAGTAATCATGACTACTGGGTTGCCACACTCTTAGATCCCCCAAACTTTTCGATCAACCTTTTCATTTTAATAAAGACCAAAAAAATGGTCATTTTTGAAATTATAAGCATTAGCAGGTTGTTAGAAACTGAAATCAAACAGTTTTCAACTCAAAACTTTATTCTAGGTGATGTTACATTTTCACATAGGACCCCTTGTTCGAAAGGAGCTTCTGAACTCTCTCGTCCATTGAATTTGTCAGGTTTTGGATGGTTTCTGCTTCAATTGTTTTGCATGAGGACAGAATACCCTCCCAGAGCTGTTGCTTAGATGTGAACTGCCTCCCGCCATCATAGACACTCCTTTTAATGATGCTCCAAAGGTTCTGAATGGGGTAGAGGTCAGGGGAGCATGGGGGTCACACCATAAGTTTGTCCCCTTTTATGCCCATATCAGCCAGAGATGCAGATGTTTTATGTGCAGCATGAGATGGTGCATTATCATGCAGAAAAATGATCTTGCTGTGAAATACACGGTTCTTCTTCTTGAACCATGGCAGGAAGTGCTGTTTGAGAAAATCCACATACATTATGGAGTTCATCTTTAGCGCCTTCAGGGATCCTAAAGGGGCCGACAATCTCTCTCCCCATGATTCCAGCCCAAAACATTACTCCACCTCCTCCTTGTTGGCGCTGTAGCCGTGTTTGCGTGGGGTGTCCATCAACCAGCCATCCTCCACTCCATCCATCTGGACCATCGAGCGCTGCACGGCATCCGTGAACAAAACAGTTTTGAAATCAGTCTTCATGTAATGTTTGGCCCACTGGAGCCGTTTCTGCTTGTGTGAAGTGGATAGAGGAGGTCGACAGGATGGCGTATGCACAGCTGCAAACCTCTGAAGGACCCTGCATCTTGTTGTTCGGGGGACGTTGGAGGCACAAGCAGCTTCAAAAACTTGTCTGCTGCTATGACAAGGCTTTTTTGCCGCTGCTCTTTCAACCTGACGTAATTGCCTGTAGGAAAGAGTCCTCAATTTGCCCTTATCAGCACGCACACGTGTGTACTGTGAATCAGCTACATACTTCTTGATTGCCAAGACACTTCATCCTGATCATCGCACAATGTTGATTGTAGTCATGCCTTGACCTAAACACTCCACAATTTGTTGCTTCTCAGCAGCCGACACATCCTTTTTCTTTCCCATTTTGGCAGAAAATGTAGACTGCTTAATAATGTGAGAGAGCCTTCTTAAGTAGTCTTGCCTTTCATTGGACACACCTGCCAAACTAATTAGCACAGGTGTCTGCAATTGCTTACAGTGATATAAAGAGCCCTGACACACATCACCATCAATGAGTTTAACTGACAAACAAACAAATTCTTCCCTTATCACTCCTAAACACTTTTTGCATAATAATTTGGAACGCAGTGTACATGTGCTTTTCCACAAAACACCAGTGGTTCACGTAGTGAATCTTACAGTTCTAACTTGCCAACCGTGGTCTGTATGGAATTGTTCAATAAAGGGCCCAAAATTAAGATAACATAGATGGGAGAGGTCTCTATGAATAGGAATTCCTAAGTATTTGATACCCTGTGAGGGCTAGGCAAAGGGAAAGTTGGACTGGATGGAATCCTATATGGATTTGGGGAGGGAGACATCGAGGGCCTCAGACTTCGCTGCATTGATTTTAAAATTTTACCATGTAACAAAGTGATCTATTTCAGCCATAACAGCATTTATGGATATATGTGATTGAGTGATATATACTAGGACATCATCAGCAAATAGAGAGCACTTGTACTCGGTGCCTCCCACCTCAATCCACCTAATATTGGGGTTATGGCGAATTGATGAGAGCAGGTGCTCCGTCACTAGGATGTATAAGAGAGGGGACAGAGGACATCCCTGCCTTGTCCCATTGGTGATTGTGAAAGGTGATGAAAATGTTCTGACGCACCCCCTGGGCCTTGGGACACCCGGAGCCGGACCCTTTTTGGTGGATGCTGGTGGTTGTAGTCTTGGTGGCGGCGACCCGGTTCCGTGGCTCAGGGCGGTCAAACCAGTGGCGGAACTATTTATGTGGTTTTGATGTTTAAATGTCCGACTACGCCACCCGTGGATTGCGGTCAGAGTGAACCGCCGCTACAGGGCAGACCGCTGAGGCTGGTGTTGTGGGTGCAGCAGAGCGTAGCATAACTCCCCACGGGAGGAGTATAGCCTCAGGGCAGTGTATGCGGAGGATGGGGGTGAAGGTGCAGGGCAGCAGCAGTAATGACACGGAGTCAGTGATGCAGTCCAGGGCCTTTACTCACAGTTCTTATTATCCAGACCACGTCTGCAGGTAACGGCTGCCCACGTCGTACTGTGCTCACCAGGTGAGGGGCTCAGACAACTCCCAGATAACTTTGGAGCACTTCACAGGACCCCCTTTGTGTGTCCTTTGTCTGGCCTTTCTTACCAACACTTCTGTCCGGCTGCCTCGGGCCTCCTCTTGGTAAACTTGGCGCCAGTTTCCCTGACCCTATGTGGTGCCTTCCTAGCGGGTGTAGCGAGGGGCTGCGCCACATAAAATGTCAGAGCCTCCGGTTTCTAGCTGAGGGTCGTTTCCTGCCTCCACTAGTTCGGGGACCGGTCTCCCCCTTTGGCCTGACCCCTCCACGCAGGTGGATTCGGGCGTGCGGTGGCGACTCGCCCGTCCGCACCCCTGGGATCCCTTCATTCCTCGTTCCTGGAGCCTTCTCCGCTCCTCTTCCTTCCTTCTCCCTCTTCCAGGCCTGGGCCTCTGTTACTAGGCCCGCCTCCGGAGCAGAGCTCATGCAGAGCCCCTGCTCCCTGCCACTTCTGCTCAGACTTCTCTGCACTGAACTAAGATGGTGCCCACCTTTTATACTCCCTTCTTAATGCACCCAGGAACTGCTTCCTCCCTGCTCCTGCACTACAGGGTTCCCCTTCCTCAGTGTTCCCTCCCCCCACTCCAGCCAGGGACAGGGACTGTCGTGCCCATCTCAGGGGCATATTGGTCGCCCTGCCCCACGGCAATGTGGTGTAATGCATGCAGGTGTCGGGTCCTGATCCACACTCCATCCTTACCTGAGAGTGAGATATCACACCTCTGGGTGAGGTGCAATACGTCTGTAGCAACCGAGCCCTCAGGGTGCTACAGTTCCATTTATCTTCAGCCTAGGTGACGTATTGCGATACAGGGCCGTGATTTTGGCTATAAAAGGGTCCCCTAGACCCCTACCCCAAGCTTTTTAAGAGAATCATATATGGCGTGCCAGGAGACTCTATGGAATGCTTTCTCAGCATCCAACGAGAGTATCTAATTACAAATTTTTAACTGCATCTAGCCCAGGAAATACTTTGTGCCTAGTAGCAGTGTCTGCTAGTCAGCGGATTATCCCGGCTGTTAAGCAAGCTACACCACCTGTAGTTTAGACACTTAATTTTTTCAAAGGAAATGCTTCGGGACCATGGGATACTTAGTGAAGAGCATCAGGAGGCACCCCAAGGCATAGGGGCTGGGACTGGCAGTAGGATGCCTTGCGGTGGACAGCCGAGCTCGATCCTTATAAAAGCTTTTTAACTGCAGCAGCTTTAGTGGACGCTACTGGAGGTGGAATTACCGCGGCTGCTGGCATGAGACTTGCCCTCCAATAGATCCTTGTAAATGGATTTAAAGTGTATTCATTCAAATTAGAGAGACAATTTAAATTAAAAAGCTTAGAGCTGCCTCCACCACAGGGGGGCTCGCTCGACCCACCAGCGGACAGGCACCAGTATTGGGAGAGGGGGGCTGGCCGTCAGGGTTCACCGCGGCTCTGGCACAAACCCGGCGACATGGAGGTGGCACGGGCAGGAGCGGACTGGCCGTGTCGGCTTCTCACTTTTTGGATTTTAGAAGGGCATGACATGCCTATATCTGTGTCTCCCCCTCCTTTTACTCCTCCACCTCTTTTATTTTCGCATGACTATATGTACTTGTCACTTTTCCATGTGTTAGTTATGCCTTCTGAGCAGTTTGTCAGCTTTTGGACACCTTTGAAGGTGTTTTCTATGTGTTTCTATGTGTTTTTGTTTGCCTGCCATTGGTTTTAACGGTGTTCGAAGGTGTTCGACGAACAGTTCGACGAACAGTTCGGCGAACACACAGGTGTTCGACGAACCGAACCGAACTCGAACACTACGGGGGTGGCTCAACACTAAACCTGATCCTGCGATCAGACCCGCTAAAGTCCTCGGCTAGTCTGAACGCAGACCTATAGATGTGGGGGAGGGATCCCTACAAGATCTAGGGACTGGGATAAGTTGGACACCTCCTAGCAGAAATAGTAGCAGTCAAAGACAAACACACAACAAAAAGCATAGAGGTCAGAAGACCTAGCAAAACTAATAGAGAACGGCAATAGAGCAACAAGCTAGCTCAACAGTAGTAAATACAAATGAAGTCCAGCAAAGCCAGGAGGGCGGAGCCGGATAAAAAAGGCAAAAATGGTCATGTGACCAGCAAACTAAAAAAAAACTAACAGGAGAGTTGTAACAGTACCCCCTCTTCTAAGAGGATCCTCCAGATCCCCTAGACCCAGGCTTACCAGGAAACCTCCTGTGAAACGCTCGGACAAGTCTGGGGGCAGAAACATCATCCGCCGTCACCCATGAGTTATCCTCAGGTCCGAAACCCTTCCAAGCGACGAGATACTGCAAACTCCCTCTATACCGTCTAGAATTTAGGATGCGGGAAATCTCATATTCCCCGTCCTCCACCACCGGAGGAACAGTGGCAGAGGCGTCACCATCCGACACATCAGCTTTTTTCAACAGAGAAACATGAAACACCGGATTAATCCTCCAGGACGTAGGAACCTCCAGCCTAACAGCAGATTGGTTAACTATCTGAAGTACCTTAAAGGGCCCTACGAACTTGGGACCCAATTTTTTAGAAGGAATCCTCAATCGCAGATTCTTAGAGGACAACCAAACCATGTCACCAACAGCAAACAAAACCTCTTGCCGTTTCCTATCAAAGTACCTGTTAGATTTTTTGTTAGCCTCCTGAAGATTACCACCACATCCGTCCAAACTCTCTCCAAATCACCGGAAAAACTCTCCTCCTCAGGCACAGCCGAAACCAATTTGGAAAATGACCCAAAAGACGGATGTCTCCCAGAACAACAAAAAAAAGGCGAACACCCAGCAGAAGAGGATGTATGGTTGTTAAGAGCAAATTCAGCAAGTGGCAGAAACTCAGACCACCCCTCTTGATTGTCTGCCACAAAACAACGCAAGAACTGCTCAACATCCTGGTTCTTCCTTTCTGTCTGGCCATTAGACTCAGGATGATATCCGGATGAAAACGACAAATGAACTCCCAACCTGTCACAAAAGGCACGCCAAAATCGAGCCACGAACTGAGGTCCCCTATCAGAAACAATGTCAGTAGGAACACCATGTAGTCTGACAATCTCCTTGACAAAGGCCTTAGCGAGTGTCTTAGCGCAAGGCAGTTTGATGAAGGGAACCAAGTGACACATCTTGCTAAAACGGTCCATGACCACCCAGATGACCGTGAAACCTTCAGAGGGAGGAAGGTCAGTAATAAAGTCCATAGCCAGATGTGTCCAAGGTGCACTAGGAACCTCCAGAGGGCAAAGCAACCCCGCAGCAGGAGCATGCGAAGACTTGGATCTTGCACACACAGTACATTGGCGCACCCACTTAATGACTTCCTTCTGCCATCCAGGCCACCAAAAACTGCGACCCACAAGTCTCTTGGTCTCAGAAATTCCTGGATGACCTGCCAGCCGAGACTCATGACACTCAACAAACAAATCTCTCCTAAAGGTCCTAGGCACAAACAACCTCCCATGGGGAGTGTTAGATGGGGCATTCTCCTGTGCTTTAAGAATCTCATCCTCCAAAACGGAGTCCAAAGCAGCAATCACAACACCTTCTTGTAAAATGGTCTCCTCCTCCTCCTCAACACCGACCATGGGAGAAAAGCTGCGAGACAAAGCATCCGCTTTAACATTCTTGGTACCCGGGATGTAAGTAACGGAAAAATTAAACCGCGAGAAAAAAAGTGCCCACCTAGCCTGACGGGCATTCAAGCGCTTGGCAGCATCAAGATATATCAGATTTTTATGATCAGTGAAAACCTGAACGGGAAATTCAGCACCTTCCAAGAGGTGACGCCAGTGTTCAAATGCGAGTTTAATCGCCAGCAATTCCCGATTACCAATATCGTAATTAAGTTCAGTCTCGGAAAATTTTTTTGAAAAAAAGGCACAGGGATGTACTCCATCTTTGTTTTCCTGAGACAACACCGCACCAACCCCCACCGAAGAAGCATCAACCTCAACCAAAAACGACTTAGTCACATCAGGCTGCATAAGGATGGGAGCAGAGGTGACCTCTCCTTTAAAAACACAAAAGCTTCAATGGCCTCAGAAGTCCACTGAACCGCATTAGCACCTTTCCTGGTGAGATCGGTCAGCGATTTGACAATAATAGAAAATTTTTTTATGAATTTTCTGTAATAATTGGCGAAACCCAAAAACCTCTGTATCGATTTCAAACCAATAGGCCTAGGCCATTCCTGTACAGCCTGAACTTTAACCGGGTCCATCTCAAAACCTTCACTGGAGACAATGTAGCCCAAAAAACTAATTCTCTGTACAGCGAACTCACATTTCTCCAGCTTAGCAAAAAGCGAATTGTCCATTAATAACTGTAATACCTCACGTACGCTCCGCCAATGAGACTCCAGATCCGGCGAATAAATCAAAATGTCATCCAAATACACAACCACATCTTTGCCGATTAAAGGTCTAAGGATATCATTAATAAGATTCTGAAAAAATGCAGGAGCATTGGTGAGACCAAAAGACATAACCAGATTCTCAAAATGACCCACAGGAGTGTTAAAAGCAGTCTTCCATTCATCACCCTCCTTCATGCGCAACAAATTGTATGCCCCCCGGAGATCAATTTTAGAGAACCACTTGGCCCCCACTAACTGGTTAAATAAATCAGGAATCAATGGCAGTGGGTAAGGATTGCGTACAGTAATTTTATTAATCTCACGAAAGTCCAGACAAGGGCGTAAACCGCCATCTTTTTTTTTTACAAAAAAAAAACCAACAGCCACAGGAGACTTGGAAGGCCTAATGTGACCAGCGGCCAAGCTTGTCTGTATGCATTCCTCCAAAGCCTTTCTCTCAGGAATAGTAAGATTAAATAAATGACTCTTAGGAAGAGTCGCTCCAGGGACAAATTCAATGGTAGAATCATAGTCTCTATGGGGAGGCAAAACCTGCGACTCCTCCTCAGAAAAAACTCTCCAAAAATCCTGAATAGGTACAGGCAATTCCCCTTTATCCACAGCAGCAATTCGCCCGTTACAACACTTGTCATAACACTTAGGGCTCCAGGACTTAATTTCATTGGTAGACCAATCCAGTACAGGATTGTGCAATTTTAACCAGGGTAACCCCAATATTACTGGAGAAGGCAAATTATCCAATACCACCAAATCCAAATTCTCTTGATGAATACCATTAATAGTGAGGGGAAATTCACAGACCTTGTGAGTAACACTCTTCAAGGGAGAGCCATCGACAGAAACCACAGCAATAGGGGATGACAAAGTTTTAGGTTCTAATCTAAGTTTTTCCAAGAATCCCCCATCAATCACATTCAGAGTAGATCCACAATCCACAAATACCCGAAATTCAATTAATTCATCCTGAGCAGCAGTAGTAGCAGATAGGAATACCCCCTTAGAATTTAAACAGGCAATACGGGCATGACTGACCATTTTTTTTTCTTTCTTCATACAAAGCACACAGCCCTTAATAAGATGACCAGAATTTCCGCAATAGAAACACAAGCCTTCAGAAAGTCGGCGGTCCTTTTCCTGAGAGCGGAGCGCCATCGCCCCAATTTCCATCGGCTCTCCATTGTCAGCACAGAACCTCTCAGGACTCGAAGCTGACATAGCAGAGGATTGGCTCTCATTAACCCTTGCACGCAGTCTCCTGTCCACCCGTATAGCTAATTGCATTGCCTCCTGCAAGTTTCCAGGTGTGGGATAAGCAATCAGTAAATGCTTAACCCTTTCACCTAGCCCTGCAAGAAACAAGCTTTTCAAAGCTGAATCGTTCCACCCCACCTGGGCAGACCACCGACGGAAGTGAGAACAATATTTTTCCACATTACCTGATCCCTGCTTCAAACGTCTTAATTCAGACTCAGCAGATGAGACACGATCAGGATCATCGTACAACAAACCCAAAGCAGAAAAAAAACTATCCACTGAACTAAAGCACGGATCACTAGGTTGGAGAGAGAAGGCCCATCCCTGAGGATCTTTGCGCAAAAGTGACATTATGAACCCTATGCGCTGTGATTCATCACCAGAGGATCCGGGTCTCAAACGAAAATATAATAGACAAGCATTTTTAAAAGAAAAAAAATCTTGTTGTTCGCCAAAAAATAGATCAGGCAGACGTACCTTTGGTTCCACAACTCACGTGTTGTTGGAGCTTGGTCACCTCCAGAGAGAGTCCCTGCAAGCGTTGAGCCAAATCTTGCACCGAGATCATGTTGGAAAACTGGAGGTCTTTCCCCAGAGAAAATCCTTTCCCTTTTTTTTTTTTTTTTTTATGGCTGGACTTACTGTTATGATCTGCTACAGAAACTAAGGAAAGGCAGGAGATCTGTCCCTACAATAGAACTAAACTAGATCCCTACGATGTAACGGGGAACCTGATCCTGCGATCAGACCCGCTAAAGTCCTCGGCTAGTCTGAACGCAGACCTATAGATGTGGGGGAGGGATCCCTACAAGATCTAGGGACTGGGATAAGTTGGACACCTCCTAGCAGAAATAGTAGCAGTCAAAGACAAATGACGCGCCCCTGAGCCTGTGTCGCGCTGCGTTGCGCACGCGGGAGCTTACCTGGAGCCGGATCTCTTGAGGGTTGTAGTCTCATGGCGGTGACCCGGTCCGTGCCCAGGGAGTCAAACTGAGCGGCGATGTAACAGCGGTAGATGCAGGACGACTACGCCACCCGTTGAATGCAGCTATGGAGCTGCCGCTGCAGGACAGTCCGCTGAGGCCGGTGGATGGATGGTGCAGCGTAGATGGTATAACCCCCAACGGGAGGGGTATGGCCTCAGGGCAGCAGATGTGGATGATGGGGGTAGCAGGAACCACTCAGAGACGGTGCGGTGTAATTCAGGGTCTTTACTGGTAACAACGATAGACCCTCCCGGAGTACTTGCTAGTGAACGGGGCCTGGTCAGTGCTTGAGCAGATGGGATCTCCCCTGGCCAGGCGGAGTTGTAGGCCTCCCAAACTGACTGTACTCTTCTGGCTACCTTGCTAGAAGCGGATATAAGTAGCCCACGTCCCTGAGTGTACCGTGTGGTGCTCACCCGTATGGCCGGTGACTCGGGGCCTTCTAATGGCTTCCGCTCCACGATGGCGGTGCTGGTCCCACGCGTGTGACCGTGCCTTCGGGTTTCTGGGCCTGAGGACCTGAAATCCCCTGCCGGTCGGCTTCTGCTGCTGGGTAAGAGTTAGTCCCCACAGCCTCGGACGCCGGGTCCGGTAAGAAAGCTTCTCAGTCAGGGCGAGCTCTGCAGCTGCCAGCCCCTGACTCGTAGTAGTATTGCTTCTGCTGTTTCTTGTCTCTACTCTCCTTGACTGCTAACCCTGCTTCAGCCCCGGGTTTTTATAGGGGAAGTTCTTCCCCTCCCAAGACTGGGCAGGAGGTGTGGCATGCACAGGATCCCTGACCAAAGGACCTCCCACCTGCTCTCAGACATAACATTACATTACTGTGGGAACCAGACCCCTGGGGTGCCACATTCCCCCCTAGTAAAATTTAGTACTCCGGGACTAAACACATTTTAGAAAAACATAACAAGATATAACAATAACAATACAATAAGAAACACATAAAGGTGGTCACGGCATGTCCGTAACCGGGTGCAGTCTTTGAAGAAAGCAAGGTGTCCATTTCACCAAAACAGGGAGACGTAACCAGGTAGGGGTCTGTCCTACCCCGAGTCCTTAACAGTCTCTAGTCCATCCTGGGTTACGCTCCAACTAATTGTACAAGGATTCCCGGTAGATCCACCAAGGATTCCTAAAAATAACTGGAAACACAAAATTATACACAAGCAACAATACACAGATAAACATAAATAAAACAACTTATACACTTCAAATCCTCCAGTGTGCGGGTAACTGGCCTCTAGTGGCCCTAGTGGACCTACGGAGCTGACTGTCTGGCCCTGAACTACAGGGTGTAGGAGCTGTCAAGGGTAAACTGGGCAGCTGTCTACCGGCTCTTTGTCTCACTAGGGGTACGGCAGGCTCACTATAAGCAGAGGGTTGATCCTCCTGTTCTGCTTGTGTGGAGTCTTCTGCCTCCTGGACCGGCTGTTCTTCCAGCTCTACCTGTTGCTCCGTAGGTGCTTGGGATGCTGGTTGGAGGAAGGTGAGTACGGGTACCACAACTGCACCATTGACTTGAGTCCAAGACCGAGGGAAGTCCCCGAGCACAGTACTAACCATATCTTCCCTTTCCTCTACGGGTCGATGGTCTTCTTGTTCCTCTTCAGGGTTCCTCAGTTGTTTGAGACACTTCTTCAGGTGGTCCCGGGATACAATGGCTGTGGTTTCCCCTCCGTCTTTACTGATGGTACAAACCTTCGGGTTCTCGTGGCTTGAGGGCAGTACGGTGTACGGGTCCTTCTCCCACTGGTCGTCCAACTTGTGGAGCCGTCTCTTCCTCTTCAAGACCTGCTCTCCGGGTACCAGGGGAACAGCGGGAGCATACTGGTTGTAAGTTTTCTCTTGTCTTTCCCTAGCCTGACAGAGAATTCGCTCCACGCTCTCCTGTACTCTCCGGTACTGCTGCTGCCTCTCTGTGTCCCAGTCTGTTTCTGGTGAAGTGTCCTCGGGTGTCAGGACTCCCATTTCCAGGTCAACAGGTAACTTACCAGGTCTTGCCCTCATTAGGTAAGCCGGGGTACAGTTGGTGGAACCTACCGGGATGTGGTTGTATAGGTCCACCAGATCGGGCAACTTCTCAGGCCACAGACTGCGTTCTTCCAGGGGCAACGTTTTTAGAAGATCCATTACCACCTGGTTCATTTTCTCACAAAGTCCATTAGTTTGCGGATGGTAGGGTGTTGTCCTTATCTTCCGGCAGCCATACAGATTGCAGAATTCCTGGAAGACCTCCGCTTCAAAGGCAGGTCCCTGGTCCGTCAGCACTTGGTCCGGGTACCCGTGTGGACGGCAAAAGTGCTGCTGGAAGGCTCTAGCTGCTGTTTGAGCCGTTAAGTCCTTGACGGGGACGACAACCAGAAACCGGGAGTAATGATCCACGATGGTTAACGCGTAGACGTAGCCACTTCTGCTTGGGGTCAGTTTTACATGATCCAAGACTACCAGTTCCAACGGTTGCCTGGTGACGATGGACTGCAGGGGAGTCTTCTGGCTGGCACGGTCCTTCCTTCTCAGGTTGCACGGGCCACAGTCTCTGCACCACTTCTCGATGGTTCCCCTCATGCCTACCCAGTGGAACCGCTCGCGCAGCAGGAACTCCAGCTTCTTCCACCCGAAGTGTCCAGCTCCCTCGTGGTATGCCTCCATCACCATGGCTGCGTCTCTTCGTGGCACCACTACTTGCCAGAGTAATTCATTCGTCCGGGAGTTAACCATTCGGCGGCACAACTTCCCTTTGTAAAGGAACAGTCGACTCTTCTCTGCCCATAGTTGTTTGGCTTCCTCCGGAGCGTCTGGTTCAAGGCGAGCCTCCGGCCGAGTCAGCATCTCCTTCACCAGTCGGACGGCAGGGTCGCTGTCTTGCGTTTCCGCCCAGTTGTAGTGGGGTAAGGGGTTCAACGTAACAGCCTGCTTACTCCTTACCCGGTGGGAATACTGGATAGTCCCATGACGGTGGAACGCAGGGAGTTCAACTTCTTCCAGTCCCTCCGGATCTTCTCCTCCGTCCGGCAGGTTGGGCATCCTGGACAGGGCGTCCACGTTGGTATTGGAGCGTCCTGCCCGGTATTTGATTGTGAACTCGTAGTTGGACAGACGGGCCATCCACCTCTGTTCCAGGGCACCGAGTCTTGCCGTGTCCAGGTGTGTCAACGGGTTGTTATCCGTGTACACGGTGAACCGGGAAGAAGCGAGGTAATGCTTAAAGCGCTCGGTGACTGCCCATACTACGGCCAGGAACTCCAGCTTAAATGAGCTGTGATTCTCGGGGTTCCTTTCGGTGGGTCGCAGTTTTCGGCTGGCGTAGGCGATTACTCGTTCCTTCCCCTGCTGGATCTGGGACAGTACGGCTCCTAGCCCGATGTTACTGGCGTCGGTGTAGAGGATAAAGGGCTGGCTATAATCCGGGTACGCCAGGATTTCGTCCCCCGTGAGGGCCATCTTCAGCTGGCGGAAGGACTCTTCTTCCAGCTCCTCCCATTTGAAGGGCGGCTTCTGGTTCTTGGCCTTCCGGGACTGGCCTATCAGGAGGTCCTGCATAGGTGCTGCCTTTTTGGTGAAACCGGGAATAAACCTTCGGTAGTAGCCTACCAACCCGAGGAACTGCCGCACTTCTTTTACGCTGGAGGGGCTTGGCCATTCCTTAATTGCGGTGATCTTATCAGGGTCGGGAGCCACTCCGTCAGCGCTCACCACGTGTCCCAGGTACTGCACCTTTGGTTTCAGGAGGTGACACTTGGAGGGTTTCACCTTTAGGCCGTAACTTGCCAGAGCTTCGAACACTTCCGCCAGGTGTTTCAGGTGGTCCTCATACGTCTTGGAATATACGATGACATCGTCCAGGTACAACAGGACCGTCTCGAAGTTTCTGTGGCCCAGACAACACTCCATTAGTCGTTGGAAGGTTCCCGGTGCGTTGCAGAGTCCGAACGGCATGCAGGTGAACTCGCTAAGTCCCATCGGGGTGGTGAATGCGGTCTTCTCCCGGTCCGCCTCTGCTACAGGAACCTGCCAGTACCCGCTAGTGAGATCCAAGGTAGAGAAGAAGTTAGCAGATCTTAAAGCAGCCAATGACTCCTCTATCCTTGGTAAGGGTTACGCATCCTTGTGTGTGATACGATTGATTTTCCGGTAATCTACACACATCCTCATGGTGTTGTCTTTCTTTCGGACTAAGACTAGTGGAGCTGCCCAGGGGCTACAGCTATCCCTGATCACCCCAGCCTCCTTCATGTCTCTAAGCATCCCCTTGGCGTGTTGGTAGTGGGCAGGGGGTACGGGTCGATACCTCTCTTTTATAGGAGGATGGTCTCCCGTGGGGATGTGGTGTTCTACCCCCTTGACTCGCCCGAAGTCTAACGGGTGTTTACTGAACACTCTCTCGTACTCCTGAACCACCCGATAGACTCCTTGTTTCTGGTGTGCGGGAGTGGAGTCAGTACCCAGATGTAGTTGCTGACACCAGTCCTCCATGTTTTTCTTAGAGCCGTTACCTTCCTCCGGGTGAGATGGAGGCAAGGGTTCCACAGATTGTATAGAATTTTGGTTAATGGTATATAATTTGGCTAGCGTGGCATACCGGGGCAGGTACACTTCCCTCTCCCCGATATTTATTATGCGAACGGGCACCCTCCCATGGCGTACATCAACCACCCCCCGTGCTGTCAAAATGGTGGGCCTACTGTCCGAGTAAACTGGTTCTACCATTGCCTGGTAATCTCTACCTCTCAGACCAATAGCTGCCCGGCACCAAATCATCATTTCACTTTTTGGGGGCATGGCAATAGGAAAAGGGTCACACATTCTTACGCTACCAATCTCACCGCCGGAGAGTTCCACCTGTTGCCGTCGCATCAGTGCCCGGATCTCTTTCTGGAGCACCCGCTGCTCGCCGGAGCTGGCGTTCTTGGCAACCTGCTGTAAAAGGAAAATCACCTCTGCAAGACAATTTTCAATTACATTAGTTCCTAGAGTTATTTTTGGGTGACTCTCATGTTTGTCAATATCTACAATGATCAGTCCCTGTGCTGCCAGTTCGACTCTACCGATTTTGATGGTCACTTCTTTAAATCCGATCTGTGGCACGGGCTGGCCATTGCTGGTGATGATACTCAAGTCGTCGTCAGGGTAGCGGGTAATATCCGAGTCATTCCAGTACTGCTTAAAGAGCACGTACGGGATGGTGGTGACCTGTGACCCGGTGTCCAGTAGGGCACTCATGGGAATGCCATCCAGTACCACAGGCAAGACTGGACGTCCTCCCACATATCTGTCGCGCCAGTTCGATGGGCCTGGTGATCTTTTTCCTGGGGGTTGGCCCTCTACCCCAGGTTGTGCCCGTTTAAAGAACAGTACCTTGCCATATGTCCAGGTTGATTGCAGCGGCGGCAGATGGGTCGTCTGTCCTCGCTGTATCGGTCACTGGGTCTTCCTCTGGCCGGTGGGGTCCTCCTTGGTCGACGCCACGGGATGTCCTCCGGTCCGGATGCCAGCTGGATCTTCCCTGGGGTGGAAGCCTGTAAAGACTGCACAGTTAGGGTTAGCGCAGCAACGCTCTTAGCTAGCTCTTGGACCTGATGGTGTAGGTCTGGAGCCGGGTCATTGTCCAAAGCCTGCGCATCAGCTCCCACAGGCCCTGCCGACAAGGGCGCCGCCTCCTGGTGGTAAGTGATAGCAGGGCGCTTGTGGGTCACAACGCCACCCGGTGCCGGTTCTCGGAGCACCCGGATGGCTCTGTCCTTGAACTGTGCAAAGCCCAGATGGGGATCCTGTAAGGCCATTGCCCGCAACTGGGTTCGGTGGGTATTACAATACAGTCCCTCTATAAACTGTTCGGTCAACAGCCTGTCCTCGTTTCCCACTCCATCAGGGTCGGTCTGCTTAATGGCCCTCAGGGCCTCTTGTAGGTTTAGTGCATAGTCCCTTATACTCTCATGCGCTCGCTGCTTGCACCCGTAGAATCTAAGCTTAATCTCGGCTGAGGTGCGGGTATCAAAGGTGTCCTTCAGCCGGGTTAGTATCCCTGCGACAGTCTTCCTCCCAGGTGGCCAGGATTTTACTTCCCTTTTGGCTGCCCCGGTTAGTTGGGCCACCAGGATGCTCACTTTTTGCTCTTCTGTGAGGGGGTACACCTGGAAGAGGCTATCCAGCTTTTCTCTAAAGTCATGCAGGGTATGTGACTCCCCTGAGTACTGGGGTAGCCAAGCTGCTCCCGGGATATAGGGCATGGTGAAGGGCATAACTGCAGCAGAGGTAGCGCTGGCGGGGGTTGAGGCAGTGAAGCTCTCCTCCGTATCCGACATCTTCCTCCCCCCTAGTGGACCGTGGCCTACCTTGCGATGATCCTCTTCCGTAGGCCGCGGCTCCGCAGTGGATCGTCAGGGTTGAGGACCTTCCGTCGCGCTCCTGTGACGTCGGCGTCTGCTGGGCTCCTTCCAGGACCTTACGCAACGTCCGGACGTGAGGCGGGGCTTCAGTTCTCGCGCGCTTTCGGAGTCCACGCCCCTCTTCTTCCCGCGCGGCGTCCTCAAGATGGCGTCCAATGGCGGGAAAACTCCACGGATGGCGGGAAGAAGGCAGAAGATGGCGCCGGATGGCGGGAAACTTCACCGATGGCGGGAAGAAGGCTGAAGATGGCGCCGGATGGCGGGAATCTTCACCACAGGTAAGTTTGAAAAGTCTCTTTTTCAGGCACGCAGTACCCGGTGGTTGCGGGCACGAACTCCTGCCGACTACGCCAAAGTTGACGCGCCCCTGGGCCTGTGTCGCGCTGCGTTGCGCACGCGGGAGCTTACCCGGAGCCGGATCTCTTGAGGGTTGTAGTCTCGTGGCGGTGACCCGGTACGTGCCCAGGGAGTCAAACTGAGCGGCGATGTAACAGCGGTAGATGCAGGACGACTACGCCACCCGTTGAATGCAGCTATGGAGCTGCCGCTGCAGGACAGTCCGCTGAGGCCGGTGGATGGATGGTGCAGCGTAGATGGTATAACCCCCAACGGGAGGGGTATGGCCTCAGGGCAGCAGATGTGGATGATGGGGGTAGCAGGAACCACTCAGAGACGGTGCGGTGTAATTCAGGGTCTTTACTGGTAACAACGATAGACCCTCCCGGAGTACTTGCTAGTGAACGGGGCCTGGTCAGTCCTTGAGCAGATGTGATCTCCCCTGGCCAGGCGGAGTTGTAGGCCTCCCAAACTGACTGTACTCTTCTGGCTACCTTGCTAGAAGCGGATATAAGTAGCCCACGTCCCTGAGTGTACCGTGTGGTGCTCACCCGTATGGCCGGTGACTCGGGGCCTTCTAATGGCTTCTGCTCCACGATGGCGGTGCTGGTCCCACGCGTGTGACCGTGCCTTCGGGTTTCTGGGCCTGAGGACCTGAAATCCCCTGCCGGTCGGCTTCTGCTGCTGGGTAAGAGTTAGTCCCCACAGCCTCGGACGCCGGGTCCGGTAAGAAAGCTTCTCAGTCAGGGCGAGCTCTGCAGCTGCCAGCCCCTGACTCGTAGTAGTATTGCTTCTGCTGTTTCTTGTCTCTACTCTCCTTGACTGCTAACCCTGCTTCAGCCCCGGGTTTTTATAGGGGAAGTTCTTCCCCTCCCAAGACAGGGCAGGAGGTGTGGCATGCACAGGATCCCTGACCAAAGGACCTCCCACCTGCTCTCAGACATAACATTACATTACTGTGGGAACCAGACCCCTGGGGTGCCACACAAACACACAACAAAAAGTAAAGAGGTCAGAAGACCTAGCAAAACTAACAGAGAACGGCAACAGAGCACCAAGCTAGCTCAACAGTAGTAAATACAAATGAAGTCCAGCAAAGCCAGGAGGGCGGAGCCGGATAAAAAAGGCAAAAATGGTCATGTGACCAGCAAACTAAAAAAAACCTAACAGGAGAGTTGTAACAACTACTCTCTACTCCTTTTCTCTCTACTCTCAACAAGATGGCTCCCACCTTTTATCTGCTTCTCTGTGTCTGAGCTCAGGTGACCTGCACCCAATGAGCTCCTTCCTGTGCTCCAGAAACTGTCCCCTTTTGCTCCCACACCACTGGGTTCTCTCCTCCCTCCCCACTCCAGCCAGGGACATAGTCAGTTGTGCCTGCAATATGGGAGCACCGGCGAGCTGTCCCCCGGAAATGGGGAGTGTATGTGTGTGCAGCCAACTGAGCCCTGGTCCACACTCCATCCTTACCTGGAAGTGGAATATCACACCTCTGGTTGAGGTGCAATACCCCTGAAGCAACTGAACCCTCGGGGCGCTATATTTCCGTAGCTCCGTGAACATGATTTGCGACTGTTTGACAGCTTTAATACATGTGTGGAATGCTGGAAAAACAGGCATTCCTCACATGTATTAAAGCTGTCAAACAGTCGCAAATCACTTTCCCGGAGTGACGAAAACTTAAAGCCCGAGCACACTGAAGATAATAGGTGCTCGCCTGAGCATGCTCGTAAATCTCGAGCAATGAGCATGCTCGATCATCACTATTTGCTATGTGTAGCACAAGTGATCAGACGATGGCAGCTTCAACTCTCCCAAGGAGACTATTAAAGTAGGTAAAAAGTAAAAAAAATGTTTTAAAAATATTTAAAAAATGTAACAGTTCAAATCACCCTCCTTTTGCCCCATTCAAAATAAAACAATTAAAAATAAAAAATACACATATTTGGTATCGGCGAGTTCAGAATCACCCGATCTGTCAAAATATAAAGAGAATTAGTCAGATCGGTAATGAGTAAAAAAAACAAAACTGTAGAATTTTGGTTGCTGCAACATTGCAATAAAACGAAATAACGGGCAATAAAACATCGTATCTACCCCAAAATGGCATCAATAAAAACGTCAGCTCAGCGCGCAAGAAATAAGCCCTTACCCGGCCCCAGATCCCAAAAAAGGAGATTCCATGGGTCTTGGAAAATGGCTCCATTATTTTTTTTTTTACAAACTTTGGAATTTTTTTTCACCACTTAAATAAAAAAGAACCTATACATGTTTGGTGTCTACAAACTCGTAATGACACGGAGAATCATAATGGCAGGTCACTTTTAGCATTTACTGAATATGTTAAAAAAAACAATTGTCAAATTGCACTTTTTTTGCAATTTCACCACACTTGGAATTTTTTTCCCGTTTTCCAGTACACAATATGGTAAAATCAATGGTGTCGTTCAAAAGTACAACTCGTCCGCGAGAAACAAGCCCTCACACGGCCATATTGACTGAAAAAAAAAGTTATGGCTCTGGGTAGAAGGGGAACAAAAAATGAAAATGCAAAAACAAAAAATCCCAGGATGGTAAAGGGGTTAAATGAGCAATGTATATATGTGATTTGTTTTTTGAAATCTATGTCTTAATCCACAGTTTTTAATACACCGTATTTTACAGACATTAAAGGTTTTAGAGGAGGAAAATAGAAAAAAAATGTGAAGAAAAAAATGTCATGCTGCATTGTTATGGGGAAGGGTCTCCTGCTGGCACTGTTTATGGCCCCCACACGCCGATGTCAGCTGCCGGAATATTCACTGCTCCCCATGCCCGGGGGTGTGTAGAAAGTTTTAAGAAAATTATACAAACAACCTTTTCACCTATCTAGATTAGTGCCCTTATGGGAAAATCCTAGATTTATTCAGGGTAAACAGAACAAGCTTTGTAAGCAATGGAACCAGAAAGGGATTTATTAAATGTTAATGAAGGAAGGCTGCTCACCTGGCTGGAATTCTCAGGGATGTATGATATGGGAGATCATCAATGTCTACAGTACCACCAAACAGTTACTTTCTACAGCTCTATGGTGAGAGATTTCGGGAAGGTGGAAAGGAGGGGTGATTTTGACATATTCATGTGGTCTAGCTCATGGGTAAATTCCCTATCCACAATATACCAAAGGATTAAGAGACAAATTCTGCACACTGCGGTACCTGATTTATTTATCCATTGGAGTATAGCGCTAAATGACACTTAGAGAGATGGTAAACTTTTGACGGGCTTGGATAAAGTAAAAATAGCAATGAACAATGGAGAGAAATGCAGAACAAACTGATTCATAATGCCATTTATGCTTTCAATTTTTCCTACAAAGATGCTTCATCACATTATTTATGAAAATGCCCAAAATGTAACCTAAAACCAATTTGTTTGATAGCATCAGGCGATGCCCTTCCACCCAAATGGTGTGGGAAGAGACCCTTCTCTATTTAGATAATGGTTGGAGAATTAAAGTCCCACAGTCTCCTCGGGCATGTTTATTTCATCATATTGTAACAGAACATCGGGAGGATGGGGACAGAGTTCTGTCTATACAGATAATACATGTAGTTCTATTGGTGGTTAAAAAATGTATACTTAGATATTGGTTGAAGAACGAGACACCTCAATTATCTGAAATAATCAAAACTCTGAAAACCTTATTAGTTTATGACAAACTTGAGTAAGAAAGACAAAAAGAAAAGTCGACGACAGCGTTTTTTCACAAACTGAGATCTTTTAATGAATATAGCAATACACAATCTGATATGTCACAGCTGATGAAAGTATTCTGACACACATCCTGGTATCATACGGAGGAACATAGGGGGACAACAGGATTACTTAAAGTCTAATGGATTCACTTATTTTTACATCTATTCATATAAGGATTTTAGAAAAGTGTTTTTTTGTTGTTTTGCATGCAGAGTTAAAAATTGAATCTGTTAAAATTGTGGAAAAAAAATTATTGGATGGATTTCACACTTATTTATAAAGATGCGGTCTGTGTTGGTAAATGTCATGGAGATTCTAGGATTATAACCTGATTTGTTTGTCTATTTTGTCTCATTAAATAAAGTTTGTTTAAAAAAAAAAAGATGAGAACACTAGATTCCATCATGACATCATAATTAACCATCACTACTTACAGAAGTGTTTACACCCATATAGTCACTTTGACATTCCGGTGTCATTGCTGTCAGTGAGAAGCTACATAGCTAATCATATACTGATTGCGCTTGGATTTACTTTGGATTTACTTGAAATGTCTGAAATTCCTTCAGACAGACTTCAGGTGTTAGCACTGCTCCAGGGGATTCTTACCACCTACGCCCCTGACATTGTGCTACCACTACCCGATGGCGTCCTCAGCTTCACTTACCGGCTGGTTATGAAGCTTGTGATAGACTGCCTGACCAAATACCACAAAGGTCGTATTAGCTCAGAATATCTTGAGCATTTACAGCAAAACATCTGGACAATCGTACAGCAGGTAAATAGCAGGCAATCTGCACAAATCTTATAATAATAATAATAATAGAATATGATAAGGGATTACAAGTTTAAGTTTAACCTGTTCCAAATACTAAGATAAGAATAGCTGGGGCCAAAAATAGGAAATACAGGCTACATGACAAGGGAAATTGAGGTATCTAAAGGGTTAATTGAAATAGGGACAGGAAGGTTGTTACCGTGGGGTGAATGGGATTGGTTAACCTTGTAAGGACCAGGAAATTTGACATTTTTTGCTGTCATTTTTTCATCACTTTCTTTTAAGAGCCATAACTTTCTTATTTTTCTGTTGGTGTTTGTGAGAAGAGTTGTAGCTTTGAGTGGCTCCATTCTTTTTACCATAAAATATACAGTAGTTTTTTTGGGGTTTTGTTTTTACGGCGTTTGTTATGCAGTAAAAATGACCTGGAAAAATGTTGTTCCACGTCAGTCCGATTAAGGCGATACCGAATATGCAAAGAAAATTCAGAATATTGCGAAAACATTTTTTTGCTTTGTGTCGCTAAATTCTGAGACCCGTAACATTTCTTATTTTTCTGTTGATGGGGCCCAGTGAAGACTTGTTTTTTTACGCTGTAAGATATGGAGGAGAGGAAGGAGGATTTAAAAGGCGGTGCTTGATAAATAGAGGGTTTGGGGAGATGTGATTTTTAATTGTCACAGGCCGATTTACATAAGTCGTAAACAGTCATGTGTCTTACTTACACGCCCTAGGTGTGGAGGGTGGACGTGGAGATATAAAGGGAACCTGTCGCCTAAAATAATGCTATTAACCTGCAGGTTAATAGCGTTCTGACACCATGCAGCCGCCACACTCAAATAAACTGTATCCCCCCTGGCAGCCTCGCTCTTTCAGTCATATCGGTGGCGCCGGCAGGCTTTCAGTCACCGTTCTCTGCATAGTGAGCAGCGGCTGTAACCGCACCCGGCACTGACAGACAGTCGGTGCAAATATAGCCGCACAGTGTCAGAATGCTACTAACCTGCATATCAACTCCATATCTGCAGGTTAATAGCATTACTTTACATGACAGGTTCCTTTTAGAGGTTTACAAATGACCGGATCCCTCGTCAGCTGTCATGTAGTATTTGTAGTGCCGATATCAGGAGTAACATGGTGACATAAATGGCTTCCTCCATTCTGCACTTTCTCTCATGATTTTCCTTTCTTGTTTATTTCCATCTCTATAGGCTGAAGAAAAATCCCATAGTGGAGAATTGGCCTTTATTAAACAACTGGCCCAGAATGTCCTGCTTGTACTGGAGTATCCGGCCTACTCCCTGGAGCGCCTGGTAAGGAGCCATCGTCTTCTATATCTCATGTCCTTGTTGTCTGATCTTCTCCAGATTACCGTCATATAGCGGAAGCTCAGATTTATGGTGGTAGAGGCCTCCCTGTCTGCTCCAGGCAGACACAGGACATTTTATGGCCGCCTGTCTCTGCAGCTCTATTATCTGTGAGGCCAGTCTGTACTCAGCGGTGCGGAGTTAGTATTTCCGCTTCTGTCTCTCTCGATCATCACAATCTTCCTTCTTATAAATGCTGCAGTTCTGATAGAAGATATTAGAGATCAGTTGTAGATACAAGTCCCTTATACAACCCCTGGCAAAAATTATGGAATCACCGGGCTCGGAGGATGTTCATTCAGTTGTTTAATGTTGTTGAAAAAAAAGCAAATAACAGACATGGCACAAAACTAAAGTCATTTCAAATGGCAACTTTAGGGCTTTAAGATACACTAAAAGAAATCAAGATTAAAAATGTGGTACTCAGTAAGGGTAATTTTTTTCATACCAAGCAGAGGGAAAAAAATATAGAATCACTCAATTCTGAGGAAAAAATTATGGAATCATGAAAAACAAACACACAAAAGAACACTACAATACATCACTAGTATTTCGTTGCACCACCTCTGGCTTTAATAACAGCTTGAAGTCTCTGAGGCATGGACTTAATGAGTGACAAGCAGTACTCTTCATCAATCTGGCTCCAACTTTCTCTGATTGCTGTTGCCAGATCAGCTTTGCAGGTTGGAGCTTTGTCATGCACCATTTTCTTCAACTTCCACCAAAGATTTTCAATTGGATTCAGATCCGGACTATTTGCAGGCCATGACATTGACCTTATGTGTCTTCTTTCAAGGAATGTTTTCACAGATTTTGCTCTATGGCAGGATGCATTATCATCTTGAAAAATGATGTCATCATCTCCAAACATCGTTTCAATTGATGGGATAAGAAGACTGTCCAAAATATCAATGTAAACTTGCGCATTTATTGAAGATGTAATGACAGCCATCTCCCCAGTGCCTTTACCTGACATGCAGCCTCATATCATCAATGACTGTGGAAATTTGCATGTTCTCTTCATGCAGTCATCTTTATAAATCTCATTGGAACGGCACCAAACAAAAGTTCCAGCATCATCACCTTGCCCAATGCAGATTCGCGATTCATCACTGAATATGACTTTCATCCAGTCACCCACAGTCCACAATTGCTTTTCCTTAGCCCATTGTAACCTTGTTTTTTTTTGTGTTTAGGTGTTAATGATGGCTTATGTTTAGCTTTTCTGTATGTAAATCCCATTTCCTTTAGGCGGTTTCTTACAGATCGGTCACAGACATTGACTCCAGTTTCCTCCAATTCATTCCTCATTTGTTTTGTTGTGCATTTCCTGTTTTGAAGACATTTTGGATTAAGTTTCCAGTCTTGATGCTTTGATGTCTTCCTTGGGCAACATTGTGTGATGATTTACCTTCTTTTAAGAGTTTGATAATCCTCGAATTTGTTTTAAATGACATCTCTCGTGTTGGAGCCATGAGTCATGTCAGTCCACTTGGTGCAACAGCTCTCCAAGGTGTGATCACTCCTTTTTAGATGCAGACTAACTAGCAGATCTAATTTGATGCAGGTGTTAGTCTGGAAATGGAAATTTACAGTGTGATTCCATAATTTTTTCTTCAGAATTTAGTGATTCCATATTTTTTTTCCCTCTGCTTGGTCTAAAATAAATTACCCTTACTGAGTACCTCATTTTTAATATTGATTTCTTTTAGTGTTTCTTAAAGCCCTAAAGTTGCCATTGGAAATGACTTTAGTTTTGTGCCATGTCCGTGATCTGTTTTTTTTCAACAACATTAAAAAACTGAATGAACATCCTCCGAGCCCGGTGATTCCATAATTTTTGCCAGGGGTTGTATATTAATGTGGATTTACTGGGGGGAGCGGCTTTGTACAGTTCGTCCAATACTGAAATTATCCAGGAAATCCAATGTTTAGTCCTTCCTGTCTATTGTATGTGGTAATGTAGTATTTGTGAAATGTTATATTAATTGTATATATTATATCCATCAGGAAACATCTGAAGGCGACTCCAAAGAGGGGCAAAACGGAAATATTGCTGACCCTGATATCTGTCAGCCGGGGCCGAACCCTGATCTGATGGAAGGTAAGCCGGTCATCTAATATTCTACATACAAATATCAAGTTATAGAGAACGACAGAGAACATGGAGATTTACTCTTCATCCAATGTATGAGGCCGCTGGCGGCTCATGAGCCCCCATGGACTATAATGGAGGGGGTCACAAATGTACAAAGAGGCTCATTGGTCCCCAATCATGTAATTGTTGAGGATTCGGTCAGATCCTGAGCAATGACACGTTCATAGTACAGTATATATATATAGATATGCCATAAATATATACAGTGTGTCCAGAATATCCTTATATCTAGTATATTCCATGTAAAGCGGTCTTATCATTTTCATTATTATATGGATGTGTTATATAAGTGGTGATATAGACTAATACATGTCGTCTCTTCATTATTTTATCATTATTATAGGAATAACTGTGCCGACAAATACTGATGGTGGAACATCTGAGCCACCAGAGATCATCCAGGAATCTGCCAGTGTAAGTATCATGGGACGTCTGTATATCATCAGATGACGGGTGGGAATTACACATCCCATATGACAATGGGATATCTCTGCTCTTATGTAGATCAGACCTATTATGTGTGACGGTGGTGTTATTATTCTGTCTCCTCCGTGTGATGTCCCTTATCCTCCCCTGCAGTACAATGATTTATGTGTATGGGTAATATCCACTTATAATATATTAGTGTCTGTGGGGGGTCCGGCTTTTATCACGTCCTCTACTTCGGTTGCAGTGTAATCAGGGGGAATATAATATAGACGGGAGATCTGGAGCTTTTATCCTCCTGCGGCTTCGTTGTCTTAATGTCATTTCTTATTCCTTTTAGGCCTTGATCGGATCAGTGAATCCTTGTAAGGACGACTTTAATCCTATAAAACTGATCAGCTGTGGAGGATTTGGGTGAGCTTTACTTGGTATAATATTTATTTCTCAGGGCTCCTTATGACGATGCCTATATCTCTACGTCCTGCCCGTGCAATGCTACCATAGAGAAATTATGGTTCCACATCACTGTCCACATCTAATTGTCTCTCTTCAGGTCAGTTAGGATGTGACGTGGATGAGGACTTTCCATAGGTGATCATTTATGGAGTGTTATTTTATGGATTTCTAGTGATGGCCGCACATCTAGTATTAACCATTAGTACAGGAGATCACTTGATCAGGTCTATGGATGGACTGTTAGTAAGAATTCATAATAAATCATGGATTTTCTTCCTCCTCAGATCCGTCCACCTAGTTCGCCATACAGACACAAACAAGATATGTGCTATGAAGAAAATGGACAAGCAGAACCTGAGAAAGCCAAAGACCCTTAAATGGGCCTTTCAGGAGAGGGACATCTCTACATTCACTGATTGTCCCTTTGTGGCCTCCATGTTCTGCTCCTTTCCTACTAAACTTCATCTGTGTATGGTCATGGAGTATGCACCAGGTAGGACACATCCATTGTATTTATATCCAGCCCACGTCTGCCTAATCCTAGCACCTTATATATAACCTGAACATGTCCACATGGACGGTTACATGTCCACACCGCATTTACTATAATGTTACTAAGATGCCTTGTGTGTCCTCACTGAGTATGGCGGCAATATCTGCTATGGAGGAAAGGAAGATTTCTCTGTATTTGAACAGTTTTTATAGATGAGAATTTTTCACAGAGAAATAAATGAGAGGCTTGTAGATGAGGCCTGGCTCTGTCTCTATGTACAGGGTTCCTCTGCAGTATACGCTCTACATTACACAGTGTATCTCTATATATACCATCCTGTCCCAATATCTCCGCTTGTTTCATATTCACACTCATCATGTGTAATTTACTCTGTAACAGACCCTCACCTGTCATATTTGCTTTTTCCTGTAGGAGGAGACTGTGGCAATCTTCTACAGCACAGGGGTCCTTTACCTATCACCTTGGCCCGTCTGTACATTGCAGAAACAGTCCTTGCTGTGGAATATCTGCACAGCTATGGTGTGGTGCACAGAGACCTGAAGCCTGTAAAGTAAGTGACCCTTGAGCTATAATAAAGGGGATGAAAGTTAGTTTGTTATACAGTCTATGGGTTATTACTTGGGGCTGACAACATCTTTTCTTTTACAGCCTCCTGATAACATCAACAGGACATATTAAAGTGACCGATTTTGGAGTTTCAAAACTTGGCCTCATGAGACCAACATCAAACATCTATAAGGCTCCAACTAAGGACATCACCAAAGAGTTCCGTGATAAAGAGGTCGGCTTTACTGACAGGATCTTCTACTTTACATATCTCATCTCTTTCTCCTTCTCTGATCATTTCTCATCACATTTCCACTGATGTTATTTGTCTTATGTATTGATCATCATCATCTCATTCTTCTGTTGTTTTCCAGACTGCTGGCACGTCTAGTTACATGGCCCCAGAAGTTATCCTAAGGAAAGGCTATGGAAGACCTGTTGACTGGTGGTCAGTAGGCATCATCCTATATGAATTTCTCTTTGGATATACACCATTTTATAGGGCTTCCCAAAAGGAGAAATTACGCAGTATCCTCAGTGGTAAGTAAAATAATCTGACTGCTTGTCATGTCGCTGTTATTTGGTTTGATTTGTTCCTTGGTTCAGTTTCTAGCTTTTTTAAGGAAAATGCTTTTTTATGTAAATAAATGAAGAGGTTTTATTTCCTGTAATATTTTCTTTTTATATCACAGATGACATTGTTTGGAGATGTAATTCCTTTCCTCCACCAAATGCTCGGGGCATCATCACTCAGCTACTCAGAAAAAATCCAGAACAAAGACTTGGGACAGGTAATATGATAATAGTATTAATAATGACTTATTACACCTCTGGGCAAATGAAGGTGTCCATGAGGATGAGCACTGAAGGTCTCTACCAACGTGTCCATTCCCCATTCTTCATGCTCTAATGTTCAGTACATTTCCTTCATGTTGACTCTTTTAAATCTCCAGTTCAGATTAACATAAACTGTATAGATACGGAGTAGTTTCTCTGACAATAACTGTATCGAATTTTTTCTTGTCTTCCTTTTGCAGGAGGGGCACACGAGATCAAAATTCATCCATTTCTGCGTGCCTTAAACTTTAACAACCTTCTAAGTCAGAAGCCTCTGTTCGTTCCTGATCTAAAATCAGATGAGGACACCCGCTATTTTAGCAGTAAGTAAAATGAGACGTTATCGGCAGAAAACTGCTGAGTGTCTTTTCTTTCATTATGTGTGACAATCAGTTCCCATCATAATGAGTAATAACATGGTGACTGTCTGACCGGCTCTTATACTAATAATTTCTCATAACACTTTTACTTTTCAGATCGCTCTGTGGGTTATAAATTTAGGAATTCAGATGATGGGGACACAAGTGAGGACAATGACTGTCCAGAAATCAAAAACTTTGAATCATCTTCTCAAAGGTTTTCCAAAGTAAGTATGTCTAAAGCATGTAGGTCAATAAAATGAATAAAACCTATGATTAGAAAAAAAGTTTAAAAATATATCTATTTATATTTTATATTTCTTTGTGTTTTTTTAGCTATATACCACCAGTACCAAGATGGTGACCATTGAAGAACCTATGTCACCTCCAGAGTGTACCCCTGAGAACAGCAAAAAACACCCAGACTTGTGAGTAGATTATTATTATTATGAGATTTACCTCTGATATATGCTCAGACACGAGTAACACAAATCTAAATCCAGCATCCACCACCCCATGATAACTGATTGCTGTGGATCTGGCTTGTGATTACACAGCAATATCAGTTGATCATTGCAACGAGCCATTCATTCCCAGCTCTTTATAGGCCAATATTACTAGTTAGACTCCATTCTTGCTGGTAGAATGGGGTCCTGAGTAGAGATGAGCGGTGTTCGACTAGAACTGTTCGCCAATCTCAAATTCGAGCTGTTTTGGGCGGTGTTCGAGTTGTTCGACGAACCCGAACGATTTGCAAAAAATTCGGCTGTTCGAGGTTATGTTCGATAACTGTTCGTGCACCAAAAGCGTGTCCTGCATGTCTGGCGCTATTTAGAGCACCAATCATGCAGGGATTGTCTGCCACTCACTGTAATGCCACAGCCATGGTGGTTGTGGCATTACAGTGATTGCCCAAATCGATGGGAACAGTGCCAACAGTGAAACATGAAAAGCCGGCAATTCAGCAGCGGCATACACCTGTACCCGACAATTTAGAACCGAAAGAATAGAGCTTCACACATAGATTAGATAGATATAAACATGTCAGCCACATATATACGAAGTACAGTGAAAGTGCTGCTTACTGTACTTGTCATTTAGCGTAAAGGATTTATCAAAAAAAATAATAGTGTTTTCATGCACCGTCTCTTTAAAAAAGCCGGCCGGCAATTCAGCAGCGGTACCCGACAATTTAGAATAGAAGGAATAGAGAATCACATATAGATTAGATAGATAGAAACATGTCAGTCACATATATAAGAAGTGCAGTGACAGTGTTGATTACTGTACTTGTCATTTAGTGTAAAGGATTTATTTAAAAAAATAATAGTGTTTTCATGCACTGTCTCTTTAAAAAAGCCGGCCGGCAATTCAGCAGCGGTACCCGACAATTTATAACAGACAGAATAGAGCATCATACATAGATTAGATAGATAGAAACATGTCAGCCACATATATACGAAGTACAGTGACAGTGTTGCTTACTGTACTTGTCATTTAGCGTAAAGGATTTATCAAAAAAAATAATAGTGTTTTCATGCACCGTCTCTTTAAAAAAGCCGGCCGGCAATTCAGCATCTGTACCCAACAATTTATAACAGACAGAATAGAGCTTCACACATAGATTAGATAGATAGAAACATGTCAGTCACATATATATGAAGTACAGTGATAGTGTTGGTTACTGTACTTGTCATTTAGTATTAAAATAAAGGATTTATTATTAAAAAAATTGGCGTGGGGTTCCCCTTAATTTTAGGCTCTAGCGGAGGTTAAGCAGACGGCTGGGGCAGATGTTTGAAGCCTGGGAAGGGGGTAATACCCACGGAGCTTCCCAGGCTACTAATATCAGCCCCCAGCTGAATACATAGCCTTTACTAGCTATTAAAATGGGGGACCCCCCAAAAAAAATGACGTGGGGTCCCCCCTAATTTAATAGCTAGCAAAGGCTAGGCAGACAGCTGGGGGCTGATATTAATAGCCCAGGAAGGGAGCCATGAATATTGGCCCCCTCCCAGGCTAGAAACACCAGCCGTCAGCCGCCCCAGAAATGGCGCATTCATAGGATGCGCCAATTCTGGCACTTAGCCTCGCTCTTCCACGCTGCCCTGGTGCGGTGGCAGGGGGTAATAGGGTTGGGGTTGATGTCAGCTTATAATGCCAGCTGACATCAAGCCCAGGTTAGTAATGGAGAGGCGTCTATAAGACACCCCCATTACTAACCCCATAGTCAAAGTTAAAAAAAACACAAACACCCAGAATAAAGTCCTTTAATTGAAATAAAGACACAATCCTTTATTGTTCTAAATTAAACCATACTTACCGTCACGCCCATTCCAGCTGAAGCCAACGATCTCCTGCAATAAAAGAAAAATAATAAAGCAACCTCATCCTTACCTTTCCATGGTTCCCACGACAGCTTCAGCTCTGCTACATCGAGATGACAGGCTGGACCGCAGCAGAACGCTGCCATCCAGCCTCTCATCCCGCAGACACTGAGAAGCGCAGGCTTGCTTGCGCTGCTCAGCGTCTCTCTGTGACGACATCCAGATGAGCCGAGTTCATGTCCAATGAACTCGGCTCACCTCATGCACGTCACTGACAGCGTGGGAAAATTCTCAAGCTGAAGCGGTGAGTGCAGGAGAATTCTCCCACGCTGTCAGTGACGTGCATAAGGTGAGCTCATGTCCAATGAACTCAGCTCACCTCCTGCACGTCACTGACAGCGTGGGAGAATTCTCCTGCACTCAGCGCTTCAGCGTGAGAATTCTCCCGCTGAAGCGCTGAGTGCAGGAGAATTCTCCCACGCTGTCAGTGACGTGCATAAGGTGAGCTCATGTCCAATGAACTCAGCTCACCTCCTGCACGTCACTGACAGCGTGGGAGAATTCTCCTGCACTCAGCGCTTCAGTGTGAGAATTCTCCCACGCTGAAGCGCTGAGTGCAGGAGAATTTTCCCACGCTGTCAGTGACGTGCATGAGGTGAGCCGAGTTCATTGGACATTAACTCGGCTCATCTGGATGCCCTCACAGAGAGACACTGTGGAGCGCAAGCAAGCCTGCGCTTCTCAGTGTCTGCGGGATGACAGGCTGGATGGCAGCGTTCTGCTGCGGTCCAGCCTGTCATCTCGATGTAGCAGAGCTGAAGCTGTCATGGGAACCATGGAAAGGTAAGGATGATGTTGCTTTATTATTTTTCTTTTATTTCAGGAGATCGTTGGCTTCAGCTGGAATGGGCGTGATGGTAAGTATGGTTTAATTTAGAACAATAAAGAATTGTGTGTTTATTTCAATTAAAGGACTTTATTCTGGGTGTTGTGTTTTTTTTAAATACTTTACTAGAAATTCATGGTGGTCATGTCTAATATTGGCGTGACCCCATGAATTTCGGGCTTAGGGCCAGCTGATAATGCCAAGCTGGCCCTAACCCCTTTATTACCCAGTGAGCCACCGCATCAGGGCCCTGGATGAGTTGGGTACAGCGCCAGAAGATGGCGCTTCTATGAACGCGCCATTTTCCGGGGTGGCTGCGGACTGCAATTTGCAGCGGGGGTGGCCCAGAAAGCTTGGGCCTCCCTGCGCTGCGGATTCCAGCCCCCAGCTGCCTAGTTGTACCTGGCTGGACACAAAAACAGGGCGAAGCCCCACGTCAATTTTCTTTAAATTATTTCATGAAATAATTAAGTAAAAAAGGGCTTCCCTATATTGTTGTGTCCGGCCAGGTACAAATAGGCAGCTGGTGGTTGGGGGCAGCCCGTTCCTGCCTGCTGTACCTGGCTGGACACAAATATAGTGCGAAGCCCCACGTCAATTTTTTTTAAATTATTTCATGAATTTCCTGAAATAATTTAAAAAAATTGAAGTGGGGCTTCGCACTGTATTTGTGTCCAGCCAGGTACAGCAGGCAGGAACGGGCTGCCCCCATCCACCAGCTGCCTATTTGTACCTGGCCGGACACAACAATATAGGGAAGCCCTTTTTTTCTTAATTATTTCATGAATTTCATGAAATAATTAAAAAAAATTGAAGTGGGGCTTCGCACTATATTTGTGTCCAGCCAGGTACAGCAGGCAGGAACGGGCTGCCCCCAACCACCAGCTGCCTATTTGTACCTGGCCGGACACAACAATATAGGGAAGGCCTTTTTTTCTTAATTATTTCATGAATTTCATGAAATAATTAAAAAAAAAGTACGTGGGGCTTCGCCCTGTTTTTGTGTCCAGCCAGGTACAACTAGGCAGCTGGGGGCTGGAATCTGCAGCGCAGGGAGGCCCAAGCTTTCTGGGCCCCCCCCGCTACAAATTGCAGTCCGCAGCCACCCCGGAAAATGGCGCGTTCATAGAAGCGCCATCTTCTGGCGCTGTACCCAACTCATCCAGGGCCCTGGTGCGGTGGCTCACTGGGTAATAAAGGGGTTAGGGCCAGCTTGGTATTATCAGCTGGCCCCAAGCCCAAAATTCATGGGGTCACGCCAGTATTAGACATGACCGCCATGAATTTCTAGTAAAGTATTTAAAAAAAACACAACACCCAGAATAAAGTCCTTTAATTGAAATAAAGACACAATTCTTTATTGTTCTAAATTAAACCATACTTACCATCACACCCATTCCAGCTGAAGCCACCGATCTCCTGCAATAAAAGAAAAATAATAAACCAACCTCATCCTTACCTTTCCATGGTTCCCACGACAGCTTCAGCTCTGCTACATCGAGATGACTGGCTGGACCGCAGCAGAACGCTGCCATCCAGTCTGTCATCCCGCAGACACTGAGAAGCGCAGGCATGCTTGCGCTCCTCACTGTCTCGCTGTGACGGCATCCAGATGAGCCGAGGTCATGTCCAATGAACTCGGCTCACCTCATGCACGTCACTGACAGCGTGGGAAAATTCTCACGCTGAAGTGCTGAGTGCAGGAGAATTCTCCCACGCTGTCAGTGATGTGCATGAGGTGAGCTCATGCCAATGAACTCAGCTCACCTCCTGCACGTCACTGACAGCGTGGGAAAATTCTCCTGCAATCAGCGCTTCAGCGTGAGAATTTTTCCACGCTGTCAGTGACGTGCATGAGGTGAGCCGAGTTCATTGGACATGAACTCGGCTCATCTGGATGTCGTCACAGAGAGATGCTGAGCAGCGCAAGCAAGCCTGCGCTTCTCAGTGTCTGCGGGATGACAGGCTGGATGGCAGCGTTCTGCTGCGGTCCAGCCTGTCATCTCGATGTAGCAGAGCTGAAGCTGTCGTGGGAACCATGGAAAGGTAAGGATGAGGTTGCTTTATTATTTTTCTTTTATTGCAGGAGATCGTTGGCTTCAGCTGGAATGGGCGTGATGGTAAGTATGGTTTAATTTAGAACAATAAAGGATTGTGTCTTTATTTCAATTAAAGGACTTTATTCTGGGTGTTTGTGTTTTTTTTAACTTTGACTATGGGGTTAGTAATGGGGGTGTCTTATAGACGACTCTCCATTACTAACCTGGGCTTGATGTCAGCTGGCATTATAAGCTGACATCAACCCCAACCCTATTACCCCCTGCCACCGCACCAGGGCAGCGTGGAAGAGCGAGGCTAAGTGCCAGAATTGGCGCATCCTATGAATGCGCCATTTCTGGGGCGGCTGACGGCTGGTGTTTCTAGCCTGGGAGGGGGCCAATATTCATGGCTCCCTTCCTGGGCTATTAATATCAGCCCCCAGCTGTCTGCCTAGCCTTTGCTAGCTATTAAATTAGGGGGGACCCCACGTCATTTTTTTTGGGGGGTCCCCCATTTTAATAGCTAGTAAAGGCTATGTATTCAGCTGGGGGCTGATATTAGTAGCCTGGGAAGCTCCGTGGGTATTACCCCCTTCCCAGGCTTCAAACATCTGCCCCAGCCGTCTGCTTAACCTCCGCTAGAGCCTAAAATTAAGGGGAACCACACGCCAATTTTTTTAATAATAAATCCTTTATTTTAATACTAAATGACAAGTACAGTAACCAACACTATCACTGTACTTCATATATATGTGACTGACATGTTTCTATCTATCTAATCTATGTGTGATGCTCTATCTTTCTGTTCTAAATTGTCGGGTACCGCTGCTGAATTGCCGGCCGGCTTTTTTAAAGAGACGGTGCATGAAAACACTATTATTTTTTTAAATAAATCCTTTACACTAAATGACAAGTACAGTAAGCAACACTATCACTGTACTTATTATATATGTGACTGACATGTTTCTATCTATCTAATCTATGTGTGAAGCTCTATTCTTTCTGTTCTAAATTGTCGGGTACAGATGCTGAATTGCCGGCCGGCTTTTTTAAAGAGACGGTGCATGAAAACACTAATATTTTTTTTAATAAATCCTTTACACTAAATGACAAGTGCAGTAACCAACACTGTCACTGTGCTTCTTATATGTGTGACTGACATGTTTCTATCTATCTAATCTATGTGTGATGCTCTATTCCTTCTTGTCTAAATTGTCGGGTACCGGTGTATGCCGCTGCTGAATTTGCCGGCCGGCTTTTTTAAAGAGAGTGTTTCTGAGCAGTTTGTCAGCTTTTGGACACCTTTGCAGGTGTTTTCTATGTGTTTCTATGTGTTTTTGTTTGCCTGCCATTGGTTTTAACGGTGTTCGACGGTGTTCTAAGGTGTTCGACGAACAGTTCGACGAACAGTTCCTCGAACATCCCGGTGTTCGACGAACCGAACCGAACCCGAACACTACGGGGGTGGCTCAACACTAGTCCTGAGCAGAGTATCCCCTTTATGATGTCCCAAATGGCCTTACAGGCAGGTGTTCTTCCTTTTTGTATTGTTTTCACTTGTAATTTACTTGACTTTCTTCTACCAAACAGGCAGAAAGAATCTCCCCCTTCCAAAACTGATGATGGTGACAATCAGTGTGTCACTGCTAAAAAGTGTGAGTCATCCTCGCCCTCATTGTCAGGTATGTACAGATTTATAGACCATCCCATTATAGGCTATGATAGAAAAGTGTAATGTGAATCTGCACATGAAGGCTCAGATAATGACATACTTTATTCCCGCTGCCCCTGAGTATTCAATTTTTTGTTTTGGTAAAATCCACCATACGGTTCCAGAGTTACTGGCAGTTTTATTTAGTGCTCATTTTTATGGTCTTTACAAGGGGGTGGTGCTAACAGGATTATCTGGGGGGGGTGTCTTCAGCCTCTTCTTCAGTATTATAGCGTGGTAAAGACCATAAAAATGACCACTAAATAAAAAGGCCCCTGTCTGTGGAACTGTAAGGCGGTGTGCTCACAATGCGTTTTTAATCGTTTCCGCAGCAGCAATTCCGCCGCAGAAACGCTTAAAAAACGCTTGGTAGAAGGCCTGCCATGTTCCCCAATGATAATCCGCATCTGCTGTGCACATGCTGCAGAAATTTCCGCTGCGGATTATCATTGAGGAAAAATCCGCAGCACTACCAATTATTTTGCAGAAGTCCTGCGTTTTCACCGCCATTGACTTGCATTGGAACGCATGGAATCCGCATCACTGCATCTGTACATGCGCAATCCATGTGTTTCAATGTGCGGATGGTACTCGGGTCTGGAGAAGAGGAGACTTTCCTCCAGACCCTCCCCCCCCCTACCATAGAACCTGTAAAAAAAAAAGAATAAAATAAAAAATAAATATTATACTTACCTTCTGATGGCCTCCGGTTCCTTGTCTCGGCTTGCCGGCTGCTCGCGGTAGACTAAAGGACCTGCGCTGACGTCATTTAGTCATGTGACGGGTCATGCGACCAATGATGTCGGCAGGTCCTTAAATCTACCGCGAGCTGCCGGCAAGCCAAGACAAGGACTCCGTGGGCATCAGAAGTTAAGTATATTTATTTTTTATTTTTTACCATTCTTTCGGTCACACTATATAAATCCATGCCGGTTGCATGAATTTATATAGTGTGACCAAGTTGTCAAGCACTTTCCAAGTGATGCTAAAATCGCTTGGAAAGTGCTTGACAATCCGCATGCGAAATCGCATGATCCGCATGTCCCTGGCAGGAAAAACACATGTACAATCCGCATGTACAATCCGCATGTACAATCCGCATGCGTTTTTTGTGCCAGGGAGATGCAGAAATGCTCAGGAAAAAATCCGGAGCATTTCTGCATCGTGGGCACATAGCCTAAGGGGGATTTTAATAAAAACCAAAAACAGAGTCCTCAGGGGAGCAGGGGGAATAAAGTAAGAGTGAATTCTGGACACTTAAGACCTGGTGATGTGTCTTCTTTAATCTTACGCTTAAGTGTTATCTGACGGATTATATAAAAACACTTTGGTTGCTGCAAGTAATGTCATGTTAATAAGGGAGACACCACATGGCCGCACACAGAAAAGCTACAAGTGCAGATTAACCAGTTTGAGTAACTCTATAAACATATAAAATGAATCTTTGAGGAGTTTATAATCAACATCTTTTTCTGACTTTTTATTAGAACCTCCAGTTCAGGAGAGAAAGAAATCTGCACTAAATCTGAGAAAACAGCAAAGAACAGATAAAGTGGAAGAGGGTGAAAGTAGTAGGCGAGGTAAGTGTGAGGATAACCTCCATGTTGTATGATGTCAGTTAGATAAGTCATGTGGAGCAGATGTCATCTGTCAGTGGTGGGATTGTCACATGTATGATGGCTGACAATGATCAAGCACCTCTGTATGGAGAAGATTCCTCTACCGGCCTCCCACAGAGACACTACAGTAGTGTCCTCTAATATGGAGTCCCATTACTTACATCGGTTTTGCATCTTTTTTATAGGTTCTATCTTCCGCCGGATGATATCATCCTGCCGGCGTGGATTATCCAGGGCTGCTCGCACTATCAGACAAAGCTGCATTTTTGCCCACTGTCACCAGGGCACCAGAAACATCTCAAGGGCAGAAAACCCTCACATCTAGTGCCCTGAAGAAAGTACAGCACATCCACCATCAATGCTGTACCTGCATGGAAAGAGTTGTACCATCTACTGTACCTGTGACCGTCTGACCAGCAAGAAATATCTGCAAAAGTCAAAGGCCTCCAAGAACATCTTTTCAACCTTCCATGTAATTCTTAATTTAAAAAAAATAAATTGATTAATGTCCTTTTGAATTTAATTGAATATTACTGACATTTATGGCATATCAATGCTACACATGTTATATCCACCTCACGCTCTCCCTCTCCCCATTCATTGGGACCGCACGGGGTGAATGTTGGGTGTGACGCGGGGGGTGATCGCGCCCACAATCCAGCTGTCACGCCTCACTTGTCGTGACGTCAGCGCGGGGTCACGTGAAGCCTGTGAGCGGCGCTATCCTTGGCTGCAACGTAAGCTAATTACAAAAATCCTTAGGGGCCCCGTGGGGATATGACGCGCCCCCTGGGACATATTCCTTTTTGAGGGGAATACCCGGCACCGGATCAGATGGGGGGGTTGTAGTCTCCGAGCGGCTGAGACCCGGTCCCGTGCCCAGGGCGTCAAGCTATGTGTTATGTGGCAGTCCTTACTGATGTTATAAGAGTTCTTTTGTGTCGACTACGCCACCCGTTGTAATGCGGTCACTGTGGCCGCCGCTGCAGCAGGGTCCGCTGAGACTGATGGTGGATGTGCAGCTTGGTGGGATAACCCCCAACGGGAGGGGTATAGCCTCAGAGGGGACAGGCGCAGAGGATGGGGGTTGTGGTGGTGCGGTGCAGCCGGCAATGAAGACAGACTCGGGTTGTGCAGTTAAGGGAGTTTACTTACTGCTGATGTTTCGGTCACTCCAGCTGTTAGTGACCACCCGAGCCGTGCTGCGTCCACCAGGTCCTGGATCCGGCCAACCCCCAAACAAGTCCGGAGCGTGGCCCTGAGCTCTCCCTCTGTCCTTTCTTCAGCCGTCCCCACCAGGGATCCACCTAGGTCCAGCTCCCTCGGGCCTTCTGTTGGGCAACCCTTGGCCTTAGGTTCCCTGACCCTCCATGTGGTATGCCTTCAGGGTGGATGTAGTGGGTGGCCGTGGCAGATGCTGCCCACAGCCTCCGGTCTCTGGCTAGGGATGTTTTTGCCCCCACCAGCTTGGGTTCCGGTACCCTTGTGCTGACTCCTCACCCGGTGCTCTAATTTGGGTTCTTGGGTCCCTTCTGTCTTCCCCCTCTGGGTCTTTCTCTTTCTTTCTCCTCTCTCTCTCTCTCCAGGGCTGCTGTTTCCTTCTCTCTCCTCTCCAACTGACTTGTTCTCAGCGTCTGACCCTGATCTAAGTTGGTGCCCTCCTTATATATCCCTCTATGTGTGAGCTCAGGTGACCAGCACCCAATGAGCTCCTATCACTACCCAGACTGCTCCCCCTATCTGCCCCTACACTACATGGGATGTACCACCCCCCTCCCACTCCAGCCAGGAACAGGCTCGGTTGTACCTGCACATTTCTAAGTGGGAGTACCGTCGGCCTGCTCCTCTGAAGTGGGATGTGTGTAGTGCATGCAGTCTATCTGAGCTCAGTTCCACACTCCATCCTTACCCGGGAGTGGAATATCACACCTCTGGGTTGAGGTGCAATACCCCTGTAGCAGCCGAATCCTCAGGGTGCTACAGATACATTGTGGGGGTGGGGGGTAATCTAAAGTACTGGACAACTTCTTTAAGAAACATTTTTTTCCTGTATAATGACTTAAACCAAAATTTTATATTTTAATAACAAATAGGTAATTTCAGTGTAATTTATGAAGGAAAAAAAGAACTGCCAAAAATTAGGGATTCTGATACATCCTGTATTAGAATAAAGGAGGGTCTCATACACATTCTGGTCAAGTTGACATATAGTAGTACTTCTAGACTCATAAAGGCTATGCACTAAGTGCAAATCCTGCCAAAAAATGCAAGTAGGGTCATCCATACACCATGGAAGGCACCAACTGTAGTGCCTCATTCAAATATTGTGAACAAAGTATACACTGTGTGCAGAATTATTAGGCAAGTTGTATTTTAGAGGATTATTTTTATATTGATCAACAACTATGTTCTCAATCAACCCAAAAGACTCTTAAATATCCAAGCTTAATATTTTTAGAAGTTGGAGTGGGGTGTTTTTAGATTTGGCTATCTTAGGAGGATATCTGTTTGTGCAGGTAACTATTACTGTGCAGAATTATTAGGCAACTTATTAAAAACCAAATATAATCCCATGCCACTTGTTTATTTTCACCAGGTAAACCAATATCAGTGCACAAAATACAGAAATAAACATTTCTGACATGCTAAAGCAAAAACCAAAAAAATTAGTGATCAATATAGCCGCCTTTCTTTATGATGACACTCAGCAGCCTCCATCCACAGATTGCGTCAGTTACTTGACCTGTTTTCGATCAACATTGCGTGCAGCAGCCACCACAGTCTCCCAGACACTGTTCCGAGAGGTGTACTGTTTTCCCTCCCTGTAGATCTCCCATTTGGCCAACACACTTTTTGCAACCCTGTTGGCTATTTGACATGTAACGCTTGATTGTTCGCTGATCACGCTTCAAAAGTTTGGAAATTTCAAGACTGCTGCATCCCTCTGCAAGACATCTCACAATTTTGGACTTTTCAGAGCGCGTCAAACCTCTCTTTTGACCCATTTTGCCAAAGGAAAGGAAGTTGCCTAATGATTAAGCACACCTTCTATAGGGTGTTGATGTCATTAGTCAACACCCCGCCTCATAACAGAGATGCACATCACCAGATTTACTTAATTGGTAGTTGGCTCTCAAGCCTATGCAGCTTGGAGTAGGACAACATGTATAAAAAGTATCATGTGATCAAAATACTCATTTGCCTAATAATTCTGCACACAGTGTAGTTGTGGTACACCTACAATAGTGTTCAAACTAATAGCAGTGGGTTAAATAACATGAGTTAAGCACAAAACCTTTATACTAGTTTTTATTTCCATGCATTGGGAACATTGCACACTGTTTTCTAATTCTAAACATGAAGAGAAATGTATATAATTTTTAACTATTTTACAGAAAATAGCAAAAAATGAACAATGGGCTGTTCTAAAAAAATAGCAGTGTCTGCATTTGTCTTTACAAACTCAAAATATGTACTCTTTTTTAGGATTTGGCATTCCTGTGAATCATTAACCTAATACTTAGTTGTATACTCAGTTTTTAAGAACTGCTTCACATGTATGTTGCATAGAGTCAACCAACTTCTGGCACCTGTCAACTGTTATTCCAGCCCAGGATGCTTTGACTACATCCCACAATTTTTTGGCATCTGTTGGCTTTGCCTCAGAAACAGTATTTTTGATGTCACCCCACAAGTGTTCTATCGGATTAAGATCCGGTCATTGGGCTGGTCACTCCATAACCTCAATTATGTTGGACTGCAACCAATAATTTGATCGTTTACTGGTGTGTTTAGGGCAGTTGTCTTGTTGAAACACCCATTTCAAGGGCATATCCTCTTCAGCGTAAGGCAACATGACCTCTTCAAGTATTTTAATATATGCAAACTGGTCCATAATCTCTGGTATGCGGTAAATAGGTCCGGCACCATAGTAAGAGAAACGTGCCCATATCTTGATGCTTGCTCCACCATGCTTCACTGTCTTCAGAGTGTACTGTGGCTTGAATGCAGAGTTTAGGGGTCATCTGACAAACTGTCTGTGGCCCTTGGACCCGAAAAGAACAATTTTACTTTCATCAGTCCACAAAATGTTTCTCCACTTCTCTTTAGGCCAGTTGATGTGTTCTTTGACAAATTGTATCCACTTCAGTACATGTCTTTTTTTAACAGTGGGACTTTGCGGGGACTTCTTGCTAAGAGATTAGCTTCACACAGGCATCTTCTTCTACAGTACTCACAGGTAACTTGAGACTGTCTTTGATCATCCTGGAGCTGATCATTGGCTGAACCTTTTCCATTCTGGATATTCTTTGATCCATTTGAATGGTAGTCTTCTGTTTTTTTCCACGTCTCTCTGGTTTCACTTTCCATTTTAAAGCATTGGAGATCATTATAGCTGAACAGCCTATCATAGTCTGCACTTCTATATAAGTTTTACCCTCTCCAAACAACTTTTTAATCAAAGTACGCTGTTCTTCTGAACAATGTCTCGAATGACCCATATTTCTCAGGCTTTCAAGGAGAAATGCATGTACAACATGTGCTGGCTTCATCCTTAAATAAGGGCCACCTGATTCACACCTGTGTCTTCACAGAATGATTGACCTCACTATTGAACTCCACACTGCTATTATTTTGAACACACCCCCTAACAATTAATTATTCGAATACACAGACTCATAAACATGCAGATCATGAATGCGGAATTTGTTGGTTTTCTTAGAATCTACTGCACCAACCGGTAAATTGTTTGTCATGTGGTGGTAATATAATATATACCAAAAACAGTGATTAATCTGGTTAGTCATATTGGACTGCTATTATTTTGAATACTACTGTACATACTATGCACCTCCACTATGGCATCCATGCAGCAAAAAGGAGTCAAACAATTCTCCTGTGACTTTTCACACACAACACTAACAAGAATGGCAAATGCCTGTAGTGAATCGACCAACGTTTGTGGTATCAGACGCCTCTTACGCTTTTTCTCTTCCTCTTTTGCGTTGTCATGAGGGAGAAGAGAAAATATCCCGGCATAATGATCCCGCGAATACAGCACATAGCCTATCTAAACATTGTACACTTTTCCATCCTAATCACAACAATCCAATATCCATAACACCCACATATATACCAGAACTTACACAAAACAGATTTAAAGCCTAGAAAAATTGGAGTAGGACGCCCAACATGTCAAAAAAGGAACAAAAAATGAAGTATTAAAAACACTTTTATTAGTAGAAACATTAAAAAAAATATATGTCTATATAACAATAGTAGAAAAGGTCGTGCAGGGTAGGAGATACACAAACAGCAGATACAGCAGTTTATACGTGGGTCCCCCAGGAGCAGGGTGAAACGAATCCCATCAATAGATAAATAGTTCATAGAGCAGGTAAAATGGTATATACTCAATGTAAACAGCTGTAGGGCATATATACAAGCTCAGAATCTAGGTGGGAAGAGTACAATGAAATATAAAGGGAAACCACTGCTCAGAGTGGAGGGAAGAAGAATGACCAGAGCAGGAAAAAGGTGCAAAGTCAGAGACTCACCCATGGGGACTAAAGTAACCACGTCACCGTACTGCAGCCCCGACGCGCGTTTCGCGTGGCTTCCTCAGGGGGCTGTGGTTGTGGATAGAGTGGGCGCCTTTAAATATTCTCCCAGATGAATCGCTGATTGATGCAGCGCATGCGAAGCGGCAGCGTCCCCCCGCCCCGCGTCACGTCCGGCCAGTTTCCCGGGGGGACTGTGGGCAGCGACGTACACGATGACGTCACTACCCATAATCCCCACGTACGGAAGCCCGACGGGACGCGGCCAAAGGAGGACGGCACTGCGCATGCGCGGCTCAGCGACAGCCATACCAAGTGAGGACAAGGGTAAGGGCAAAGATATCTCTTAGACAAAGAGGGTACTAGCTGTCAGAAACCAAGGTGCAGGTAGAGTACATGCCCCATTCGTGCTACAAGTATAATAGTGTCATCATAGATATATATTAAGGAGTAAATGTAAGTAAGTATGCATTTTTAGAGTCTAACAGGGACACCATTGCATATACATAATGCGATAATGACTACGGCAGCTAGAGAGAGAAGCATATTCAAATGTATGGAACAATACATAAGTTGCCACAGAAAACAAGTGCAAATTATACAGAAGTCCAATGCATGCCCAATTATAAATATTGGGAAGAATAAATATATCCAGGGGCAGAGAGCATTGTAAGTAGCAGAAGGTCGACTCATAGAGATAATTTGTGACATTAGGTATTCATAATAACTGTAAATGTCCGTCCCATATGCGTCCAGAAGTATCCTAGATGGTATGGAGATATAGGTGATGGCGCCTAAATATAGAGGAATAATAGAAGAAACAGAGAAAAAATTAGACAATAAGAAAAATAAAAAATCCACATTAAAAACAAATGAGAAGAAAACCTACAAGAATGAAGAGAAACTATTGTGTTCATTAAGACCACCAGGGGTCACCGTGTCCAGTACTGCAATCCAGCGGCATTCCAGCTGCGCCAAAATGCGCTTATAGTTACCTCCCCTGGTAATACAGCACATAGCCTATCTAAACATTGTACACTTTTCCATCCTAATCACAACAATCCAATATCCATAACACCCACATATATACCAGAACTTACACAAAACAGATTTAATTCACACAAAAGAAAAGAAATCTTTTGGATATATAAATTACAAACCATTTGTTCTCTTGGTTTAAATGAAATGACGAAGAAGACCCTATGTTGATAGAAGATGTACAACAATTAACCTCAAAGGACTCTTCAGGATGGACATAATTGTTTCTTTTATTGGAAAAAAACCCTCTCTCCTGAACTGCCCTAATGTGGCCTGCTACGTCATCTACTGGTGGAATACTGAACTGCACCTCATTCATGTGTTTTACTAGAAATTAACAAGGTAATATTACTAACAGTAACCCCTTTGCGACTTCTCTTTATGACCTCCCCCTCTTTGATGTGGGCTCCGGCGCTGAGCCCGCATCGTTTCAGGCACATGACAGCTGATTTGATCAGATGTGCCCCTAACAGCCACAAGTGGAATTACCCCTGCCATGTGATCGCGAGGTGCTGATTGGTTGACATGACAACCCGGGGTCTGTAGGAGACCCCTATGGTTGTCATTGTCGACCTGCTATGAGCGTCGCCCTGCGGTCGGTGTTCATAGCAGATGAGCATTTCTGCTACACATAGCAGGGCTGAAGACTTGCTATTAGTGATGATTGAGCATGCTCATTGCTCAAGATTTACGAGCATGCTCGGACGAGCACCTATTATTATTATTTATTATTATAGCGCCATTTATTCCATGGCACTTTACATGTGAAAAGGGGTATACATAGCAAAAACAAGTACAATAATCTTGAACACAATGTGACAGCGACTGGTACAGGAGGAGCGAGGACCCTGCCCGCGAGGGCTCACAATCTACAAGGGATGGGTGAGGATACATTAGGTGAGGGTGGAGCTGGTCATGCGGCGGTGGTTACTGCAGGTTGTAGGCTTGTGGGAAGAGGTGGGTCTTCAGGCTCCTTTTGAAGGTTTCCACGGTCGACGAGAGTCTGATGTGTTGGGGTAGAGAGTTCCAGAGTAGGGGGGAAGCACGGGAGAAATCTTGTATGCGATTGTGGGAGGAGGAGATAAGAGGGGAATAGAGAAGGAGATCTTGTGAGGATCGGAGGTTGCGTGCAGGTATGTAACGGGAGACTAGGTCAGAGATATATGGAGGAGACAGGTTGTGAATGGCTTTGTATGCCATGGTTAGGGTTTTGAACTAGAGTCTCTGGGCAATGGGGAACCAGTGAAGAGATTGACAGAGAGGAGAGGCCGGGGAATAGCGGGGGGACAGGTGGATTAGTCAGGCAGCAGAGTTTAGGATAGATTGGAGGGGTGCAAGAGTGGTAGAAGGGAGGTCACCGTGCAGGAGGTTGCAGTAGTCGAGGCGGGAGATGATGAGGGCGTGCACTAGTGTTTTTGCAGATTCATGGTTGAGGAATGTGAAGATCCGGGAGCTATTCTTGAGTTGGAGTCAGCAGGAAGTGGAAAGGGCTTGGATATGTGGTTTGAAGAAGAGATCAGAGTCCAGGGTTACTCCAAGGCAGCGAGCTTGAGGGACTGGGGAGAGTGGACAGCCATTGACATTGATAGATAGGTCAGTTGGGGGGATGAATGGGATGGTGGAAAGATGATGAATTCTGTTTTGTCCATGTTAAGTTTTAGAAATCTAGCAGAGAAGAAGGATGAAATAGCAGACAGACATTGTGGGATTTTGGTTAGTAGGGAGGAGATATCGGGTCCAGAGAGGTAGATCTGTGTGTTATCAGCATAGAGGTGATAATGAAAGCCATGGGACTCTATGAGCTGTCCCAGGCCTAAGGTGTAGATGGAGAAGAGCAGAGGTCCTAGGACTGAACCTTGGGGGACACCGACAGATAGGGGGCAAGATGAGGAGGTGGTGCATGAGTGGGAGACACTGAATGTCCTGCCTGTTAGGTATGAGCAGTTCCAGGATAGGGTCAAGTCTGTGATGCTGAGAGATGAGAGAGTTTGTAGTAAGAGGGAATGGTCCACTGTGTTGAAGGCAGATGACAGGTCTAGGAGGAGGAGAACGGAGTAGTGTCGCTTAGATTTGGCCGTTAGTAGGTCGTTGGTGACTTTAGTCAGTGCCGTTTCAGTAGAATGGTGCGATCGGAAACCAGATTGTAGGCGGTTGAAGAGGGAGCAGGAGGAGAGGTGGGAGGACAGTTCAGAATGGACATGTTGTTCCAGTAGTTTTGAGGCATAGGGGAAATGTGATATGGGGCGATAGCTAGACAGAGAGGATGGGTCAAGGGAGGGCTTTTTGAGGATGGGTGTGTTAGAGGCATGTTTGAAGCATGAGGGGAAGACACCAGTTGTTAGTGACAGGTTAAAGAGGTGGGCTACGGTTGGGATGAAGATAGTGGTAAGCTATGGGATGAGGTGGGATGGGATTGGGTCAAGTTTACAGGTGGTGAGGTGTGATTTGGAGAGTAAAGAGGAAAGTTGATCTTCCGTAATGGTGGAGAAGGTGGTTTTGAAGGAGGAGGGTTGAGTAGGTGTGGGGAGGGGCTGTGGGGGCTTTAGGCAAAAGCTTTGTCTGATGGTGTCAACCTTCTGCTTGAAGAATGAGGCAAAGTCTTCGGCTGAAATAAGAGGAGAGGGAGGAGGCACTGGGGGACGGAGGAGAGAATTGAAGGTGTTGAATAGTTGTTTGGGGTTGTGAGACAGGGAGGATATGAGGGATGCGAAGTATGTTTGTTTTGCGAAGTATTATCTTCAGCATGCTCGGGCTTTAAGTTTTTGACTTGCCCCCCTGGGCCGTGGGGTACCCAGAACCGGGCATTCTGGTGTACGCTGCTGATGGGGGTAGTAGTGGCAACCCGATCCCGTGGCTCAGGGTGGTGAGACCAAAAGGTGGCAGTCTATTTATCAGTGTTTTGAATGTCCAACTACGCCACCCATTGATTGCGGTCAGAGATAACCGCCGCTGCGAGGCAGACCGCTACGGCTGGTGTTGGTGTGCAGCACAGGGATAGGATAACTCCCCACGGGAAGAGTGTAACCTCAGGGCAGTGTAGGTGGATGCTGGGGGTGATGGTGCAGGCGCAGCAAAGATCACACTGAGTCCAATAGTGCAGTCCAGGGTTTTTACTCACAGTTGTTATCCAAGTCACTTCTGTCAGCAATGACTGCCCAAGTTGTGCTGCGTCCACCAGGTGAGGAGCTCGGTCAACCCCCAGGCAATTCAGGAGTATGGCACAGGACCCCCTTCTGTCCTTTCTCTGGCCTCTCGTGCCCCACCAGTGACCAAACTTCTGTCCAGCTACCGCGGACCGTGTTGGGTAAGCGTTGGCCTCCGCTTCCCGCTATCCTATATGGCGCCTTCCTAGGAGATTTGGCGGGGGGTCGCACCAATAAATGATCACGACCTCCGGTTCTTGGCTGAGGGATGATTTACCTCCACCAACTTGGGAATCCGGTACCCTTCCACAGCCTGACCCTTCACCCAATATAACGCGGGTTTGCAACGGTTGCTGTCCGTTCTGCTCTCTTAGGGTCCCTTCTGCCTTCTTGTTTCTGGAGCCTTTCTACTCCTCTGTCTCTTCTCCTTCCTTCCTTCTCCTTCTCTTCTCCTCTCTGGCCCCGGCCTTCTCTCTAGGCCTGCCTCGTGGAGCTGAGCTCAGGCTGAGCCGCGGCTCCCTGTCAGCTCTGACTGAACTACTCTCTACTCCTTTTCTCTCTACTCTCAACAAGATGGCTCCCACCTTTTATCTGCTTCTCTGTGTCTGAGCTCAGGTGACCTGCACCCAATGAGCTCCTTCCTATGCTCCAGAAACTGTCCCCTTTTGCTCCCACACCACTGGGTTCTCTCCTCCCTCCCCACTCCAGCCAGGGACATGGTCAGTTTTGCCTGCAATATGGGAGCACCGGCGAGCTGTCCCCCGGAAATGGGGAGTGTATGTGTGTGCAGCTAACTGACCCCTGGTCCACACTCCATCCTTACCTGGAAGTGGAATATCACACCTCTGGTTGAGGTGCAATACCCCTGAAGCAACTGAACCCTCGGGGCGCTACATTTCCGTAGCTCCGTGAACATGATTTGCGACTGTTTGACAGCTTTAATACATGTGTGGAATGCTGGAAAAACAGGCATTCCTCACATGTATTAAAGCTGTCAAACAGTCGCAAATCACGTTCCCGGAGTGACGAAAACTTAAAGCCCGAGCACACTGAAGATAATAGGTGCTCACCTGAGCATGCTCGTAAATCTCGAGCAATGAGCATGCTCGATCATCACTACTTGCTATGTGTAGCACAAGTGATCAGACGATGGCAGCTTCAACTCTCCCATGGAGGCTATTAAAGCAGGTAAAAAGTAAAAAAAATGTTTTTAAAAATATTTAAAAAATGTAACAGTTCAAATCACCCTCCTTTTGCCCCATTCAAAATAAAACAATTAAAAATAAAAAATACACATATTTGGTATCGGCGAGTTCAGAATCACCCGATCTGTCAAAATATAAAGAGAGTTAATCAGATCGGTAATGAGTAGTGTTGAGCCACCCCCGTAGTGTTCGAGTTCGGTTCGGTTCGTCGAACACCCGTGTGTTCGCCGAACTGTTCGTCGAACTGTTCGTCGAACACCTTCGAACACCATTAAAACCAATGGCAGGCAAACAAAAACACATAGAAACACATAGAAAACACCTTCAAAGGTGTCCAAAAGCTGACAAACTGCTCAGAAGACACAACTAACACATGGAAAAGTGACAAGTACATATAGTCATGCGAAAAGAAAAGAGGTGGAGGAGTAAAAGGAGGGGGAGACACAGATATAGGCATGTCATGCCCTTCTAAAATCCAAAAAGTGAGAAGCCGAGACGGCCAGTCCGCTCCTGCCCGTGCCACCTCCGTGTCGCCGGGTTTGTGCCAGAGCCGCGGTGAACCCTGACGGCCAGCCCCCCTCTCCCAATACTGGTGCCTGTCCGCTGGTGGGTCGAGAGAGCCCCCCTGTGGTGGAGGCAGCTCTAAGCTTTTTAATTTAAATTGTCCCTCTAATTTAAATGAATACACTTTAAATCCATTTACAAGGATCTATTGGAGGGCAAGTCTCATGCCAGCAGCCGCGTAATTCCAGCTCCAGTAGCGTCCACTAAAGCTGCTGCAGTTAAAAAGCTTTTATAAGGATCGAGCTCGGCTGTCCACCGCAAGGCATCCTAGTGCCAGTCCCAGCCCCTATGCCTTGGGGTGCCTCCTGATGCTCTTCACTAAGTATCCCGTGGTCCCGAAGCATTTCCTTTGAAAAAATTAAGTGTCCAAACTACAGGTGGTGTAGCTTGCTTAACAGCCGGGATAATCCGCTGACTAGCAGACACTGCTACTAGACACAAAGTATTTCCTGGGCTAGATGCAGTTAAAAATTTGTAAGTAGATACTCTCGTTGGATGCTGAGAAAGCATTCCATAGAGTCTCCTGTCACGCCATATATGATTCTCTTAAAAAGCTTGGGGTAGGGGTCTAGGGGACCCTTTTATAGCCAAAATCACGGCCCTGTATCACAATACGTCACCTAGGCTGAAGATAAATGGAACTGTAGCACCGAGGGCTCGGTTGCTACAGACGTATTGCACCTCACCCAGAGGTGTGATATCTCACTCTCAGATAAGGATGGAGTGTGGATCAGGACCCGACACCTGCATGCATTACACCACATTGCCGTGGGGCAGGGCGACCAATATGCCCCTGAGATGGGCACGACAGTCCCTGTCCCTGGCTGGAGTGGGGGGAGGGAACACTGAGGAAGGGGAACCCTGCAGTGCAGGAGCAGGGAGGAAGCAGTTGATGGGTGCATTGAGAAGGGAGTATAAAAGGTGGGCACCATCTTAGTTCAGTGCAGAGAAGTCTGAGCAGAAGTGGCAGGGAGCAGGGGCTCTGCATGAGCTCTGCTCCGGAGGCGGGCCTAGTAACAGAGGCCCAGGCCTGCAAGAGGGAGAAGGAAGGAAGAGGAGCGGAGAAGGCTCCAGGAACGAGGAATGAAGGGATCCCAGGGGTGCGGACGGGCGAGTCGCCACCGCACGCCCGAATCCACCTGCGTGGAGGGGTCAGGCCAAAGGGGGAGACCGGTCCCCGAACTAGTGGAGGCAGGAAACGACCCTCAGCTAGAAACCGGAGGCTCTGACATTTTATGTGGCGCAGCCCCTTGCTCCACCCGCTAGGAAGGCACCACATAGGGTCAGGGAAACTGGCGCCAAGTTTACCAAGAGGAGGCCCGAGGCAGCCGGACAGAAGTGTTGGTAAGAAAGGCCAGACAAAGGACACACAAAGGGGGTCCTGTGAAGCGCTCCAAAGTTATCTGGGAGTTGTCTGAGCCCCTCACCTGGTGAGCACAGTACGACGTGGGCAGCCGTTACCTGCAGACGTGGTCTGGATAATAAGAACTGTGAGTAAAGGCCCTGAACTGCATCACTGACTCCGTGTCGTTACTGCTGCTGCCCTGCACCATCACCCCCATCCTCCGCATACACTGCCCTGAGGCTATACTCCTCCCGTGGGGAGTTATGCTACGCTCTGCTGCACCCACAACACCAGCCTTAGCGGTCTGCCCTGTAGCGGCGGTTCACTCTGACCGCAGTCCACGGGTGGCGTAGTCAGACATTTAAACATCAAAACCACATAAATAGTTCCGCCACTGGTTTGACCGCCCTGAGCCACGGAACCGGATCGCCGCCACGAAGACTACAACCACCAGCATCCACCAAAAAGGGTCCGGCTCCGGGTGTCCCAAGGCCCAGGGGGTGCGTCAGAACATTTTCATCACCTTTCACAATCACCAATGGGACAAGGCAGGGATGTCCTCTGTCCCCTCTCTTATACATCCTAGTGACGGAGCACCTGCTCTCATCAATTCGCCATAACCCCAATATTAGGTGGATTGAGGTGGGAGGCACCGAGTACAAGTGCTCTCTATTTGCTGATGATGTCCTAGTATATATCACTCAATCACATATATCCATCCCTGCTGTTATGGCTGAAATAGATCACTTTGTTACATGGTAAAATTTTAAAATCAATGCAGCGAAGTCTGAGGCCCTCGATGTCTCCCTCCCTAAATCCATATAGGATTCCATCCAGTCCAACTTTCCCTTTGCCTGGCCCTCACAGGGTATCAAATACTTAGGAATTCCTATTCATAGAGACCTCTCCCATCTATGTTATCTTAATTTTGGGCCCTTTATTGAACAATTCCATACAGACCACGGTTGGCAAGTTAGAACTGTAAGATTCACTACGTGAACCACTGGTGTTTTGTGGAAAAGCACATGTACACCGCGTTCCAAATTATTATGCAAAAAGTGTTTAGGAGTGATAAGGGAAGAATTTGTTTGTTTGTCAGTTAAACTCATTGATGGTGATGTGTGTCAGGGCTCTTTATATCACTGTAAGCAATTGCAGACACCTGTGCTAATTAGTTTGGCAGGTGTGTCCAATGAAAGGCAAGACTACTTAAGAAGGCTCTCTCACATTATTAAGCAGCCTACATTTTCTGCCAAAATGGGAAAGAAAAAGGATGTGTCGGCTGCTGAGAAGCAACAAATTGTGGAGTGTTTAGGTCAAGGCATGACTACAATCAACATTGTGCGATGATCAGGATGAAGTGTCTTGGCAATCAAGAAGTATGTAGCTGATTCACAGTACACACGTGTGCGTGCTGATAAGGGCAAATTGAGGACTCTTTCCTACAGGCAATTACGTCAGGTTGAAACAGCAGCGGCAAAAAAGCCTTGTCATAGCAGCAGACAAGTTTTTGAAGCTGCTTGTGCCTCCAACGTCCCCCGAACAACAAGATGCAGGGTCCTTCAGAGGTTTGCAGCTGTGCATATGCCATCCTGTCGACCTCCTCTATCCACTTCACACAAGCAGAAACGGCTCCAGTGGGCCAAACATTACATGAAGACTGATTTCAAAACTGTTTTGTTCACGGATGAGTGCCGTGCAGCGCTCGATGGTCCAGATGAATGGAGTGGAGGATGGCTGGTTGATGGACACCCCACGCAAACACGGCTACAGCGCCAACAAGGAGGAGGTGGAGTAATGTTTTGGGCTGGAATCATGGGGAGAGAGATTGTCGGCCCCTTTAGGATCCCTGAAGGCGCTAAAGATGAACTCCATAATGTATGTGGATTTTCTCAAACAGCACTTCCTGCCATGGTTCAAGAAGAAGAACCATGTATTTCACAGCAAGATCATTTTTCTGCATGATAATGCACCATCTCATGCTGCACATAAAACATCTGCATCTCTGGCTGATATGGGCATAAAAGGGGACAAACTTATGGTGTGACCCCCATGCTCCCCTGACCTCTACCCCATTCAGAACCTTTGGAGCATCATTAAAAGGAGTGTCTATGATGGCGGGAGGCAGTTCACATCTAAGCAACAGCTCTGGGAGGGTATTCTGTCCTCATGCAAAACAATTGAAGCAGAAACCATCCAAAACCTGACAAATTCAATGGACGAGAGAGTTCAGAAGCTCCTTTCGAACAAGGGGTCCTATGTGAAAATGTAACATCACCTAGAATAAAGTTTTGAGTTGAAAACTGTTTGATTTCAGTTTCTAACAACCTGCTAATGCTTATAATTTCAAAAATGACCATTTTTTTGGTCTTTATTAAAATGAAAAGGTTGATCGAAAAGTTTGGGGGATCTAAGAGTGTGGCAACCCAGTAGTCATGATTACTTCGAATTCTGACAATATGAGGGTCATGCTGCAGGTAGTGCAGCAAGAAGGCACTTATGTGTCTTGCGCATCTCGGAGCCCCAAAATTATTTTCCGGGCTAGATGCAGCTAAAAATTATTTTTAATTTTAAATCTGGTGAAGCTTATTATAGATGGCCTAATAGGATCAGTGCTGCACACTGCTACAAAGCCCAAATTATTTTCCAGTCAAGATACAGATAAACATGATTAGTAATTTGAAAGCTTAAAACGGTTGGTAGGGTGATTTTAACCAATCATCAAGCTTTTACTCTCCCCAGGATGACACAGGGGTAGAAAAGTCGTTTCGGATCCATGATTTGTTCATCTTTATGAACGTGAGTCTGTCTACATTATCAGTGGAGAGCCGCGTGCGCTTATCTGTCAGCACACCACCAGCAGCGCTGAACACACGTTCAGACAGAACGCTGGCTGCGGGGCATGACAAGATCTCCAAGGCGTAAGTGGCTAGCTCCGGCCATTTATCCAGTTTGGAAGCCCAAAAAGAGCAAGGGTCCAGTGACACAGTCGTGGCTTCAATGTTTACTTGGAGATACTCCTGTACCATCGTCTCTAGGCGTTGACTATGTGTCAGACTTCTTGTCTCCTGTGGCCTTGCAAAGGATGGGCTAAAAAAGTGGTGAAATGATTCCGCAAAATTGATGTTACCAGCAGATACTGTGGTTCTGTTACGGTTTGAGTGCTGAACACTTGACGGTCCCACGGTTGGCAAGTTGGAACTGTGAGATTCACTACGTGCACCACTGGTATTTTGTGGAAAAGCACATGTAAGATTCTGCAACAGTCTCTGCTGATACTCCTGCATGCGTGCATCCCTTTCTATGGCAGGAATAATTTCTGCAAATTTACTTTTGTACCGGGGATCTAACAGTGTGGCAACCCAGTAGTCAGGATTATTTCTAATTCTCACAATTCGAGGGTCATGTTGCAGGTAGTGCAGCAAGAAGGCACTCATGTGTGTTGCGCATCCAGGAGCACCAAGTCCCTGTTGTGTTGGTGGCGAGGTAGCAATCATGCTTCCTTCCTCTGTCCTCTCCCCCCAACCTCGCACAACAGAAATGTGATCAAGGTCTCCCTCATCTGATGAGTCTTCCATCAGTTCGTCCTCCACTTCTTCCTGGGCTCCTGCACCTTCCTCACTAGTTTGGCTGCTACCATGCGCCCTGGTAAAATCATCTCCCCCACCCTCACATGCCTGCCGCCTTGGTGCTGCCGACCGTCTGGACCTTGCAGATGTTAGCCCTTCCGCATACAACTCCTCCTCCTCTACTTCCTCCACCTCCTCTTGTGCCACCACCTGACTCCGAATTCTGTTTAACATGTGCTCCAGCATGTAAATCACCGGAATAGTCATGCTGATAATGGCATCGTCAGCACTAAACATCTTCGTCGCCATTTCAAAACTGTGCAGAAGGGTGCATAGGTCCCTGATCTGAGACCACTCCTTCAGCGTGATTTGCCCTACCTCTGAATCTCGTTGGCCCAGGCTATACGTCAGAACGTATTGCACCAGGGCTTGTCGGTGCTGCCACAGTCGCTGCAACATGTGCAGAGTTGAATTCCACCGGGTAGGCACATCGCATTTTAGCCGGTGAAGTGGCAGGCCCAACGACTTCTGTAGAGATGTAAGTCGCTGAGCTGCGGGATGCGAACGGCGGAAGTGAGCACACAGCGACCGTGCCCTCTGCAGAAGGCCATCTAGTCTGGGATAGTGGGCTAAAAATTGCTGGACAACCAGGTTCAACACGTGAGCCATACAAGGCACGTGTGTGACATTGCCCCGGCGAAGGGCCGCACCCAGGTTTGCAGCATTGTCGCACACGGCCTTCCCTGGTTTCAGGTCCAGTGGAGACAACCATTCATGAAATTGGTTCTCCAGAGCTGACCACAACTCCTCAGCTGTGTGACTCACATTTCCCAGACATTTCAATGTAAAAACCGCCTGATGACGTTGAGCCCTACTGCCAGCATAGTAAGGAGGTGTGCAGGATCCCTTCTGCGCAGTTAGAAAGCTTGTGGCATGACCAGACAGGCTTTGGGTGCAGGTGGAAGACCGAGAGGAGGTTGAGGAGGCAGAAGCAGTGGAGGAAAAATGACATAAAGAGGATTGACGCACAACTCGTGGGGACGGCAAGACTTGGACAGCAGCCCCTTGTCCTGCTGTCACCATAGTTACCCAGTGCCCAGTCAGCGACATGTAACGCCCCTGTCCATGCCTACTCGTCCAACTGTCTGTGGTGAAATGCACCCTGTCACACACAGAGTTTCTCAAAGAAGCGGTGATGTTGTGTGCGACATGCTGGTGGAGCGCAGGCACACCTTTCTTTGAGAAGTAGTGCCGACTGGGCATCTGGTACTGGGGCACTGCGACGGACATAAGGTCTCGAAAATCCTCTGTGTCCACCAGGCGGAAAGGCAGCATTTCTGTAGCCAAGAGCTTGCAGATGGTGAAATTCAACCTCTTAGCTTTCTCATGGCTAGGAGGAAATGGTCTTTTACTTGTCCACATCTGAGGGACCGAGGGCTGGCTATTGTGCTTAGACGGGGTTGATAAGGGTGTCCCCGGCAAACTGCCAGTCTGTGAGGAAGATGCAGGCGGACATGTTAGGTTGCCTTGATCCAAAGGTGGTGCTATCGATGTCGGACAGCGCTCAAGACCAGCTGGTGTTACCACCTCCAAAGAAAATGATGACCTGCCAATCACGCTGGCTGTTGCGGGTAAAGAGGTGGCAGGTCTGCGCCCCAAAACAGGTGTGACTGCTGTCCCCCCAGTCACAGAGGATGAAGAGGCCGCGGATGCACAAGATATGGCAGACGGTGGTTGGCCCGGCCGGCTAGACCGCATTGTAGCACACTGAGCTTCCCACTGCAACTTATGCTTCATGTCCATGTGCCGGTTCATGCATGAAGTACTCAAACTATGTATTTTTTGGCCTCTACTTAGCTTTTGCTGACAAATGTTACAGATAACACGAGTTGGGTCATCTTTATCGATCTGAAAAAATGCCCAGGCTATGCAAGGCTTAGCACCCATGCGACCTGAAGAGCCACCACGACTTGTGGTGAGAGGCAGAGTTGTGTTTGAGGATGCAGTTGTTGACGTGCTTCCAGTACTACGTCTCTGTCCAGGAAGGCGCAACCTGACCTCGTCGTCACTAGCATCTTCCTCCACCTCCTCTGCTGACCTCATCTCTTGGCTGACTGTGGGTTGACAGTAAGTGGGATCTCCGACCTCATCATCATCACCCTGTGCGTTATCACACCCGTCGTCCTCAGAGCCAACCTGTTCCTGCCCTGACAAAAAACTAAAGTTGTCGCTCCAATCAGGTATTTGAGTCTTATCATCGTCTTCCTCATTGTCTCCACCAACAGGAGTTACAGTTTGCGAATGAGGGTCTACATTATGGTCAGAACCTTCTGCGTCTGGTCCTGGATCCGACTCATAAAGATTCTGGGCATCAGTGCAGATCATTTCCTCGTCTGGATTCACAGAAGCGCTGGAGTCGACCTCTGATTCCCAGGCTATAGTATGAGTAAACAGCTCTGCAGACTCAACCATCTGTTCTACCTCATACTCAGACGGGCAGCTGGAGATTTGGGAGCTGTGAGGAAGCAAGTGCGATTTGGGTGACACCTTTGAGGACTGGAGTATTTGTGATGTTGAAGTTGATGTGGAGGAGAGCCCACTTAAAGGAGCACTTGATATCCGTTGAACCACCTGCTGTTTTTGTGCCTCATCTGGAATTTGTAGCGATTGGCGTGGCCGTAAGAAAGGGATCTTATCACATTGTCCGCTAAAAGAAGTAGACATTTTAGTTTGGCTGGAAGATGGTCTTTCTTCTGCACCTACCCCACGGACACAACCTTTTTTCCCCTTCCCAACACGCCTATTTCCCTTTCCACCAGCAGCAGGCCTTTTTCCACTCATTTTGGTGGTTAACTAATTCACAACTCTGGAGTTGTTTGCACAAAAAAACAATGGATGGTAACCGAGCAGAGCTGAGTGGCCAAACTGTGGTATTAGGCCAAAACTATTGGCTGGGTTAGATGCAGAAAAAAATTATTTTTAATTTGCAACCTGATGGAGGTCAGTATAGATGGACTAATAGACCAAGTCCCACACACCGCTAGAAGCCCAAATATTTTTTCAGAGCTAGATGCAGAAAATTTTTTTATTCAATTTGCAACCTGATGGAGGTCAGTATAGATGGACTAATAGACCAAGTCCCACACACTGCTAGAAGCCCAAATATTTTTTCAGAGCTAGATGCAGAAAAAAATTATTTTCAATTTGCAACCTGATGGAGGTCAGTATAGATGGACTAATAGACCAAGTCCCACACACTGCTAGAAGCCCAAATATTTTTTCAGAGCTAGATGCAGAAAAAAATTATTTTTAATTTGCAACCTGATGGAGGTCAGTATAGATGGACTAATAGACCAAGTCCCACACACTGCTAGAAGCCCAAATATTTTTTCAGAGCTAGATGCAGAAAAAAATTATTTTTAATTTGCAACCTGATGGAGGTCAGTATAGATGGACTAATAGACCAAGTACCACACACCGCTAGAAGCCCAAATATTTTTTCAGAGCTAGATGCAGAAAAAAATTATATTCAATTTGCAACCTGCTGGAGGTCAGTATAGAAGGACTAATAGAACAAGTCCCACACACTGCTAGAAGCCCAAATATTTTTTCAGAGCTAAATGAAGAAAAAAATTATTTTTAATTTGCAACCTGATGGAGGTCAGTATAGATGGACTAATAGACCAAGTCCCACACACTGCTAGAAGCCCAAATATTTTTTCAGAGCTAGATGCAGAAAAAAATTATTTTTAATTTGCAACCTGATGGAAGTCAGTATAGATGGACTAATAGACCAAGTCCCACACACCGCTAGAAGCCCAAATATTTTTTCAGAGCTAGATGCAGAAAATTTTTTTATTCAATTTGCAACCTGATGGAGGTCAGTATAGCTGGACTAATAGACCAAGTCCCACACACTGCTAGAAGCCCAAATATTTTTTCAGAGCTAGATGCAGAAAAAAATTATTTTTAATTTGCAACCTGATGGAGGTCAGTATAGATGGACTAATAGACCAAGTCCCACACACTGCTAGAAGCCCAAATATTTTTTCAGAGCTAGATGCAGAAAAAAATTATTTTTAATTTGCAACCTGATGGAGGTCAGTATAGATGGACTAATAGAACAAGTCCCACACGCTGCTAGAAGCCCAAATATTTTTTCAGAGATAAATGAAGAAAAAAATTATTTTTAATTTGCAACCTGATGGAGGTCAGTATAGATGGACTAATAGACCAAGTCCCACACACTGCTAGAAGCCCAAATATTTTTTCAGAGCTAGATGCAGAAAAAAATTATTTTTAATTTGCAACCTGATGGAGGTCAGTATAGATGGACTAATAGACCAAGTCCCACACACTGCTAGAAGCCCAAATATTTTTTCAGAGCTAGATGCAGAAAAATTTTTTTTTTAATTTGCAACCTGATGGAGGTCAGTATAGATGGACTAATAGAACAAGTCCCACACGCTGCTAGAAGCCCAAATATTTTTTCAGAGATAAATGAAGAAAAAAATTATTTTTAATTTGCAACCTGATGGAGGTCAGTATAGATGGACTAATAGACCAAGTCCCACACACTGCTAGAAGCCCAAATATTTTTTCAGAGCTAGATGCAGAAAAAAATTATTTTTAATTTGCAACCTGATGGAGGTCAGTATAGATGGACTAATAGACCAAGTCCCACACACCGCTAGAAGCCCAAATATTTTTTCAGAGCTAGATGCAGAAAAAAAATTATATTCAATTTGCAACCTGCTGGAGGTCAGTATAGAAGGACTAATAGAACAAGTCCCACACACTGCTAGAAGCCCAAATATTTTTTCAGAGCTAAATGAAGAAAAAAATTATTTTTAATTTGCAACCTGATGGAGGTCAGTATAGATGGACTAATAGACCAAGTCCCACACACTGCTAGAAGCCCAAATATTTTTTCAGAGCTAGATGCAGAAAAAAATTATATTCAGTTTGCAACCTGATGGAGGTCAGTATAGATGGACTAATAGAATGATGCTATGCCCAAAAGATTTTACTTCACTAGGTGCAGTAAAAAAATTGGTATTCTATACACAGGTGGTATATCTTGCAACACAGATAGGCTACTCCACTGACTAACACACTCTGCAATAGGCCAAAAAGGATTAGCTTTGCTAGATTCAGCCAAATGCTGTGAAAAAAATTTGCACAGCACTGGCACAGACCTGCCTGGCAAAAACTGATAGGAACTGATGTAACCTAGTCCTGAAAAGGACTCCAATTACAATTAGTCTTTACTCCCACAATCTATCTATTTAAGAGCACAGACCTGCCTGATAAAAGTCGTAGGAAATGCTGTAACCTAGTCCTTAAAAGGACTGCAATCACAACTATTCCCTACTCCCAAGCTATCTGTATATTTGTGCGAAAATTGGCTTGAAATTAACAAGGTATAGCGCACACAGCAACAGCGGTGCCGTCTAACACGCAGCTGCAGCAGTGAGAAAATGGTGGCGACGGGGAAAATGGCTTGGTCTTATAGGGCAAGGACATGTGACATACACTGCCAATGACACATGCCCTTGCTTGTGTGAAAAAAAGCACTTTGCTCCGTGTGTGCGCTGCTGATAGGCTGACAGATTGCACCTGCCCACTGCAAATGCGGGAAAGAGAAAAAAAAATGGAGATCTTCATTGTTCCTGCAGAGATCCATCCCCTGCCCCTCCCCCCGCCCCGCTGTACACTCAAACTGCGTATTAACATTAATTTTCATCATTACTGAGAAAAAATCCAGTTATGATTTTGGTGCACGAACAGTTATCGAACATAACCTCGAACAGCCGAATTTTTCTCAAATTGTTCGTGTTCGCCGATCGGCTCGAACACCGCCCAAAACAGCTCGAATTTGAGATTGGCGAACAGTTCGAGTAGAACAACGCTCATCTCTAGTAATGAGTAAAAAAAACAAAACTGTAGAATTTTGGTTGCTGCAACATTGCAATAAAACGAAATAACGGGCAATAAAACATCGTATCTACCCCAAAATGGCATCAATAAAAACGTCAGCTCAGCGCGCAAGAAATAAGCCCTCACCCGGCCCCAGATCCCAAAAAAGGAGATTCCATGGGTCTTGGAAAATGGCTCCATTATTTTTTTTTTTACAAACTTTGGAATTTTTTTTCAGCACTTAAATAAAAAAGAACCTATACATGTTTAGTGTCTACAAACTCGTAATGACACAGAGAATCATAATGGCAGGTCACTTTTAGCATTTACTGAATATGTTAAAAAAAACAATTGTCAAATTGCACTTTTTTTGCAATTTCACCACACTTGGAATTTTTTTCCCATTTTCCAGTACACAATATGGTAAAATCAATGGTGTCGTTCAAAAGTACAACTCGTCTGCGAGAAACAAGCCCTCACACGGCCATATTGACTGAAAAAAAAAGTTATGGCTCTGGGTAGAAGGGGAACAAAAAATGAAAATGCAAAAACAAAAAATCCCAGGATGGTAAAGGGGTTAAATGAGCAATGTATATATGTGATTTGTTTTTTGAAATCTATGTCTTAATCCACAGTTTTTAATACACCGTATTTTACAGACCATAAGGTTTTAGAGGAGGAAAATAGAAAAAAAATGTGAAGAAAAAAATGTCATGCCGCATTGTTATGGGGAAGGGTCTCCTGCTGGCACTGTTTATGGCCCCCACACGCCGATGTCAGCTGGCGGAATATTCACTGCTCCCCATGCCCGGGGGTGTGGAGAAAGTTTTAAGAAAATTATACAAACAACCTTTTCACCTATCTAGATTAGTGCCCTTATGGGAAAATCCTAGATTTATTCAGGGTAAACAGAACAAGCTTTGTAAGCAATGGAACCAGAAAGGGATTTATTAAATGATAATGAAGGAAGGCTGCTCACCTGGCAGGAATTCTCAGGGATGTATGATATGGGAGATCATCAATGTCTACAGTACCACCAAACAGTTACTTTCCACAGCTCTATGGTGAGAAATTTCGGGAAGGTGGAAAGGAGGGGTGATTTTGACATATTGATGTGGTCTAGCTCATGGGTAAATTCCCTATCCACAATATACCAAAGGATTAAGAGACAAATTCTGCACACTGCGGTACCTGATTTATTTATCCATTGGAGTATAGCGCTAAATGACACTTAGAGAGATGGTAAACTTTTGACGGGCTTGGATAAAGTAAAAATAGCAATGAACAATGGAGAGAAATGCAGAACAAACTGATTCATAATGCCATTTATGCTTTCAATTTTTCCTACAAAGATGCTTCATCACATTATTTATGAAAATGCCCAAAATGTAACCTAAAACCAATTTATTTAATAGCATCAGGCGATGCCCTTCCACCCAAATGGTGTGGGACGAGACCCTTCTCTATTTAGATAATGGTTGGAGAATTAAAGTCCCACAGTCTCCTCGGGCATGTTTATTTCATCATATTGTAACAGAACATCGGGAGGATGGGGACAGAGTTCTGTCTATACAGATAATACATGTAGTTCTTTTGGTGGTTAAAAAATGTATACTTAGATATTGGTTGAAGAAAGAGACACCTCAATTATCTGAAATAATCAAAACTCTGAAAACCTTATTAGTTTATGACAAACTTGAGTAAGAAAGACAAAAAGAAAAGTCGACGACAGCGTTTTTTCACAAACTGAGATCTTTTAATGAATATAGCAATACACAATCTGATATGTCACAGCTGATGAAAGTATTCTGACACACATCCTGGTATCATACGGAGGAACATAGGGGGACAACAGGATTACTTAAAGTCTAATGGATTCACTTATTTTTACATCTATTCATATAAGGATTTTGGAAAAGTATTTTTTTGCTGTTTTGCTTGCGGAGTTAAAAATTGAATCTGTTAAAATTGTGGAAAAAAAATGATTGGATGGATTTCACACTTATTTATAAAGATGCGGTCTGTGTTGGTAAATGTCATGGAGATTCTAGGATTATAACCCGATTTGTTTGTCTATTTTGTCTCATTAAATAAAGTTTGTTTAAAAAAAATAGATGAGAACACTAGATTCCATCATGACATCATAATTAACCATCACTACTTACAGAAGTGTTTACACCCATATAGTCACTTTGACATTCCGGTGTCATTGCTGTCAGTGAGAAGCTACATAGCTAATCATATACTGATTGCGCTTGGATTTACTTTGGATTTACTTGAAATGTCTGAAATTCCTTCAGACAGACTTCAGGTGTTAGCACTGCTCCAGGGGATTCTTACCACCTACGCCCCTGACATTGTGCTACCACTACCCGATGGCGTCCTCAGCTTCACTTACCGGCTGGTTATGAAGCTTGTGATAGACTGCCTGACCAAATACCACAAAGGTCGTATTAGCTCAGAATATCTTGAGCATTTACAGCAAAACATCTGGACACTCGTACAGCAGGTAAATAGCAGGCAATCTGCACACATCTTATAATAATAATAGAATATGATAAGGGATTACAAGTTTAAGTTTAACCTGTTCCAAATACTAAGATAAGAATAGCCGGGGCCAAAAATGGGGCATACAGGCTACATGACAAGGGAAATTGAGGTATCTAAAGGGTTAATTGAAATAGGGACAGGAAGGTTGTTACCGTGGGGTGAATGGGATTGGTTAACCTTGTAAGGACCAGGAAATTTGACATTTTTTGCTGTCATTTTTTCATCACTTTCTTTTAAGAGCCATAACTTTCTTATTTTTCTGTTGGCGTTTGTGAGAAGAGTTGTAGCTTTGAGTGGCTCCATTCTTTTTACCATAAAATATACAGTAGTTTTTTGGGGGTTTTGTTTTTACGGCGTTTGTTATGCATTAAAAATGACCTGGAAATATGATTTTCCACGTCATTTCGATTAAGGCGATACCGAATATGCAAAGAAAATTCAGAATATTGCGAAAACATTTTTTTGCTTTGAGTCGCTAAATTCTGAGACCCATAACAATTCTTATTTTTCTGTTGATGGGGCCCAGTGAAGACTTGTTTTTTTACGCTGTAAGATATGGAGGAGAGGAAGGAGGATTTAAAAGGCGGTGCTTGATAAATAGAGGGTTTGGGGAGATGTGATTTTTAATTGTCACAGGCCGATTTACACAAGTCGTAAGCAGTCATGTGTCTTACTTACATGCCTTAGGTGTGGAGGGTGGATGTGGAGATATAAAGGGAACCTGTCGCCTAAAATAATGCTATTAACCTGCACCTCAATTTGCAGGTTAATAGCGTTCTGACATCATGCAGCCGCCACACTGAAATAAACTGTATCTCCCCTGGCAGCCTCGCTCTTTCAGTCATATCGGTGGCGCCGGCAGGCTTTCAGTCACCGTTCTCTGCATAGTGAGCGGCGGCTGTAACCGCACCCGGCACTGACTGACAGCCGGTGCTAATATGGCCGCACAATGTCAGAATGCTACTAACCTGCATATCAACTCCATATCTGCAGGTTAATAGCATTACTTTACATGACAGGTTCCCTTTAGAGGTTTACAAATGACCGGATCCCTCGTCAGCTGTCATGTAGTATTTGTAGTGCCGATATCAGGAGTAACATGGCGACATAAATGGTGTCCTCCATTCTGCACTTTCTCTCATGATTTTCCTTTCTTGTTTATTTCCATCTCTATAGGCTGAAGAAAAATCCCATAGTGGAGAATTGGCCTTTATTAAACAACTGGCCCAGAATGTCCTGCTTGTACTGGAGTATCCGGCCTACTCCCTGGAGCGCCTGGTAAGGAGCCATCGTCTTCTATATCTCATGTCCTTGTTGTCTGATCTTCTCCAGATTACCGTCATATAGCAGAAACTCAGATTTATGGTGGTAGAGGCCTCCCTGTCCGCTCCAGGCAGACACAGGACATTTCATGCCCGCCTGTCTCTGCGGCTCCATCATATGTGAGGACAGTCTGTACTCAGCGGTGCGGAGTTAGTATTTCCGCTTCTGTCTCTCTCGATCATCACAATCTTCCTTCTTATAAATGTTGCAGTCCTGACCTTATACAACCCCTGGCAAAAATTATGGAATCACCGGGCTCGGAGGATGTTCATTCAGTTGTTTAATGTTGTTGAAAAAAAAGCAGATCACAGACATGGCACAAAACTAAAGTCATTTCAAATGGCAACTTTAGGGCTTTAAGATACACTAAAAGAAATCAAGATTAAAAATGTGGTACTCAGTAAGGGTAATTTTTTTCATACCAAGCAGAGGGAAAAAAATATGGAATCACTCAATTCTGAGGAAAAAATTATGGAATCATGAAAAACAAACACACAAAAGAACACTACAATACATCACTAGTATTTCGTTGCACCACCTCTGGCTTTAATAACAGCTTGAAGTCTCTGAGGCATGGACTTAATGAGTGACAAGCAGTACTCTTCATCAATCTGGCTGCAACTTTCTCTGATTGCTGTTGCCAGATCAGCTTTGCAGGTTGGAGCTTTGTCATGCACCATTTTCTTCAACTTCCACCAAAGATTTTCAATTGGATTCAGATCCGGACTATTTGCAGGCCATGACATTGACCTTATGTGTCTTCTTTCAAGGAATGTTTTCACAGTTTTTGCTCTATGGCAGGATGCATTATCATCTTGAAGAATGATGTCATCATCCCCAAACATCGTTTCAATTGATGGGATAAGAAGACTGTCCAAAATATCAATGTAAACTTGCGCATTTATTGAAGATGTAATGACAGCCTTCTCCCCAGTGCCTTTACCTGACATGCAGCCTCATATCATCAATGACTGTGAAAATTTGCATGTTCTCTTCATGCAGTCATCTTTATAAATCTCATTGGAACGGCACCAAACAAAAGTTCCAGCATCATCACCTTGCCCAATGCAGATTCGCGATTCATCACTGAATATGACTTTCATCCAGTCATCCACAGTCCACAATTGCTTTTCCTTAGCCCATTGTAACCTTGTTTTTTTGTGTTTATGTGTTAATGATGGCCTATGTTTAGCTTTTCTGTATGTAAATCCCATTTCCTTTAGGCGGTTTCTTACAGTTCGGCCACAGTCATTGACTCCAGTTTCCTCCAATTCATTCCTCATTTGTTTTGTTGTGCATTTCCTGTTTTGAAGACATATTGGATTAAGTTTCCGGTCTTGACGCTTTGATGTCTTCCTTGGGCAACATTGTGTGATGATTTACCTTCTTTTAAGAGTTTGATAATCCTCTAATTTGTTTCAATTGACATCTCTCGTGTTGGAGCCATGAGTCATGTCAGTCCACTTGGTGCAACAGCTCTCCAAGGTGTGATCACTCCTTTTTAGATGCAGATCATAGAATCATAGAATGGTAGAGTTGGAAGGGACCTCCTGGGTCATCTGGTCCAACCCCCTGCTCAAAGCAGGATTCACTAGATCATCTCAGACAGATGTCTGTCCAGCCTCTGTTTGAAGACGTCCATTGAAGGGGAACTCACCACCTCTCGTGGCAGCCTGTTCCACTCATTAATCACCCTAACTGTCAAAAAGTTTTTTCTAATATCTAATCTGTGTCTCCTCCCATTTAGTTTCATCCCATTGCTTCTAGTCTTTCCTTGTGCAAATGAGAATAAAGATGATCCTTCTACAATGTGACAGCCCTTGACATATTTGTAGACAGCTATTAAGTCTCCTCTCAGTCTTCTTTTTTGCAAGCTAAACATTCCCAAATCCTGCAACCGTTCCTCATAGGACATGGTTTGCAGACCAGTCACCATTCTGGTCGCTCTTCTCTGAACTTGCTCCAGTTTGTCTATGTCTTTTTTAAAATGTGGTGCCCAAAACTGTACACAGTATTCCAGATGAGGTCTGACCAAAGAGGAGTAAAGACCGATAATGACTTCACGTGATCTAGACTGTATGCTTCTGTTAATACATCCCAGAATTGTATTTGCCTTTTTTGCTGCTGCATCACACTGTTGACTCATGTTTAGTCTATGATCTATTAGTATACCTAAGTCTTTTTCACATGTACTGTTGCTTAGCTCTATTCCTCCCATTCTGTATATGCTTTTTTCATTTTTATTGCCCAGATGTAGTACTTTGCATTTTTCCCTGTTAAAAACCATTCTGTTGGTTGCTGCCCACTGCTCCAGTTTATTTAGGTCTTTTTGAATCCTCTCTCTCTCTTCTCTAGTATTAGCTATCCCTCCTAGCTTTGTGTCATCAGCAAATTTAATCAGTTTACCCTCAATTCCTTCATCTAAATCATTGATAAAGATGTTGAACAATACAGGTCCCAGGACGGAGCCCTGTGGTACCCCACTTGAGACATTCATCCAGCTGGATGTGAAGCCATTTACAACCACCCTTTGAGTCCGATCACTAAGCCAGTTATGAATCCACCTAACAGTTGCCTGGTCCATTGCATACTTGGTCATTTTTTCAATAAGGATGATGTGAGATACTTTGTCAAATGCTTTGCTGAAGTCAAGATATACTATATCTACAGCATTTCCCTGATCCACCCAGTCAGTGATTCTGTCATAGAAGGAAATTAAGTTAGTCTGACATGACTTGTTAGTTACAAACCCATGCTGACTCTGCTTAATCACTTCATTCTTATCCATGTACTTACATACATGTTGTTTAATAATTTGTTCAAAGATCTTTCCTGGTATAGAAGTCAGACTCACCGGCCTATAGTTCCCTGGGTCCACCTTCTTCCCCTTTTTGAAGATAGGAACAACATTTGCTCTTCTCCAGTCTTCTGGGACTTCTCCTGTTCTCCAAGAATTTTCAAAGATTATGGAGAGTGGTTCTAAAATTTCTTCTACAATCTCCTTCAGTACTCTGGGGTGTAATTCATCTGGACCTGGAGACTTGAACTCATTTATGTTAGCTAAATATTCCCTCACAATCTTTCTGTTTACTGATAACTTGGATTCCTCTATTCCTTTAAAAGGACAGTGAACATCAGTTGATGTTACATTTTCTTTCTGAGAGAAAACAGATGCAAAATAGGAATTAAAAAGTTCGGCCTTCTCAACATCCTCTCTTACCATTTCTCCATTTTCATCCTGTAAAAATCCTATAGCATCTTTGACTTTTCTTTTACTTTTGACATACCCCCAAAATCCTTTTTTATTGCTTTTGACATCTCTTGCAAGCCTTAATTCATTGTCAGCTTTAGCTAACCTGATACGTGCCCTACAGGATCTGCAGACTGCATTATAATCTTCTTTAGATATGCCTCCCTCTTTCCATTTAATAAACATTTCTTTCTTTCTTTTTAGCATGTGTTTAAGTTCTGTGTTCATCCATCCTGGTTTCCTTAAATGCTTCCCATTCTTCCTACTTTTCGGGATTGTTAACGATTGTGCTTTGAGAATCTCATTTTTAAAAATTTCCCATCCTTCCTGGACATTTTTGTCCTTAAGGACATCCAGCCATTGGATCCCTCCTATTCTCTTTCTGAGTCTCTTAAAATCTGCCTTTCTAAAATCTAACCTTGAAGTTTGAGTCTTCACATGTCTTCCTCCTCTAGTTATCCAAAATTCTATAATAGCATGATCGCTGCCTCCTAGGGTCCCAGCCACCTTTACCTCCTCAACCATTTCCTCCCTGTTTATAAGAATTAGATCCAAAGTAGCAGATCCCCTTGTTTTCTCCCCTACCTTTTGGAAGATTAACTAGCAGATCTAATTTGATGCAGGTGTTAGATTGGAAATGAAAATTTACAGTGTGATTCCATAATTTTTTCTTCAGAATTTAGTGATTCCATAATTTTTTTCCCTCTGCTTGGTCTAAAATAAATTATCTTTACTGAGTACCTCATTTTTAATATTGATTTCTTTTAGTGTTTCTTAAAGCCCTAAAGTTGCCATTGGAAATTACTTTAGTTTTGTGCCATGTCTGTGATCTGCTTTTTTTTCAACAACATTAAACAACTGAATGAACATCCTCCGAGCCCGGTGATTCCATAATTTTTGCCAGGGGTTGTATATTAATGTGGATTTACTGGGGGAGCGGCTTTGTATAGTTCGTCCAATACTGAAATTATCCAGGAAATCCAATGATTAGTCCTTCCTGTCTATTGTATGTGGTAATGTAGTATTTGTGAAATGTTATATTAATTGTATATATTATATCCATCAGGAAACATCCGAAGGCGACTCCAAAGAGGGGCAAAACGGAAATATTGCTGACCCTGATATCAGTCAGCCGGGGCCGAACCCTGATCTGATGGAAGGTAAGCCGGTCATCTAATATTTTACATACAAATATCAAGTTATAGAGAACGACAGAGAACATGGAGATTTACTCTTCAACCAATGTATGAGGAAGCTGGTGGCTCATGAGCCCCCATGGACTATAATGGAGGGGGTCACAAATGTACAAAGAGGCTCATTGGTCCCCAATCATGTAATTGTTGAGGATTCGGTCAGATCCTGAGCAATGACACGTTCATAGTACAGTATATATATATATAGATATGCCATAAATATATACAGTGTCTGCAGAATATCCTTATATCTAGTATATTCCATGTACAGGGGTCTTATCATTTCCATTATTATATGGATGTGTTATATAAGTGGTGATATAGACTAATACATGTCGTCTCTTCATTATTTTATCATTATTATAGGAATAACTGTGCCGACAAATACTGATGGTGGAACATCTGAGCCACCAGAGATCATCCAGGAATCTGCCAGTGTAAGTATCATGGGACGTCTGTATATCATCAGATGACGGGTGGGAATTACACATCCCATATGACAATGGGATATCTCTGCTCTTATGTAGATCAGACCTATTATGTGTGACGTTGGTGTTATTATTCTGTCTCCTCCATGTGATGTCCCTTATCCTCCCCTGCAGTACAATGATTTATGTGTATGGGGAATATCCACTTATAATATAATAGTGTCAGTGGGGGGTCCGGCTTTTATCACGTCCTCTACTTCGGTTGCAGTGTAATCAGGGGGGATATAATATAGACGGGAGATCTGGAGCTTTTATACTCCTGCAGCTTCGTTGTCTTAATGTCATTTCTTATTCCTTTTAGGCCTTGATCGGATCAGTGAATCCTTGTAAGGACGACTTTAATCCTATCAAACTGATCAGCTGTGGAGGATTTGGGTGAGCTTTACTTGGTATAATATTTATTTCTCAGGGCTCCTTATAGTGATGCCTATGTCTCTATGTCCTGCCCGCGCAATGCTACCATAGAGAAATTATGGTTCCACATCACTGTCCACATCTAATTGTCTCTCTTCAGGTCAGTTAGGATGTGACGTGGAAGAGGACTTTCCATAGGTGATCATTTATGGAGTGTTATGTTATGGATTTCTAGTGATGGCCACACATCTAGTATTAACCATTAGTACAGGAGATCACTTGATCAGGTCTATGGATGGACTGTTAGTAAGAATTCATAATAAATCATGGCTTTTCTTCCTCCTCAGATCCGTCCACCTTGTTCGCCATACAGACACAAACAAGATATGTGCTATGAAGAAAATGGACAAGCAGAACCTGAGAAAGCCAAAGACCCTAAAATGGGCCTTTCAGGAGAGGGACATCTCTACATTCGCTGATTGTCCCTTTGTGGCCTCCATGTTCTGCTCCTTTCCTACTAAATTTCATCTGTGTATGGTCATGGAGTATGCACCAGGTAGGACACATCCATTGTATTTATATCCAGCCCACGTCTGCCTAATCCTAGCACCTTATATATAACCTGAACATGTCCACATGGACGGTTACATGTCCACACCGCATTTACTATAATGTTACTAAGATGCCTTGTGTGTCCTCACTGAGCATGGCGGCAATATCTGCTATGGAGGAAAGGAAGATTTCTCTGTATTCGAACAGTTTTTATAGATGAGAAGTTTCACAGAGAAATAAATGAGAGGCTTGTAGATGAGGCCTGGCTCTGTCTCTATGTACAGGGTTCCTCTGCAGTATACGCTCTACATTACACAGTGTATCTCTATATATACCATCCAGTCCCAATATCTCCGCTTGTTTCACATTCACACTCATCATGTGTAATTTACTCTGTAACAGACCCTCACCTGTCATATTTGCTTTTTCCTGTAGGAGGAGACTGTGGCAATCTTCTACAGCACAGGGGTCCTTTACCTATCACCTTGGCCCGTCTGTACATTGCAGAAACAGTCCTTGCTGTGGAATATCTGCACAGCTATGGTGTGGTGCACAGAGACCTGAAGCCTGTAAAGTAAGTGACCCTTGAGCTATAATAAAGGGGATGAAAGTTAGTTTGTTATACAGTCTATGGGTTATTACTTGGGGCTGACAACATCTTTTCTTTTACAGCCTCCTGATAACATCAACAGGACATATTAAAGTGACCGATTTTGGAGTTTCAAAACTTGGCCTCATGAGACCAACATCAAACATCTATAAGGCTCAAACTATGGACATCACCAAAGAGTTCTGTGATAAAGAGGTCGGCTTTACTTACAGGATCTTCTACTTTACATATCTCATCTCTTTCTCCTTCTCTGATCATTTCTCATCACATTTCCACTGATGTTATTTGTCGTATGTATTGATCATCATCTCATTCTTCTGTTGTTTTCCAGACTGCTGGCACGTCTAGTTACATGGCCCCAGAAGTTATCCTAAGGAAAGGCTATGGAAGACCTGTTGACTGGTGGTCAGTAGGCATCATCTTATATGAATTTCTCTTTGGATATACACCATTTTATAGGGCTTCCCAAAAGGAGAAATTACGCAGTATCCTCAGTGGTAAGTAAAATAATCTGACTGCTTGTCATGTCGCTGTTATTTGGTTTGATTTGTTCCTTGGTTCAGTTTCTAGCTTTTTTAAGGAAAATGCTTTTTTATGTAAATAAATGAAGAGGTTTTATTTCCTGTAATATTTTCTTTTTATATCACAGATGACATTGTTTGGAGATGTAATTCCTTTCCTCCACCAAATGCTCGGGGCATCATCACTCAGCTACTCAGAAAAAATCCAGAACAAAGACTTGGGACAGGTAATATGATTATAGTATTAATAATGACTTATTACACCTCTGGGCAAATGAAGGTGTCCATGAGGATGAGCACTGAAGGTCTCTACCAACGTGTCCATTCCCCATTCTTCATGCTCTAATGTTCAGTTCAGTTCTTTTAAATCTCCAGTTCAGATTAACATAAACTGTATAGATACGGAGTAGTTTCTCTGACAATAACTGTATCGATTTTTTTCTTGTCTTCCTTTTCCAGGAGGGGCACACGAGATCAAAATTCATCCATTTCTGCGTGCCTTAAACTTTAACAACCTTCTAAGTCAGAAGCCTCTGTTCGTTCCTGATCTAAAATCAGATGAGGACACCCGCTATTTTAGCAGTAAGTAAAATGAGATGTTATCGGCAGAAAACTGCTGAGTGTCTTTTCTTTCATTATGTGTGACAATCAGTTCCCATCATAATGAGTAATAACATGGTGACTGTCTGACTGGCTCTTATACTAATAATTTCTCATAACACTTTTACTTTTCAGATCGCTCTGTGGGTTATAAATTTAGGAATTCAGATGATGGGGACACAAGTGAGGACAATGACTGTCCAGAAATCAAAAACTTTGAATCATCTTCTCAAAGGTTTTCCAAAGTAAGTATATCTAAATCATGTAGGTCAATAAAATGAATAAAACCTATGATTAGAAAAAAAGTTTCAAAATATATCTATTTATATTTTATATTTCTTTGTGTTTTTTTAGCTATATACCACCAGTACCAAGATGGTGACCATTGAAGAACCTATGTCACCTCCAGAGTGTACCCCTGAGAACAGCAAAAAACACCCAGACTTGTGAGTAGATTATTATTATTATGAGATTTAGCTCTGATATATGCTCGGACACGAGTAACACAAATCTAAATCCAGCATCCACCACCCCATGATAACTGATTGCTGTGGATCTGGCTTGTGATTACACAGCAATATCAGTTGATCATTGCAACGAGCCATTCATTCCCAGCTCTTTATAGGCCAATATTACTAGTTAGACTCCATTCTTGCTGGTAGAATGGGGTCCTAAGCAGAGTATCCCCTTTATGATGTCCCAAATGGCCTTACAGGCAGGTGTTCTTCCTTTTTGTATTGTTTTCACTTGTAATTTACTTGACTTTCTTCTACCAAAAAGGCAGAAAGAATCTCCCCCTTCCAAAACTGATGATGGTGACAATCAGTGTGTCACTGCTAAAAAGTGTGAGTGTGAGTCATCCTCGCCCTCATTGTCAGGTATGTACAGATTTATAGACCATCCCATTATAGGCTATGATAGAAAAGTGTAATGTGAATCTGCATATGAAGGCTCAGATAATGACTTACTTTATTCCCGCTGCCCCTGAGTATTCAATTTTTTGTTTTGGTAAAATCCACCATAAGGTTCCAGAGTTATTGGCAGTTTTAATTAGTGCTAATTTTTATGGTCTTTACAAGGGGGTGGTGCTAACAGGATTATCTGGGGGGGGGGGGTGTCTTCAGCCTCTTCTTCAGTATTATAGTGTGGTAAAGACCATAAAAATGACCACTAAATAAAAAGGCCCCTGTCTGTGGAACTGTAAGACGGTGTGCTCACAATGCATTTTTAATCGTTTCCGCAGCAGCAATTCCGCCGCAAAAACGCTTAAAAAATGCTTGGTAGAAGGCCTGCCATGTTCCCCAATGATAATCCGCATGTGCTGTGCACATGCTGCAGAAATTTCCGCTGCGGATTATCATTGCGGAAAAATCCGCAGCACTACCAATTATTTTGCAGAAGTCCTGCGTTTTCACCGCCATTGACTTGCATTGGAACGCATGGAATCCGCATCACTGCATCTGTACATGCGGAATCCATGTGTTTCAATGTGCGGATGGTACTCGGGTCTGGAGAAGAGGAGACTCTCCTCCAGACCCTCCCCCCCCTACCATAGAACCTGTAAAAAAAAAAGAATAAAATAAAAAATAAATATTATACTTACCTTCTGATGGCCTCCGGTTCCTTGTCTCGGCTTGCCGGCTGCTCGCGGTGGACTAAAGGACCTGCGCTGACGTCATTTAGTCATGTGACGGGTCATGCGACCAATGATGTCGGCAGGTCCTTAAATCTACCGCGAGCTGCCGGCAAGCCAAGACAAGGACTCCGTGGGCATCAGAAGGTAAGTATATTTATTTTTTATTTTTTACCATTCTTTCGGTCACACTATATAAATCCATGCCGGTTGCATGGATTTATATAGTGTGACCAAGTTGTCAAGCACTTTCCAAGTGATGCTAAAATCGCTTGGAAAGTGCTTGACAACCCGCATGCGAAATCGCATGATCCGCATGTCCCTGGCAGGAAAAACACATGTACAATCCGCATGTACAATCCCCATGTACAATCCGCATGTACAATCCACATGTTCAATCCGCATGCCTTTTTTGTGCCAGGGAGATGCAGAAACGCTGAGGAAAAAATCCGGAGCATTTCTGCATCGTGGGCACATAGCCTAAGGGGGATTTTAATAAAAACCAAAAACAGAGTCCTCAGGGGAGCAGGGGAATAAAGTAAGAGTGAATTCTGGACACTTAAGACCTGGTGATGAGTCTTCTTTAAACTTACGCTTAAGTGTTATCTGACGGATTATATAAAAACACTTTGGCTTGCTGCAAGTAATGTCATGTTAATAAGGGAGACACCACACGGCCGCACACAGAAAAGCTACAAGTGCATATTAACCAGTTTGAGCAACTCTATAAACATATAAAATGAATCTTTGAGGAGTTTAGAATCAACATCTTTTTCTGACTTTTTATTAGAACCTCCAGTTCAGGAGAGAAAGAAATCTGCAGTAAATCTGAGAAAACAGCAAAGAACAGATAAAGTGGAAGAGGGGGAAAGTAGTAGGCGAGGTAAGTGTGACGATAACCTCCATGTTGTATGATGTCAGTGAGATAAGTCATGTGGAGCAGATGTCATCTGTCAGTGGTGGGATTGTCACATGTATGATGGCTGACAATGATCAAGCACCTCTGTATGGAGAAGATTCCTCTACCGGCCTTCCACAGAGACACCACAGTCGTGTCCTCTAATATGGAGTCCCATTACTTACATCGGTTTTCATCTTTTTTATAGGTTCTATCTTCCGCCGGATGATATCATCCTGCCGGCGTGGATTATCCAGGGCTGCTCGCACTATCAGACAAAGCTGCATTTTTGCCCACTGTCACCAGGGCACCAGAAACATCTCAAGGGCAGAAAGCCCTCACATCTAGTGCCCTGAAGAAAGTACAGCACATCCACCATCAATGCTGTACCTGCATGGAAAGAGTTGTACCATCTACTGTACCTGTGGCCGTCTGACCAGCGAGAAATATCTGCAAAAGTCAAAGGCCTCCAAGAACATCTTTTCAACCTTCCATTTAATTCTTAATTTAAAAAAAATAAATTGATTAATGTCCTTTTGAATTGAATTGAATATTACTGACATTTATGGCATATCAATGCTACACATGTTATATCTGTCCAATGGTTTGGACACCAAACATAAGATTAGACAAGACTGAAACATACAGTTTGCACAGCAAGTTGTTTTTACATTGCAGTGTTTGTTCAATTAAATTTTATTGAGTGCTTTTCATAAGGGAACCAGGCAGAAACCACCTGAAATAGACATTGTGTGCACAAAAAGTGGCAACCAAGCTAGGGGGAAACATGCCCTGATCCACTGATTTTATAAGAACTCAGATACTTTTACCTTAGTAGCGCTCTATTTCAGATTCAGGCACAAGAACAAGTTGGATTCTGTGCTGTGCATCCTGGAGGTCCCAGCAGCCACAATCCACCAGAAGCGTAGCTAAGACTTCAAGCACAGGGGAGGCGAAACATCCGAGTGGGTCACTAACCGATATTACCACTATTTGGTGACCATATAGTGGTAGATAACAGCACATATTAAGACTATAGATGAGTGAGCACTAAACTTCTCAGATGCTTGTTACTCGAACCGAACAATTCCTAATGTTCGTGTGCTCATTTCAAGTAACAAGTATAATGGAAGTCAATGAGAAATCTGAGCATTTTTCTGGAAGACCCTACAAGGAGGTCTGGGCGGCAGTGAAAATGTTCAAATGGATGGAAAAAGTGCTGAACGGAAGGAGAACAGCATGGGGAAGACCCCTGGAAGCATCTCTAACTCCCAGTTCGCTGCTGAGAACAATGGTGTGACACTTTTTCTCCACTTTAAGGACTGAGAATAAAACATTCCCAATCAATGAGAAACAAAAATGTTAAAGGGGTTGCCCAGTACTTTAGATTACCCCCACAATGTATCCCCCCTGGGCCCCTAAGGACTTTTGTAATTACCTTACGTTGCAGATAATGCCTGTGAGCGGCGCTATCACTGGCCGCTCACAGGCATCACGTGACCCCCGGCTGCAGCCGGCTCTGATATCCCCTGATGTCACGACAAGTGCTGGCAGCAGCCGGGGGTCTCTCTCTTCCACATTCCACGGTGAATGCCAGGCTGTATTCGGGGTTACCCCCCGCGTCACACCCGGCATCCATCTCACGCTCTCCCTCTCCCCATTCATTGGGAACGCACGGGGTGAATGCTGGGTGTGACGTGGGGGGTGATCGCGCCCACAATCCAGCTGTCACGCCTCACTTGTCGTGACGTCAGCGCGGGGTCACGTGATGCCTGTGAGCGGCGCTATCCTTGGCTGCAACGTAAGCTAATTACAAAAATTCTTAGGGGCCCCGTGGGGATACATTGGAGGGGTAATCTAAAGTACTGGACAACTTCTTTAAGAATCATTTTTTTCCTGTATAATGACTTATACCAAAATTTTATTTTTGATTAACAAATAGATAATTTCAGTGTAATTTATGAAGGAAAAAAAGAACTGCCAAAAATTAGGGATTCTGATACATCCTGTATTAGAATAAAGGAGGGTCTCATGCACATTCTGGTCAATTTGACATATAGTAGTACTTCTAGACTCATAAAGGCTATGCACTAAGTGCAAATCCTGCCAAAAAATGCAAGTAGGGTCATCCATACACCATGGAAGGCACCAACTGTAGTGCCTCATTCAAATATTGTGAACAAAGTATACACTGTGTGCAGAATTATTAGGCAAGTTGTATTTTAGAGGATTATTTTTATTATTGATCAACAACTATGTTCTCAATCAACCCAAAAGACTCTTAAATATCCAAGCTTAATATTTTTGGAAGTGGGAGTGGGGTGTTTTTAGATTTGGCTCTCTTAGGAGGATATCTGTTTGTGCAGGTAACTATTACTGTGCAGAATTATTAGGCAACTTACTAAAAACCAAATATAATCCCATGTCACTTGTTTATTTTCACCAGGTAAACCAATATCAGTGCACAAAATACAGAAATAAACATTTCTGACATGCTAAAACAAAAACCAAAAAAATTAGTGATCAATATAGCCGCCTTTCTTTATGATGACACTCAACAGGCTTCCATCCACAGATTGTGGCCAACACACTTTCTGCAACCCTGTTGGCTATTTGACATGTAACGCTTGATTGTTCGGTGATCACGCTTCAAAAGTTTGGAAATTTCAAGACTGCTGCATCCCTCTGCAAGACATCTCACAATTTTGGACTTTTCAGAGCCCGTCAAACCTCTCTTTTGACCCATTTTGCCAAAGGAAAGGAAGTTGCCTAATGATTAAGCACACCTTCTATAGGGTGTTGATGTCATTAGTCAACACCCCGCCTCATAACAGAGATGCACATCACCAGATTTACTTAATTGGTAGTTGGCTCTCAAGCCTATGCAGCTTGGAGTAGGACAACATGTATAAAAAGTATCATGTGATCAAAATACTCATTTGCCTAATAATTCTGCACACAGTGTAGTTGTGGTACACCTACAATAGTGTTCAAACTAATAGCAGTGGGTTAAATAACATGAGTTAAGCACAAAACCTTTATACTAGTTTTTATTTCCATGCATTGGGAACATTGCACACTGTTTTCTAATTCTAAACATGAAGAGAAATGTATATAATTTTTAACTATTTTACAGAAAATAGCAAAAAATGAACAATGGGCTGTTCTAAAAAAATAGCAGTGTCTGCATTTGTCTTTACAAACTCAAAATATGTACTCTTTTTTAGGATTTGGCATTCCTGTGAATCATTAACCTAATACTTAGTTGTATACTCAGTTTTTTAGAACTGCTTCACATGTATGTTGCATAGAGTCAACCAACTTCTGGCACCTGTCAACTGTTATTCCAGCCCAGGATGCTTTGACTACATCCCACAATTTTTTTGCATCTGTTGGCTTTGCCTCAGAAACAGTATTTTTGATGTCACCCCACAAGTGTTCTATCGGATTAAGATCCGGTCATTGGGCTGGTCACTCCATAACCTCAATTATGTTGGACTGCAACCAATAATTTGATCGTTTACTGGTGTGTTTAGGGTAGTTGTCTTGTTGAAACACCCATTTCAAGGGCATATCCTCTTCAGCGTAAGGCAACATGACCTCTTCAAGTATTTTAATATATGCAAACTGGTCCATAATCTCTGGTATGCGGTAAATAGGTCCGGCACCATAGTAAGGGAAACGTGCCCATATCATGATGCTTGCTCCACCATGCTTCACTGTCTTCAGAGTGTACTGTGGCTTGAATGCAGAGTTTAGGGGTCATCTGACAAACTGTCTGTGGCCCTTGGACCCAAAAAGAACAATTTTACTTTCATCAGTCCACAAAATGTTTCTCCACTTTTCTTTAGGCCAGTTGATGTGTTCTTTGACAAATTGTATCCGCTTCAGTACATGTCTTTTTTTAACAGTGGGACTTTGCAGGGACTTCTTGCTAAGAGATTAGCTTCACACAGGCATCTTCTGTCACAGTACTCACAGGTAACTTGAGACTGTCTTTGATCATCCTGGAGCTGATCATTGGCTGAACCTTTTCCATTCTGGGTAATCTTCGATCCATTCGAATGGTATTCCTCTGTTTTTTTCCACGTCTCTCTGGTTTCACTTTCCATTTTAAAGCATTGGAGATCATTATAGCTGAACAGCCTATCATAGTCTGCACTTCTATATAAGTTTTACCCTCTCCAAACAACTTTTTAATCAAAGTACGCTGTTCTTCTGAACAATGTCTCGAATGACCCATATGTCTCAGGCTTTCAAGGAGAAATGCATGTACAACATGTGCTGGCTTCATCCTTAAATAAGGGCCACCTGATTCACACCTGTGTCTTCACAGAATGATTGACCTCACTATTGAACTCCACACTGCTATTATTTTGAACACATCCCCTAACAATTAATTATTCGAATACACAGACTCATAAACATGCAGATCATGAATGCGGAGTTTGTTGGTTTTCTTAGAATCTACTGCACCAACTGGTAAATTGTTTGTCATGTGGTGGTAATATAATATATACCAAAAACAGTGATTAATCTCGTTAGTCATATTGGACTGCTATTATTTGGAATACTACTGTACATACTATGCACCTCCACTATGGCATCCATGCAGCAAAAAGGAGTCAAACAATTCTCCTGTGACTTTTCACACACAACACTAACAAGAATGGCAAATGCCTGAAGTGAATCGACCAACGTTTGTGGTATCAGATGCCTCTTACGCTTTTTCTCTTCCTCTTTTGCGTTGTCATGAGGGAGAAGAGAAAATATCCTGGCATAATGATCCCGCGAATACAGCACATAGCCTATCTAAACATTGTACACTTTTCCATCCTAATCACAACAATCCAATATCCATAACACCCACATATATACCAGAACTTACACAAAACAGATTTAATTCACGCAAAAGAAAAGAAATCTTTTGGATATATAAATTACAAACCATTTGTTCTCTTGGTGTAAATGAAATGACGAAGAAGACCCTATGTTGATAGAAGATGTACAACAATTAACCTCAAAGGACTCTTCAGGATGGACATAATTGTTTCTTTTATTGGAAAAAAAAACTCTCTCCTGAACTGCCCTATTGTGGCCTGTTACGTCATCTACTGGTGGAATACTGAACTGCACCTCATTCATGTGTTTTACTAGAAATTAACAAGGTAATATTAGTAACAGTAACCCCTTTGCGACTTCTCTTTATGACCTCCCCCTCTTTGATGTGGGCTCCGGCGCTGAGCCCGCATCGTTTCAGGCACATGACAGCTGATTTGATCAGATGTGCCCCTAACAACCGCAAGTGGAATTGCCCCTGCCACGTGATCGCGAGGTGCTGATTGGTTGACATGACAACCCGGGGTCTGCAGGAGACCCCTATGGTTGTCATTGTCGACCTGCTATGACCATCGCCCTGCGGTCGGTGTTCATAGCAGATGAGCATTTCTGCTACACATAGCAGGGCTGAAGACTTGCTATTAGTGATGATTGAGCATGCTCATTGCTCAAGATTTACGAGCATGCTCGGACGAGCACCTATTATTATTATTATTTATTATTATAGCGCCATTTATTCCATGGCGCTTTACATGTGAAAAGGGGTATACATAGCAAAAACAAGTACAATAATCTTGAACACAATGTGACAGCGACTGGTACAGGAGGAGCGAGGACCCTGCCCGCGAGGGCTCACAATCTACAAGGGATGGGTGAGGATACATTAGGTGAGGGTGGAGCTGGTCATGCGGCGGTGGTTACTGCAGGTTGTAGGCTTGTGGGAAGAGGTGGGTCTTCAGGCTCCTTTTGAAGGTTTCCACGGTCGACGAGAGTCTGATGTGTTGGGGTAGAGAGTTCCAGAGTAGGGGGGAAGCACGGGAGAAATCTTGTATGCGATTGTGGGAGGAGGAGATAAGAGGGGAGTAGAGAAGGAGATCTTGTGAGGATCGGAGGTTGCGTGCGGGTATGTAACGGGAGACTAGGTCAGAGATATATGGAGGAGACAGGTTGTGAATGGCTTTGTATGCCATAGTTAGGGTTTTGAACTGGAGTCTCTGGGCACTGGGGAGCCAGTGAAGAGATTGACAGAGAGGAGAGGCCGGGGAATAGCGGGGGGACAGGTGGATTAGTCAGGCAGCAGAGTTTAGGATAGATTGGAGGGGTGCAAGAGTGGTAGAAGGGAGGTCACAGAGCAGGAGGTTGCAGTAGTCGAGGCGGGAGATGATGAGGGCGTGCACTAGTGTTTTTGCAGATTCATGGTTGAGGAATGTGAAGATCCGGTAGCTATTCTTGAGTTGGAGTCAGCAGGAAGTGGAAAGGGCTTGGATATGTGGTTTGAAGAAGAGGTCAGAGTCCAGGGTTACTCCAAGGCAGCGAGCTTGAGGGACTGGGGAGAGTGGACAGCCATTGACATTGATAGATAGGTCAGTTGGGGGGGTGAATGGGATGGCGGAAAGATGATGAATTCTGTTTTGTCCATGTTAAGTTTTAGAAATCTAGCAGAGAAGAAGGATGAAATAGCAGACAGACATTGTGGGATTTTGGTTAGTAGGGAGGAGATATCGGGTCCAGAGAGGTAGATCTGTGTGTTATCAGCATAGAGGTGATAATGAAAGCCATGGGACTCTATGAACTGTCCCAGGCCTAAGGTGTAGATGGAGAAGAGCAGAGGTCCTAGGACTGAACCTTGGGGGACACCGACAGATAGGGGGCGAGATGAGGAGGTAGTGCATGAGTGGGAGACACTGAATGTCCTGCCTGTTAGGTATGAGCAGTTCCAGGATAGGGTCAAGTCTGTGATGCTGAGAGATGAGAGAGTTTGTAGTAAGAGGGAATGGTCCACTGTGTTGAAGGCAGATGACAGGTCTAGGAGGAGGGGGACGGAGTAGTGTCGGTTAGATTTGGCAGTTAGTAGGTCGTTGGTGACTTTAGTCAGTGCCGTTTCAGTAGAATGGTGCAATCGGAAACCAGATTGTAAGCGGTTGAAGAGGGAGCAGGAGGAGAGGTGGGAGGACAGTTCAGAATGGACATGTTGTTCCAGTAGTTTTGAGGCATAGGGGAGATGTGATATGGGGCGATAGCTAGACAGAGAGGATGGGTCAAGGGAGGGTTTTTTGAGGATGGGTGTGATAGAGGCATGTTTGAAGCATGAGGGGAAGACACCAGTTGTTAGTGACAGGTTAAAGAGGTGGGCTAGGGTTGGGATGAAGATAGTGGTAAGCTTTGGGATGAGGTGGGACGGGATTGGGTCAAGCTTACAGGTGGTGAGGTGTGATTTTGAGAGTAAAGAGGAAAGTTGATCTTCCGTAATGGTGGAGAAGGTGGTTTTGAAGGAGGAGGGTTGAGTAGGTGTGGGGAGGGGCTGTGGGGGCTTTAGGCAAAAGCTTTGTCTGATGATGTCAACCTTCTGCTTGAAGAATGAGGCAAAGTCTTCGGCTGAAATAAGAGGAGAGGGAGGAGGCACTGGGGGACGGAGGAGAGAATTGAAGGTGTTGAATAGTTGTTTGGGGTTGTGAGACAGGGAGGATATGAGGGATGCGAAGTATGTTTCTTTTGTGAAGTATTATCTTCAGCATGCTCGGGCTTTACGTTTTTGACTTGCCCCCCTGGGCCGTGGGGTACCCAGAACCGCGCCTTCTGGTGTACGCTGCTGATGGGGGTAGTAGTGGCAACCCGATCCCGTGGCTCAGGGTGGTCAGACCAAAAGGTGGCAGTCTATTTATCAGTGTTTTGAATGTCCAACTACGCCACCCATTGATTGCGTTCAGAGATAACCGCCGCTGCAAGGCAGACCACTGCGGCTGGTGTTGGTGTGCAGCACAGGGATAGGATAACTCCCCACGGGAAGAGTGTAGCCTCAGGGCAGTGTAGGTGGATGCTGGGGGTGATGGTGCAGGCGCAGCAAAGATCACACTGAGTCCAATGGTGCAGTCCAGGGTTTTTACTCACAGTTGTTATCCAAGTCACTTCTGTCAGCAATGACTGCCCAAGTTGTGCTGCGTTCACCAGGTGAGAAGCTCGGTCAACCCCCAGGCAATTCAGGAGTATGGCACAGGACCCCCTTCTGTCCTTTCTCTGGCCTCTCGTGCCCCACTAGTGACCAAACTTCTGTCCAGCTACCGCGGACCGTGTCGGGTAAGCATTGGCCTCCGCTTCCCGCTATCCTATATGGCGCCTTCCTAGCAGGTTTGGCGGGGGGTCGCACCAATAAATGATCACGATCTCCGGTTCTTGGCTGAGGGATGATTTACCAACTTGGGAATCCGGTACCCTTCCACAGCCTGACCCTTCACCCGATATAACACGGGTTTGCAACGGTTGCTGTCCGTTCTGCTCTCTTAGGGTCCCTTCTGCCTTCTTGTTTCTGGAGCCTTTCTACTCCTCTGTCTCTTCTCCTTCCTTCCTTCTCCTTCTTCTCTTCTCCTCTCTGGCCCCGGCCTTCTCTCTAGGCCTGCCTCGTGGAGCTGAGCTCAGGCTGAGCTGCGGCTCCCTGTCAGCTCTGACTGAACTACTGTTATGATCTGCTACAGAAACTAAGGAAAGGCAGGAGATCTGTCCCTACAATAGAACTAAACTAGATCCCTACGATGTAACGGGGAACCTGATCCTGCGATCAGACCCGCTAAAGTCCTCGGCTAGTCTGAACGCAGACCTATAGATGTGGGGGAGGGATCCCTACAAGATCTAGGGACTGGGATAAGTTGGACACCTCCTAGCAGAAATAGTAGCAGTCAAAGACAAACACACAACAAAAAGCATAGAGGTCAGAAGACCTAGCAAAACTAACAGAGAACGGCAATAGAGCAACAAGCTAGCTCAACAGTAGTAAATACAAATGAAGTCCAGCAAAGCCAGGAGGGCGGAGCCGGATAAAAAAGGCAAAAATGGTCATGTGACCAGCAAACTAAAAAAAACCTAACAGGAGAGTTGTAACAGTACCCCCTCTTCTAAGAGGATCCTCCGGATCCCCTAGGCCCAGGCTTACCAGGAAACCTCCTGTGAAATGCTCGGACCAGTCTGGGGGCAGAAACATCATCCGCCCTCACCCATGAGTTATCCTCAGGTCTGAAACCCTTCCAAGCGACGAGATACTGCAAACTCCCTCTATACCGTCTAGAATTTAGGATGCGGGAAATCTCATATTCCCCGTCCTCCACCACCGGAGGAACAGTGGCAGAGGCGTCACCATCCGACACATCAGCTTTTTTCAACAGAGAAACATGAAACACCGGATTAATCCTCCAGGACGTAGGAACCTCCAGCCTAACAGCAGATTGGTTAACTATCTGAAGTACCTGAAAGGGCCCTACGAACTTGGGACCCAATTTTTTAGAAGGAATCCTCAATCGCAGATTCTTAGAGGACAACCAAACCATGTCACCAACAGCAAACAAAACCTCTTGCCATTTCCTATCAAAGTACCTCTTAGATTTTTTGTTAGCCTCCTGAAGATTACCACGCACATCCGTCCAAACTCTCTCCAAATCACCGGAAAAACTCTCCTCCTCAGGCACAGCCGAAACTAATTTGGAAAATGACCCAAAAGACGGATGTCTCCCAGAACAACAAAAAAAAGGCGAACACCCAGCAGAAGAGGATGTATGGTTGTTAAGAGCAAATTCAGCAAGTGGCAGAAACTCAGACCACCCCTCTTGATTGTCTGCCACAAAACAACGCAAGAACTGCTCAACATCCTGGTTCTTCCTTTCTGTCTGGCCATTAGACTCAGGATGATATCCGGATGAAAACGACAAATGAACTCCCAACCTGTCACAAAAGGCACGCCAAAAACCAGCCACGAACTGAGGTCCCCTATCAGAAACAGTCAGTAGGAACACCATGTAGTCTGACAATCTCCTTGACAAAGGCCTTAGCGAGTGTCTTAGCGCAAGACAGTTTGATGAAGGGAACCAAGTGACACATCTTGCTAAAACGGTCCACGACCACCCAGATGACCGTGAAACCTTCAGAGGGAGGAAGGTCAGTAATAAAGTCCATAGCCAGATGTGTCCAAGGTGCACTAGGAACCTCCAGAGGGCAAAGCAACCCCGCAGCAGGAGCATGCGAAGACTTGGATCTTGCACACACAGTACATTGGCGCACCCACTTAATGACTTCCTTCTGCCATCCAGGCCACCAAAAACTGCGACCCACAAGTCTCTTGGTCTCAGAAATTCCTGGATGACCTGCCAGCCGAGACTCATGACACTCAACAAACAAATCTCTCCTAAAGGTCCTAGGCACAAACAACCTCCCATGGGGAGTGTTAGATGGGGCATTCTCCTGTGCTTTAAGAATCTCATCCTCCAAAACGGAGTCCAAAGCAGCAATCACAACACCTTCTTGTAAAATGGTCTCCTCCTCCTCCTCAACACCGACCATGGGAGAAAAGCTGCGAGACAAAGCATCCGCTTTAACATTCTTGGTACCCGGGATGTAAGTAACGGAAAAATTAAACCGCGAGAAAAAAAGTGCCCACCTAGCCTGACGGGCATTCAAGCGCTTGGCAGCATCAAGATAGATCAGATTTTTATGATCAGTGAAAACCTGAACGGGAAATTCAGCACCTTCCAAGAGGTGACGCCAGTGTTCAAATGTGAGTTTAATCGCCAGCAATTCCCGATTACCAATATCGTAATTAAGTTCAGTCTCGGAAAATTTTTTTGAAAAAAAGGCACAGGGATGTACTCCATCTTTGTTTTCCTGAGACAACACCGCACCAACCCCCACCGAAGAAGCATCAACCTCAACCAAAAACGGCTTAGTCACATCAGGCTGCATAAGGATGGGAGCAGAGGTGACCTCTCCTTTAAAAACACAAAAGCTTCAATGGCCTCAGAAGTCCACTGAACCGCATTAGCACCTTTCCTGGTGAGATCGGTCAGCGATTTGACAATAATAGAAAAATTTTTTATGAATTTTCTGTAATAATTGGCGAAACCCAAAAACCTCTGTATCGATTTCAAACCAATAGGCCTAGGCCATTCCTGTACAGCCTGAACTTTAACCGGGTCCATCTCAAAACCTTCACTGGAGACAATGTAGCCCAAAAAACTAATTCTCTGTACAGCGAACTCACATTTCTCCAGCTTAGCAAAAAGCGAATTGTCCATTAATAACTGTAATACCTCACGTACGCTCCGCCAATGAGACTCCAGATCCGGCGAATAAATCAAAATGTCATCCAAATACACAACCACATCTTTGCCGATTAAAGGTCTAAGGATATCATTAATAAGATTCTGAAAAAATGCAGGAGCATTGGTGAGACCAAAAGACATAACCAGATTCTCAAAATGACCCACAGGAGTGTTAAAAGCAGTCTTCCATTCATCACCCTCCTTCATGCGCAACAAATTGTATGCCCCCCGGAGATCAATTTTAGAGAACCACTTGGCCCCCACTAACTGGTTAAATAAATCAGGAATCAATGGCAGTGGGTAAGGATTGCGTACAGTAATTTTATTAATCTCACGAAAGTCCAGACAAGGACGTAAACCGCCATCTTTTTTTTTTACAAAAAAAAAACCAACAGCCACAGGAGACTTGGAAGGCCTAATGTGACCAGCGGCCAAGCTTGTCTGTATGCATTCCTCCAAAGCCTTTCTCTCAGGAATAGTAAGATTAAATAAACGACTCTTAGGAAGAGTCGCTCCAGGGACAAATTCAATGGTAGAATCATAGTTTCTATGGGGAGGCAAAACCTGCGACTCCTCCTCAGAAAAAACTCTCCAAAAATCCTGAATAGGTACAGGCAATTCCCCTTTATCCACAGCAGCAATGCGCCCGTTACAACACTTGTCATAACACTTAGGGCTCCAGGACTTAATTTCATTGGTAGACCAATCCAGTACAGGATTGTGCAATTTTAACCAGGGTAACCCCAATATTACTGGAGAAGGCAAATTATCCAATACCACCAAATCCAAATTCTCTTGATGAATACCATTAATAGTGAGGGGAAATTCACAGACCTTGTGAGTAACACTCTTCAAGGGAGAGCCATCGACAGAAACCACAGCAATAGGTGATGACAAAGTTTTAGGTTCTAATCTAAGTTTTTCCAAGAATCCCCCATCAATCACATTCAGAGTAGATCCACAATCCACAAATACCCGAAATTCAATTAATTCATCCTGAGCAGCAGTAGTGGCAGATAGGAATACCCCCTTAGAATTTAAACAGGCAATACGGGCATGACTGACCATTTTTTTTTCTTTCTTCATACAAAGCACACAGCCCTTAATAAGATGACCAGAATTTCCGCAATAGAAACACAAGCCTTCAGAAAGTCGGCGGTCCTTTTCCTGAGAGCGGAGCACCATTGCCCCAATTTCCATCGGCTCTCCATTGTCAGCACAGAACCTCTCAGGACTCGAAGCTGACATAGCAGAGGATTGGCTCTCATTAACCCTTGCACGCAGTCTCCTGTCCACCCGTATAGCTAATTGCATTGCCTCCTGCAAGTTTCCAGGTGTGGGATAAGCAATCAGTAAATGCTTAACCCTTTCACCTAGCCCTGCAAGAAACAAGCTTTTCAAAGCTGAATCGTTCCACCCCACCTGGGCAGACCACCGATGGAAGTGAGAACAATATTTTTCCACATTACCTGATCCCTGCCTCAAACGTCTTAATTCAGACTCAGCAGATGAGACACGATCAGGATCATCGTACAACAAACCCAAAGCAGAAAAAAAACTATCCACTGAACTAAAGCACGGATCACTAGGTTGGAGAGAGAAGGCCCATCCCTGAGGATCTTTGCGCAAAAGTGACATTATGAACCCTATGCGCTGTGATTCATCACCAGAGGATCCGGGTCTCAAACGAAAATATAATAGACAAGCATTTTTAAAAGAAAAAAAATCTTGTTGTTCGCCAAAAAATAGATCAGGCAGACGTACCTTTGGTTCCACAAAATGCGCTCCAGGGCAGCTACTCACGTGTTGCTGGAGCTTGGTCACCTCAAGAGAGAGTCCCTGCAAGCGTTGAGCCAAATCTTGCACCGAGATCATGTTGGAAAACTGGAGGTCTTTCCCCAGAGAAAATTCTTTCCCTTTTTTTTTTTTTTTTTATGGCTGGACTTACTGTTATGATCTGCTACAGAAACTAAGGAAAGGTAGGAGATCTGTCCCTACAATAGAACTAAACTAGATCCCTACGATGTAACGGGGAACCTGATCCTGCGATCAGACCCGCTAAAGTCCTCGGCTAGTCTGAACGCAGACCTATAGATGTGGGGGAGGGATCCCTACAAGATCTAGGGACTGGGATAAGTTGGACACCTCCTAGCAGAAATAGTAGCAGTCAAAGACAAACACACAACAAAAAGTAAAGAGGTCTGAAGACCTAGCAAAACTAACAGAGAACGGCAATAGAGCACCAAGCTAGCTCAACAGTAGTAAATACAAATGAAGTCCAGCAAAGCCAGGAGGGCAGAGCCGGATAAAAAAGGAAAAAATGGTCATGTGACCAGCAAACTAAAAAAAACCTAACAGGAGAGTTGTAACAACTACTCTCTACTTCTTTTCTCTCTACTCTCAACAAGATGGCTCCCACCTTTTATCTGCTTCTCTGTGTCTGAGCTCAGGTGACCTGCACCCAATGAGCTCCTTCCTGTGCTCCAGAAACTGTCCCCTTTTGCTCCCACACCACTGGGTTCTCTCCTCCCTCCCCACTCCAGCCAGGGACATAGTCAGTTGTGCCTGCAATATGGGAGCACCGGCGAGCTGTCCCCCGGAAATGGGGAGTGTATGTGTGTGCAGCTAACTGAGCCCTGGTCCACACTCCATCCTTACCTGGAAGTGGAATATCACACCTCTGGTTGAGGTGCAATACCCCTGAAGCAACTGAACCCTCAGGGCGCTACATTTCCGTAGCTCCGTGAACATGATTTGCGACTGTTTGACAGCTTTAATACATATGTGGAATGCTGGAAAAACAGGCATTCCTCACATGTATTAAAGCTGTCAAACAGTCGCAAATCACGTTCCCAGAGTGACGAAAACTTAAAGCCCGAGCACACAGAAGATAATAGGTGCTCGCCTGAGCATGCTCGTAAATCTCGAGCAATGAGCATGCTCGATCATCACTACTTGCTATGTGTAGCACAAGTGATCAGACGATGGCAGCTTCAACTCTCCCAAGGAGACTATTAAAGCAGGTAAAAAGTAAAAAAAATGTTTTAAAAAATATTTAAAAAATGTAACAGTTCAAATCACCCTCCTTTTGCCCCATTCAAAATAAAACAATTAAAAATAAAAAATACACATATTTGGTATCGGCGAGTTCAGAATCACCCGATCTGTCAAAATATAAAGAGAATTAATCAGATCGGTAATGAGTAAAAAAAACAAAACTGTAGAATTTTGGTTGCTGCAACATTGCAATAAAACGAAATAACGGGCAATAAAACATCGTATCTACCCCAAAATGGCATCAATAAAAACGTCAGCTCAGCGCGCAAGAAATAAGCCCTCACCCGGCCCCAGATCCCAAAAAAGGAGATTCCATGGGTCTTGGAAAATGGCTCCATTATTTTTTTTTTTACAAACTTTGGAATTTTTTTTCACCACTTAAATAAAAAAGAACCTATACATGTTTGGTGTCTACAAACTCGTAATGACACGGAGAATCATAATGGCAGGTCACTTTTAGCATTTACTGAATATGTTAAAAAAAACAATTGTCAAATTGCACTTTTTTTGCAATTTCACCACACTTGGAATTTTTTTCCCGTTTTCCAGTACACAATATGGTAAAATCAATGGTGTCGTTCAAAAGTACAACTCGTCCGCGAGAAACAAGCCCTCACACGGCCATATTGACTGAAAAAAAAAGTTATGGCTCTGGGTAGAAGGGGATCAAAAAATGAAAATGCAAAAACAAAAAATCCCAGGATGGTAAAGGGGTTAAATGAGCAATGTATATATGTGATTTGTTTTTTGAAATCTATGTCTTAATCCACAGTTTTTAATACACCATATTTTACAGACCATAAGGCTTTAGAGGAGGAAAATAGAAAAAAAATGTGAAGAAAAAAATGTCATGCCGCATTGTTATGGGGAAGGGTCTCCTGCTGGCACTGTTTATGGCCCCCACACGCCGATGTCAGCTGCCGGAATATTCACTGCTCCCCATGCCCGGGGGTGTGGAGAAAGTTTTAAGAAAATTATACAAACAACCTTTTCACCTATCTAGATTAGTGCCCTTATGGGAAAATCCTAGATTTATTCAGGGTAAACAGAACAAGCTTTGTAAGCAATGGAACCAGAAAGGGATTTATTAAATGATAATGAAGGAAGGCTGCTCACCTGGCAGGAATTCTAAGGGATGTATGATATGGGAGATCATCAATGTCTACAGTACCACCAAACAGTTACTTTCTACAGCTCTATGGTGAGAGATTTCGGGAAGGTGGAAAGGAGGGGTGATTTTGGCATATTGATGTGGTCTAGCTCATGGGTAAATTCCCTATCCACAATATACCAAAGGATTAAGAGACAAATTCTGCACACTGCGGTACCTGATTTATTTATTCATTGGAGTATAGCGCTAAATGACACTTAGAGAGATGGTAAACTTTTGACGGGCTTGGATAAAGTAAAAATAACAATGAACAATGGAGAGAAATGCAGAACAAACTGATTCATAATGCCATTTATGCTTTCAATTTTTCCTACAAAGATGCTTCATCACATTATTTATGAAAATGCCCAAAATGTAACCTAAAACCAATTTATTTGATAGCATCAGGCGATGCCCTTCCACCCAAATGGTGTGGGAAGAGACCCTTCTCTATTTAGATAATGTTTGGAGAATTAAAGTCCCACAGTCTCCTCGGGCATGTTTATTTCATCATATTGTAACAGAACATCGGGAGGATGGGGACAGAGTTCTGTCTATACAGATAATACATGTAGTTCTATTGGTGGTTAAAAAATGTATACTTAGATATTGGTTGAAGAACGAGACAACTCAATTATCTGAAATAATCAAAACTCTGAAAACCTTATTAGTTTATGACAAACTTGAGTAAGAAAGACAAAAAGAAAAGTCGACGACAGCGTTTTTTCACAAACTGAGATCTTTTAATGAATATAGCAATACACAATCTGATATGTCACAGCTGATGAAAGTATTCTGACACACATCCTGGTATCATACGGAGGAACATAGGGGGACAACAGGATTACTTAAAGTCTAATGGATTCACTTATTTTTACATCTATTCATATAAGGATTTTGGAAAAGTGTTTTTTTGTTGTTTTGCATGCAGAGTTAAAAATTGAATCTGTTAAAATTGTGAAAAAAAAATGATTGGATGGATTTCACACTTATTTATAAAGATGCGGTCTGTGTTGGTAAATGTCATGGAGATTCTAGGATTATAACATGATTTGTTTGTCTATTTTGTCTCATTAAATAAAGTTTGTTTAAAAAAAAAAAGATGAGAACACTAGATTCCATCATGACATCATAATTAACCATCACTACTTACAGAAGTGTTTACACCCATGTAGTCACTTTGACATTCCGGTGTCATTGCTGTCAGTGAGAAGCTACATAGCTAATCTTATACTGATTGCGCTTGGATTTACTTTGGATTTACTTGAAATGTCTGAAATTCCTTCAGACAGACTTCAGGTGTTAGCACTGCTCCAGGGGATTCTTACCACCTACGCCCCTGACATTGTGCTACCACTACCCGATGGCGTCCTCAGCTTCACTTACCGGCTGGTTATGAAGCTTGTGATAGACTGCCTGACCAAATACCACAAAGGTCGTATTAGCTCAGAATATCTTGAGCATTTACAGCAAAACATCTGGACACTCGTACAGCAGGTAAATAGCAGGCAATCTGCACAAATCTTATAATAATAATAAAGAAGAGTTGTAGCTTTGAGTGGCTCCATTCTTTTTACCATAAAATATACAGTAGTTTTTTGGGGGTTTTGTTTTTACGGTGTTTGTTATGCAGTGAAAATGACCTGGAAAAATGATTTTCCAAGTCAGTCCGATTAAGGCGATACCGAATATGCAAAGAAAATTCAGAATATTGCGAAAACATTTTTTTGCTTTGTGTCGCTAAATTCTGAGACCAGTAACATTTCTTATTTTTCTGTTGATGGGGCCCAGTGAAGACTTGTTTTTTTAACGCTGTATGATATGGAGGAGAGGAAGGAGGATTTAAAAGGCGGTGCTTGATAAGTAGAGGGTTTGGGGAGATGTGATTTTTAATTGTCACAGGCCGATTTACATAAACAGTCATGTGTCTTACTTACACGCCCTAGGTGTGGAGGGTGGACGTGGAGATATAAAGGGAACCTGTCGCCTAAAATAATGCTATTAACCTGCAGGTTAATAGCGTTCTGACACCATGCAGCCGCCACACTGAAATAAACTGTATCCCCCCTGGCAGCCTCGCTCTTTCAGTCATATCGGTGGCGCCGGCAGGCTTTCAGTCACCGTTCTCTGCATAGTGAGCGGCGGCTGTAACCGCACCCGGCACTGACAGACAGCCGGTGCTAATATGGCCGCACAGTGTCAGAATGCTACTAACCTGCATATCAACTCCATATCTGCAGGTTAATAGCATTACTTTACATGACAGGTTCCCTTTAGAGGTTTACAAATGACCGGATCCCTCGTCAGCTGTCATGTAGTATTTGTAGTGCCGATATCAGGAGTAACATGGCGACATAAATGGCTTCCTCCATTCTGCACTTTCTCTCATGATTTTCCTTTCTTGTTTATTTCCATCTCTATAGGCTGAAGAAAAATCCCATAGTGGAGAATTGGCCTTTATTAAACAACTGGCCCAGAATGTCCTGCTTGTACTGGAGTATCCGGCCTACTCCCTGGAGCGCCTGGTAAGGAGCCATCGTCTTCTATATCTCATGTCCTTGTTGTCTGATCTTCTCCAGATTACCGTCATATAGCGGAAACTCAGATTTATGGTGGTAGAGGCCTCCCTGTCTGCTCCAGGCAGACACAGGACATTTTATGGCCGCCTGTCTCTGCAGCTCTATCATCTGTGAGGCCAGTCTGTACTCAGCGGTGCGGAGTTAGTATTTCCGCTTCTGTCTCTCTTGATCATCACAATCTTCCTTCTTATAAATGCTGCAGTCCTGATAGAAGATATTAGAGATCAGTTGTAGATACAAGTCCCTTATACAACCCCTGGCAAAAATTATGGAATCACCGGGCTCGGAGGATGTTCATTCAGTTGTTTAATGTTGTTGAAAAAAAAGCAAATAACAGACATGGCACAAAACTAAAGTCATTTCAAATGGCAACTTTAGGGCTTTAAGATACACTAAAAGAAATCAAGATTAAAAATGTGGTACTCAGCAAGGGTAATTTTTTTCATACCAAGCAGAGGGAAAAAAATATAGAATCACTCAATTCTGAGGAAAAAATTATGGAATCATGAAAAACAAACACACAAAAGTACACTACAATACATCACTAGTATTTCGTTGCACCACCTCTGGCTTTAATAACAGCTTGAAGTCTCTGAGGCATGGACTTAATGAGTGACAAACAGTACTCTTCATCAATCTGGCTCCAACTTTCTCTGATTGCTGTTGCCAGATCAGCTTTGCAGGTTGGAGCTTTGTCATGCACCATTTGCTTCAACGTCCACCAAAGATTTTCAATTGGATTCAGATCCGGACTATTTGCAGGCCATGACATTGACCTTATGTGTCTTCTTTCAAGGAATGTTTTCACAGATTTTGCTCTATGGCAGGATGCATTATCATCTTGAAAAATGATGTCATCATCTCCAAACATCGTTTCAATTGATGGGATAAGAAGACTGTCCAAAATATCAATGTAAACTTGCGCATTTATTGAAGATGTAATGACAGCCATCTCCCCAGTGCCTTTACCTGACATGCAGCCTCATATCATCAATGACTGTGGAAATTTGCATGTTCTCTTCATGCAGTCATCTTTATAAATCTCATTGGAACGGCACCAAACAAAAGTTCTAGCATCATCACCTTGCCCAATGCAGATTCGCGATTCATCACTGAATATGACTTTCATCCAGTCATCCACAGTCCACAATTGCTTTTCCTTAGCCCATTGTAACCTTGTTTTTTTTGTGTTTAGGTGTTAATGATGGCTTATGTTTAGCTTTTCTGTATGTAAATCCCATTTCCTTTAGGCGGTTTCTTACAGACCGGTCACAGATATTGACTCCAGTTTCCTCCAATTCATTCCTCATTTGTTTTGTTGAGCATTTCCTGTTTGAAGACATATTGGATTAAGTTTCCAGTCTTGATGCTTTGATGTCTTCCTTGGGCAACATTGTGTGATGATTTACCTTCTTTTAAGAGTTTGATAATCCTCGAATTTGTTTCAATTGACATCTCTCGTGTTGGAGCCATGAGTCATGTCAGTCCACTTGGTGCAACAGCTCTCCAAGGTGTGATCACTCCTTTTTAGATGCAGACTAACTAGCAGATCTAATTTGATGCAGGTGTTAGTCTGGAAATGGAAATTTACAGTGTGATTCCATAATTTTTTCTTCAGAATTTAGTGATTCCATAATTTTTTTCCCTCTGCTTGGTCTAAAATAAATTACCCTTACTGAGTGCCTCATTTTTAATATTGATTTCTTTTAGTGTTTCTTAAAGCCCTAAAGTTGCCATTGGAAATGACTTTAGTTTTGTGCCATGTCCGTGATCTGTTTTTTTTCAACAACATTAAACAACTGAATGAACATCCTCCAAGCCCAGTGATTCCATAATTTTTGCCAGGGGTTGTATATTAATGTGGATTTACTGGGGGGGAGGCTTTGTACAGTTCGTCCAATACTGAAATTATCCAGGAAATCCAATGTTTAGTCCTTCCTGTCTATTGTATGTGGTAATGTAGTATTTGTGAAATGTTATATTAATTGTATATATCATATCCATCAGGAAACATCTGAAGGCGACTCCAAAGAGGGGCAAAACGGAAATATTGCTGACCCTGATATCAGTCAGCCGGGGCCGAACCCTGATCTGATGGAAGGTAAGCCGGTTATCTAATATTCTACATACAAATATCAAGTTATAGAGAACGACAGAGAACATGGAGATTTACTCTTCATCCAATGTATGAGGCCGCTGGCGGCTCATGAGCCCCCATGGACTATAATGGAGGGGGTCACAAATGTACAAAGAGGCTCATTGGTCCCCAATCATGTAATTGTTGAGGATTCGGTCAGATCCTGAGCAATGACACGTTCATAGTACAGTATATATATATAGATATGCCATAAATATATACAGTGTGTCCAGAATATCCTTATATCTAGTATATTCCATGTAAAGCGGTCTTATCATTTCCATTATTATATGGATGTGTTATATAAGTGGTGATATAGACTAATACATGTCGTCTCTTCATTATTTTATCATTATTATAGGAATAACTGTGCCGACAAATACTGATGGTGGAACATCTGAGCCACCAGAGATCATCCAGGAATCTGCCAGTGTAAGTATCATGGGACGTCTGTATATCATCAGATGACGGGTGGGAATTACACATCCCATATGACAATGGGATATCTCTGCTCTTATGTAGATCAGACCTATTATGTGTGACGGTGGTGTTATTATTCTGTCTCCTCCGTGTGATGTCCCTTATCCTCCCCTGCAGTACAATGATTTATGTGTATGGGTAATATCCACTTATAATATAATAGTGTCTGTGGGGGGTCCGGCTTTTATCACGTCCTCTACTTCGGTTGCAGTGTAATCAGGGGGGATATAATATAGACGGGAGATCTGGAGCTTTTATCCTCCTGCAGCTTCGTTGTCTTAATGTCATTTCTTATTCCTTTTAGGCCTTGATCGGATCAGTGAATCCTTGTAAGGACGACTTTAATCCTATCAAACTGATCAGCTGTGGAGGATTTGGGTGAGCTTTACTTGGTATAATATTTATTTCTCAGGGCTCCTTATGACGATGCCTATATCTCTACGTCCTGCCCGTGCAATGCTACCATAGAGAAATTATGGTTCCACATCACTGTCCACATCTAATTGTCTCTCTTCAGGTCAGTTAGGATGTGACGTGGATGAGGACTTTCCATAGGTGATCATTTATGGAGTGTTATTTTATGGATTTCTAGTGATGGCCGCACATCTAGTATTAACCATTAGTACAGGAGATCACTTGATCAGGTCTATGGATGGACTGTTAGTAAGAATTCATAATAAATCATGGATTTTCTTCCTCCTCAGATCCGTCCACCTAGTTCGCCATACAGACACAAACAAGATATGTGCTATGAAGAAAATGGACAAGCAGAACCTGAGAAAGCCAAAGACCCTTAAATGGGCCTTTCAGGAGAGGGACATCTCTACATTCGCTGATTGTCCCTTTGTGGCCTCCATGTTCTGCTCCTTTCCTACTAAACTTCATCTGTGTATGGTCATGGAGTATGCACCAGGTAGGACACATCCATTGTATTTATATCCAGCCCACGTCTGCCTAATCCTAGCACCTTATATATAACCTGAACATGTCCACATGGATGGTTACATGTCCACACCGCATTTACTATAATGTTACTAAGATGCCTTGTGTGTCCTCACTGAGCATGGCGGCAATATCTGCTATGGAGGAAAGGAAGATTTCTCTGTATTTGAACAGTTTTTATAGATGAGAATTTTTCACAGAGAAATAAATGAGAGGCTTGTAGATGAGGCCTGGCTCTGTCTCTATGTACAGGGTTCCTCTGCAGTATACGCTCTACATTACACAGTGTATCTCTATATATACCATCCTGTCCCAATATCTCCGCTTGTTTCATATTCACACTCATCATGTGTAATTTACTCTGTAACAGACCCTCACCTGTCATATTTGCTTTTTCCTGTAGGAGGAGACTGTGGCAATCTTCTACAGCACAGGGGTCCTTTACCTATCACCTTGGCCCGTCTGTACATTGCAGAAACAGTCCTTGCTGTGGAATATCTGCACAGCTATGGTGTGGTGCACAGAGACCTGAAGCCTGTAAAGTAAGTGACCCTTGAGCTATAATAAAGGGGATGAAAGTTAGTTTGTTATACAGTCTATGGGTTATTACTTGGGGCTGACAACATCTTTTCTTTTACAGCCTCCTGATAACATCAACAGGACATATTAAAGTGACCGATTTTGGAGTTTCAAAACTTGGCCTCATGAGACCAACATCAAACATCTATAAGGCTCCAACTAAGGACATCACCAAAGAGTTCTGTGATAAAGAGGTCGGCTTTACTTACAGGATCTTCTACTTTACATATCTCATCTCTTTCTCCTTCTCTGATCATTTCTCATCACATTTCCACTGATGTTATTTGTCTTATGTATTGATCATCATCATCTCATTCTTCTGTTGCTTTCCAGACTGCTGGCACGTCTAGTTACATGGCCCCAGAAGTTATCCTAAGGAAAGGCTATGGAAGACCTGTTGACTGGTGGTCAGTAGGCATCATCCTATATGAATTTCTCTTTGGATATACACCATTTTATAGGGCTTCCCAAAAGGAGAAATTACGCAGTATCCTCAGTGGTAAGTAAAATAATCTGACTGCTTGTCATGTCGCTGTTATTTGGTTTGATTTGTTCCTTGGTTCAGTTTCTAGCTTTTTTAAGGAAAATGCTTTTTTATGTAAATAAATGAAGAGGTTTTATTTCCTGTAATATTTTCTTTTTATATCACAGATGACATTGTTTGGAGATGTAATTCCTTTCCTCCACCAAATGCTCGGGGCATCATCACTCAGCTACTCAGAAAAAATCCAGAACAAAGACTTGGGACAGGTAATATGATAATAGTATTAATAATGACTTATTACACCTCTGGGCAAATGAAGGTGTCCATGAGGATGAGCACTGAAGGTCTCTACCAACGTGTCCATTCCCCATTCTTCATGCTCTAATGTTCAGTACATTTCCTTCATGTTGACTCTTTTAAATCTCCAGTTCAGATTAACATAAACTGTATAGATACGGAGTAGTTTCTCTGACAATAACTGTATCGAATTTTTTCTTGTCTTCCTTTTGCAGGAGGGGCACACGAGATCAAAATTCATCCATTTCTGCGTGCCTTAAACTTTAACAACCTTCTAAGTCAGAAGCCTCTGTTCGTTCCTGATCTAAAATCAGATGAGGACACCCGCTATTTTAGCAGTAAGTAAAATGAGACGTTATCGGCAGAAAACTGCTGAGTGTCTTTTCTTTCATTATGTGTGACAATCAGTTCCCATCATAATGAGTAATAACATGGTGACTGTCTGACCGGCTCTTATACTAATAATTTCTCATAACACTTTTACTTTTCAGATCGCTCTGTGGGTTATAAATTTAGGAATTCAGATGATGGGGACACAAGTGAGGACAATGACTGTCCAGAAATCAAAAACTTTGAATCATCTTCTCAAAGGTTTTCCAAAGTAAGTATGTCTAAAGCATGTAGGTCAATAAAATGAATAAAACCTATGATTAGAAAAAAAGTTTAAAAATATATCTATTTATATTTTATATTTCTTTGTGTTTTTTTAGCTATATACCACCAGTACCAAGATGGTGACCATTGAAGAACCTATGTCACCTCCAGAGTGTACCCCTGAGAACAACAAAAAACACCCAGACTTGTGAGTAGATTATTATTATTATGAGATTTACCTCTGATATATGCTCAGACACCAGTAACACAAATCTAAATCCAGCATCCACCTCCCCATGATAACTGATTGCTGTGGATCTGGCTTGTGATTACACAGCAATATCAGTTGATCATTGCAACGAGCCATTCATTCCCAGCTCTTTATAGGCCAATATTACTAGTTAGACTCCATTCTTGCTGGTAGAATGGGGTCCTGAGCAGAGTATCCCCTTTATGATGTCCCAAATGGCCTTACAGGCAGGTGTTCTTCCTTTTTGTATTGTTTTCACTTGTAATTTACTTGACTTTCTTCTACCAAACAGGCAGAAAGAATCTCCCCCTTCCAAAACTGATGATGGTGACAATCAGTGTGTCACTGCTAAAAAGTGTGAGTCATCCTCGCCCTCATTGTCAGGTATGTACAGATTTATAGACCATCCCATTATAGGCTATGATAGAAAAGTGTAATGTGAATCTGCACATGAAGGCTCAGATAATGACATACTTTATTCCCGCTGCCCCTGAGTATTCAATTTTTTGTTTTGGTAAAATCCACCATACGGTTCCAGAGTTACTGGCAGTTTTATTTAGTGCTCATTTTTATGGTCTTTACAAGGGGGTGGTGCTAACAGGATTATCTGGGGGGGGTGTCTTCAGCCTCTTCTTCAGTATTATAGCGTGGTAAAGACCATAAAAATGACCACTAAATAAAAAGGCCCCTGTCTGTGGAACTGTAAGGCGGTGTGCTCACAATGCGTTTTTAATCGTTTCCGCAGCAGCAATTCCGCCGCAGAAACGCTTAAAAAACGCTTGGTAGAAGGCCTGCCATGTTCCCCAATGATAATCTGCATCTGCTGTGCACATGCTGCAGAAATTTCCGCTGCGGATTATCATTGAGGAAAAATCCGCAGCACTACCAATTATTTTGCAGAAGTCCTGCGTTTTCACCGCCATTGACTTGCATTGGAACGCATGGAATCCGCATCACTGCATCTGTACATGCGGAATCCATGTGTTTCAATGTGCGGATGGTACTCGGGTCTGGAGAAGAGGAGACTCTCCTCCAGACCCCCCCTACCATAGAACCTGTAAAAAAAAAAGAATAAAATAAAAAATAAATATTATACTTACCTTCTGATGGCCTCCGGTTCCTTGTCTCGGCTTGCCGGCTGCTCGCGGTAGACTAAAGGACCTGCGCTGACGTCATTTAGTCATGTGACGGGTCATGCGACCAATGATGTCGGCAGGTCCTTAAATCTACCGCGAGCTGCCGGCAAGCCAAGACAAGGACTCCGGGGGCATCAGAAGTTAAGTATATTTATTTTTTATTTTTTACCATTCTTTCGGTCACACTATATAAATCCATGCCGGTTGCATGAATTTATATAGTGTGACCAAGTTGTCAAGCACTTTCCAAGTGATGCTAAAATCGCTTGGAAAGTGCTTGACAATCCGCATGCGAAATCGCATGATCAAAACGCTTCACATCCGCATGTCCCTGGCAGGAAAAACGCATGTACAATCCGCATGTACAATCCGCATGTACAATCCGCATGTACAATCCGCATGCGTTTTTCGTGCCAGGGAGATGCAGAAATGCTCAGGAAAAAATCCGGAGCATTTCTGCATCGTGGGCACATAGCCTAAGGGGGATTTTAATAAAAACCAAAAACAGAGTCCTCAGGGGAGCAGGGGAATAAAGTAAGAGTGAATTCTGGACACTTAAGACCTGGTGATGTGTCTTCTTTAATCTTACGCTTAAGTGTTATCTGACGGATTATATAAAAACACTTTGGTTGCTGCAAGTAATGTCATGTTAATAAGGGAGACACCACATGGCCGCACACAGAAAAGCTACAAGTGCATATTAACCAGTTTGAGTAACTCTATAAACATATAAAATGAATCTTTGAGGAGTTTATAATCAACATCTTTTTCTGACTTTTTATTAGAACCTCCAGTTCAGGAGAGAAAGAAATCTGCACTAAATCTGAGAAAACAGCAAAGAACAGATAAAGTGGAAGAGGGGGAAAGTAGTAGGCGAGGTAAGTGTGAGGATAATCTCCATGTTGTATGATGTCAGTGAGATAAGTCATGTGGAGCAGATGTCATCTGTCAGTGGTGGCATTGTCACATGTATGATGGCTGACAATGATCAAGCACCTCTGTATGGAGAAGATTCCTCTACCGGCCTCCCACAGAGACACCACAGTAGTGTCCTCTAATATGGAGTCCCATTACTTACATCAGTTTTACATCTTTTTTGTAGGTTCTATCTTCCGCCGGATGATATCATCCTGCCGGCGTGGATTATCCAGGGCTGCTCGCACTATCAGACAAAGCTGCATTTTTGCCCACTGTCACCAGGGCACCAGAAACATCTCAAGGGCAGAAAACCCTCACATCTAGTGCCCTGAAGAAAGTACAGCACATCCACCATCAATGCTGTACCTGCATGGAAAGAGTTGTACCATCTACTGTACCTGTGGCCGTCTGACCAGCAAGAAATATCTGCAAAAGTCAAAGGCCTCCAAGAACATCTTTTCAACCTTCCATGTAATTCTTAATTTAAAAAAAATAAATTGATTAATGTCCTTTTGAATTTAATTGAATATTACTGACATTTATGGCATATCAATGCTACACATGTTATATCCACCTCACGCTCTCCCTCTCCCCATTCATTGGGACCGCACGGGGTGAATGTTGGGTGTGACGCGGGGGGTGATCGCGCCCACAATCCAGCTGTCACGCCTCACTTGTCGTGACGTCAGCGCGGGGTCACGTGAAGCCTGTGAGCGGCGCTATCCTTGGCTGCAACGTAAGCTAATTACAAAAATCCTTAGGGGCCCCGTGGGGATACATTGTGGGGGTGGGGGGTAATCTAAAGTACTGGACAACTTCTTTAAGAAACATTTTTTTCCTGTATAATGACTTAAACCAAAATTTTATATTTTATTAACAAATAGGTAATTTCAGTGTAATTTATGAAGGAAAAAAAAAACTGCCAAAAATTAGGGATTCTGATACATCCTGTATTAGAATAAAGGAGGGTCTCATACACATTCTGGTCAAGTTGACATATAGTAGTACTTCTAGACTCATAAAGGCTATGCACTAAGTGCAAATCCTGCCAAAAAATGCAAGTAGGGTCATCCATACACCATGGAAGGCACCAACTGTAGTGCCTCATTCAAATATTGTGAACAAAGTATACACTGTGTGCAGAATTATTAGGCAAGTTGTATTTTAGAGGATTATTTTTATTATTGATCAACAACTATGTTCTCAATCAACCCAAAAGACTCTTAAATATCCAAGCTTAATATTTTTGGAAGTTGGAGTGGGGTGTTTTTAGATTTGGCTATCTTAGGAGGATATCTGTTTGTGCAGGTAACTATTACTGTGCAGAATTATTAGGCAACTTATTAAAAACCAAATATAATCCCATGTCACTTGTTTATTTTCACCAGGTAAACCAATATCAGTGCACAAAATACAGAAATAAACATTTCTGACATGCTAAAACAAAAACCAAAAAAATTAGTGATCAATATAGCCGCCTTTCTTTATGATGACACTCAGCAGCCTCCATCCACAGATTGCGTCATTTACTTGACCTGTTTTCGATCAACATTGCGTGCAGCAGCCACCACAGTCTCCCAGACACTGTTCCGAGAGGTGTACTGTTTTCCCTCCCTGTAGATCTCCCATTTGGCCAACACACTTTTTGCAACCCTGTTGGCTATTTGACATGTAACGCTTGATTGTTCGCTGATCACGCTTCAAAAGTTTGGAAATTTCAAGACTGCTGCATCCCTCTGCAAGACATCTCACAATTTTGGACTTTTCAGAGCCCGTCAAACCTCTCTTTTGACCCATTTTGCCAAAGGAAAGGAAGTTGCCTAATGATTAAGCACACCTTCTATAGGGTGTTGATGTCATTAGTCAACACCCCGCCTCATAACAGAGATGCACATCACCAGATTTACTTAATTGGTAGTTGGCTCTCAAGCCTATGCAGCTTGGAGTAGGACAACATGTATAAAAAGTATCATGTGATCAAAATACTCATTTGCCTAATAATTCTGCACACAGTGTAGTTGTGGTACACCTACAATAGTGTTCAAACTAATAGCAGTGGGTTAAATAACATGAGTTAAGCACAAAACCTTTATACTAGTTTTTATTTCCATGCATTGGGAACATTGCACACTGTTTTCTAATTCTAAACATGAAGAGAAATGTATATAATTTTTAACTATTTTACAGAAAATAGCAAAAAATGAACAATGGGCTGTTCTAAAAAAATAGCAGTGTCTGCATTTGTCTTTACAAACTCAAAATATGTACTCTTTTTTAGGATTTGGCATTCCTGTGAATCATTAACCTAATACTTAGTTGTATACTCAGTTTTTAAGAACTGCTTCACATGTATGTTGCATAGAGTCAACCAACTTCTGGCACCTGTCAACTGTTATTCCAGCCCAGGATGCTTTGACTACATCCCACAATTTTTTGGCATCTGTTGGCTTTGCCTCAGAAACAGTATTTTTGATGTCACCCCACAAGTGTTCTATCGGATTAAGATCCGGTCATTGGGCTGGTCACTCCATAACCTCAATTATGTTGGACTGCAACCAATAATTTGATCGTTTACTGGTGTGTTTAGGGCAGTTGTCTTGTTGAAACACCCATTTCAAGGGCATATCCTCTTCAGCGTAAGGCAACATGACCTCTTCAAGTATTTTAATATATGCAAACTGGTCCATAATCTCTGGTATGCGGTAAATAGGTCCGGCACCATAGTAAGAGAAACGTGCCCATATCTTGATGCTTGCTCCACCATGCTTCACTGTCTTCAGAGTGTACTGTGGCTTGAATGCAGAGTTTAGGGGTCATCTGACAAACTGTCTGTGGCCCTTGGACCCGAAAAGAACAATTTTACTTTCATCAGTCCACAAAATGTTTCTCCACTTCTCTTTAGGCCAGTTGATGTGTTCTTTGACAAATTGTATCCGCTTCAGTACATGTCTTTTTTTAACAGTGGGACTTTGCGGGGACTTCTTGCTAAGAGATTAGCTTCACACAGGCATCTTCTTCTACAGTACTCACAGGTAACTTGAGACTGTCTTTGATCATCCTGGAGCTGATCATTGGCTGAACCTTTTCCATTCTGGATATTCTTCGATCCATTTGAATGGTAGTCTTCTGTTTTTTTCCACGTCTCTCTGGTTTCACTTTCCATTTTAAAGCATTGGAGATCATTATAGCTGAACAGCCTATCATAGTCTGCACTTCTATATAATTTTACCCTCTCCAAACAACTTTTTAATCAAAGTACGCTGTTCTTCTGAACAATGTCTCGAATGACCCATATTTCTCAGGCTTTCAAGGAGAAATGCATGTACAACATGTGCTGGCTTCATCCTTAAATAAGGGCCACCTGATTCACACCTGTGTCTTCACAGAATGATTGACCTCACTATTGAACTCCACACTGCTATTATTTTGAACACACCCCCTAACAATTAATTATTCGAATACACAGACTCATAAACATGCAGATCATGAATGCGGAATTTGTTGGTTTTCTTAGAATCTACTGCACCAACCGGTAAATTGTTTGTCATGTGGTGGTAATATAATATATACCAAAAACAGTGATTAATCTGGTTAGTCATATTGGACTGCTATTATTTTGAATACTACTGTACATACTATGCACCTCCACTATGCCATCCATGCAGCAAAAAGGAGTCAAACAATTCTCCTGTGACTTTTCACACACAACACTAACAAGAATGGCAAATGCCTGTAGTGAATCGACCAACGTTTGTGGTATCAGACGCCTCTTATGCTTTTTCTCTTCCTCTTTTGCGTTGTCATGAGGGAGAAGAGAAAATATCCCGGCATAATGATCCCGCGAATACAGCACATAGCCTATCTAAACATTGTACACTTTTCCATCCTAATCACAACAATCCAATATCCATAACACCCACATATATACCAGAACTTACACAAAACAGATTTAAAGCCTAGAAAAATTGGAGTAGGACGCCCAACATGTCAAAAAAGGAACAAAAAATGAAGTATTAAAAACACTTTTATTAGTAGAAACATTAAAAAAAAATATATGTCTATATAACAATAGTAGAAAAGGTCGTGCAGGGTAGGAGATACACAAACAGCAGATACAGCAGTTTATACGTGGGTCCCCCAGGAGCAGGGTGAAACGAATCCCATCAATAGATAAATAGTTCATAGAGCAGGTAAAATGGTATATACTCAATGTAAACAGCTGTAGGGCATGTATACAAGCTCAGAATCTAGGTGGGAAGAGTACAATGAAATATAAAGGGAAACCACTGCTCAGAGTGGAGGGAAGAAGAATGACCAGAGCAGGAAAAAGGTGCAAAGTCAGAGACTCACCCATGGGGACTAAAGTAACCACGTCACCGTACTGCAGCCCCGATGCGCGTTTCGCGTGGCTTCCTCAGGGGGCTGTGGTTGTGGATAGAGTGGCCGCCTTTAAATATCCTCCCAGATGAATCGCTGATTGATGCAGCGCATGCGAAGCGGCAGCGTCCCCCCGCCCCGCGTCACGTCCGGCCAGTTTCCCGGGGGGACTGTGGGCAGCGACGTACACGATGACGTCACTACCCATAATCCCCACGTACGGAAGCCCGACGGGACGCGGCCAAAGGAGGACGGCACTGCGCATGCGCGGCTCAGCGACAGCCATACCAAGTGAGGACAAGGGTAAGGGCAAAGATATCTCTTAGACAAAGAGGGTACTAGCTGTCAGAAACCAAGGTGCAGGTAGAGTAAATGCCCCATTCGTGCTACAAGTATAATAGTGTCATCATAGATATATATTAAGGAGTAAATGTAAGTAAGTATGCATTTTTAGAGTCTAACAGGGACACCATTGCATATACATAATGCGATAATGACTACGGCAGCTAGAGAGAGAAGCATATTCAAATGTATGGAACAATACATAAGTTGCCACAGAAAACAAGTGCAAATTATACAGAAGTCCAATGCATGCCCAATTATAAATATTGGGAAGAATAAATATATCCAGGGGCAGAGAGCATTGTAAGTAGCAGAAGGTCAACTCATAGAGATAATTTGTGACATTAGGTATTCATAATAACTGTAAATGTCCGTCCCATATGCGTCCAGAAGTATCCTAGATGGTATGGAGATATAGGTGATGGCGCCTAAATATAGAGGAATAATAGAAGAAACAGAGAAAAAATTAGACAATAAGAAAAATAAAAAATCCACATTAAAAACAAATGAGAAGAAAACCTACAAGAATGAAGAGAAACTATTGTGTTCATTAAGACCACCAGGGGTCACCGTGTCCAGTACTGCAATCCAGCGGCATTCCAGCTGCGCCAAAATGCGCTTATAGTTACCTCCCCTGGTAATACAGCACATAGCCTATCTAAACATTGTACACTTTTCCATCCTAATCACAACAATCCAATATCCATAACACCCACATATATACCAGAACTTACACAAAACAGATTTAATTCACGCAAAAGAAAAGAAATCTTTTGGATATATAAATTACAAACCATTTGTTCTCTTGGTTTAAATGAAATGACGAAGAAGACCCTATGTTGATAGAAGATGTACAACAATTAACCTCAAAGGACTCTTCAGGATGGACATAATTGTTTCTTTTATTGGAAAAAAACCCTCTCTCCTGAACTGCCCTATTGTGGCCTGTTACGTCATCTACTGGTGGAATACTGAACTGCACCTCATTCATGTGTTTTACTAGAAATTAACAAGGTAATATTAGTAACAGTAACCCCTTTGCGACTTCTCTTTATGACCTCCCCCTCTTTGATGTGGGCTCCGGCTCTGAGCCCGCATCGTTTCAGGCACATGACAGCTGATTTGATCAGATGTGCCCCTAACAGCCACAAGTGGAATTACCCCTGCCATGTGATCGCGAGGTGCTGATTGGTTGACATGACAACCCGGGGTCTGCAGGAGACCCCTATGGTTGTCATTGTCGACCTGCTATGAGCGTCGCCCTGCGGTCGGTGTTCATAGCAGATGAGCATTTCTGCTACACATAGCAGGGCTGAAGACTTGCTATTAGTGATGATTGAGCATGCTCATTGCTCAAGATTTACGAGCATGCTCGGACGAGCACCTATTATTATTATTATTTATTATTATAGCGCCATTTATTCCATGGCACTTTACATGTGAAAAGGGGTATACATAGCAAAAACAAGTACAATAATCTTGAACACAATGTGACAGCGACTGGTACAGGAGGAGCGAGGACCCTGCCCGCGAGGGCTCACAATCTACAAGGGATGGGTGAGGATACATTAGGTGAGGGTGGAGCTGGTCATGCGGCGGTGGTTACTGCAGGTTGTAGGCTTGTGGGAAGAAGTGGGTCTTCAGGCTCCTTTTGAAGGTTTCCACGGTCGACGAGAGTCTGATGTGTTGGGGTAGAGAGTTCCAGAGTAGGGGGGAAGCACGGGAGAAATCTTGTATGCGATTGTGGGAGGAGGAGATAAGAGGGGAGTAGAGAAGGAGATCTTGTGAGGATCGGAGATTGCGTGCGGGTATGTAACGGGAGACTAGGTCACAGATATATGGAGGACACAGGTTGTGAATGGCTTTGTATGCCATGGTTAGGGTTTTGAACTGGAGTCTCTGGGCAATGGGGAACCAGTGAAGAGATTGACAGAGAGGAGAGGCCGGGGAATAGCGGGGGGACAGGTGGATTAGTCAGGCAGCAGAGTTTAGGATAGATTGGAGGGGTGCAAGAGTGGTAGAAGGGAGGTCACAGAGCAGGAGGTTGCAGTAGTCGAGGCGGGAGATGATGAGGGTGTGCACAAGTGTTTTTGCAGATTCATGGTTGAGGAATGTGAAGATCCGGGAGCTATTCTTGAGTTGGAGTCAGCAGGAAGTGGAAAGGGCTTGGATATGTGGTTTGAAGAAGAGATCAGAGTCCGGGGTTACTCCAAGGCAGCGAGCTTGATTGACTGGGGAGAGTGGACAGCCATTGACATTGATAGATAGGTCAGTTGGGGGGGTGAATGGGATGGCGGAAAGATGATGAATTCTTTTTTGTCCATGTTAAGTTTTAGAAATCTAGCAGAGAAGAAGGATGAAATAGCAGACAGACATTGTGGGATTTTGGTTAGTAGGAAGGAGATATCGGGTCCAGAGAGTTAGATCTGTGTGTTATCAGCATAGAGGTGATAATGAAAGCCATGGGACTCTATGAGCTGTCCCAGGCCTAAGGTGTAGATGGAGAAGAGCAGAGGTCCTAGGACTGAACCTTGGGGGACACCGACAGATAGGGGGCGAGATGAGGAGGTGGTGCATGAGTGGGAGACACTGAATGTCCTGCCTGTTAGGTATGAGCAGTTCCAGGATAGGGTCAAGTCTGTGATGCTGAGAGATGAGAGAGTTTGTAGTAAGAGGGAATGGTCCACTGTCTCTCACTCTCAGGTAAGGATGGAGTGTGGATCAGGACCCGACACCTGCATGCATTACACCACATTGCCGTGGGGCAGGGCGATCAATATGCCTCTGAGATGGGCACGACAGTCCCTGTCCCTGGCTGGAGTGGGGGGAGGGAACACTGAGGAAGGGGAACCCTGTAGTGCAGGAGCAGGGAGGAAGCAGTTGCTGGGTGCATTGAGAAGGGAGTATAAAAGGTGGGCACCATCTTAGTTCAGTGCAGAGAAGTCTGAGCAGAAGTGGCAGGGAGCAGGGGCTCTGCATGAGCTCTGCTCCGGAGGCGGGCCTAGTAACAGAGGCCCAGGCCTGGAAGAGGGAGAAGGAAGGAAGAGGAGCGGAGAAGGCTCCAGGAACGAGGAATGAAGGGATCCCAGGGGTGCGGACGGGCGAGTCGCCACCGCACGCCCGAATCCACCTGCGTGGAGGGGTCAGGCCAAAGGGGGAGACCGGTCCCCGAAACTAGTTCAGGCAGGAAACGACCCTCAGCTAGAAACCGGAGGCTCTGACATTTTATGTGGCGCAGCCCCTCGCTACACCCGCTAGGAAGGCACCACATAGGGTCAGGGAAACTGGCGCCAAGTTTACCAAGAGGAGGCCCGAGGCAGCCGGACAGAAGGGTTGGTAAGAAAGGCCAAACAAAGGACACACAAAGGGGGTCCTGTGAAGCGCTCCAAAGTTATCTGGGAGTTATCTGAGCCCTTCACCTGGTGAGCACAGTACGACGTGGGCAGCCGTTACCTGCAGACGTGGTCTGGATAATAAGAACTGTGAGTAAAGGCCCTGGACTGCATCACTGACTCCGTGTCGTTACTGCTGCTGCCCTGCACCATCACCCCCATCCTCCGCATACACTGCCCTGAGGCTATACTCCTCCCGTGAGGAGTTATGCTACGCTCTGCTGCACCCACAACACCAGCCTCAGCGGTGTGCCCTGCAGCGGCGGTTCACTCTGACCGCAATCCACGGGTGGCGTAGTCGGACATTTAAACATCAAAACCATATAAATAGTTCCGCCACTGGTTTGACCACCCTGAGCCACGGAACCGGGTCGCCGCCACGAAGACTACAACCACCAGCATCCACCAAAAAGGGTCCGGCTCCGGGTGTCCCAAGGCCCAGGGGGTGCATCAGAACATTTTCATCACCTTTCACAATCACCAATGGGACAAGGCAGGGATGTCCTCTGTCCCCTCTCTTATACATCCTAGTGACGGAGCACCTGCTCTCATCAATTCGCCATAACCCCAATATTAGGTGGATTGAGGTGGGAGGCACCGAGTACAAGTGCTCTCTATTTGCTGATGATGTCCTAGTATATATCACTCAATCACATATATCCATCCATGCTGTTATGGCTGAAATAGATCACTTTGTTACATGGTCAAATTTTAAAATCAATGCAGCGAAGTCTGAGGCCCTCGATGTCTCCCTCCCCAAATCCATATAGGATTCCATCCAGTCCAACTTTCCCTTTGCCTGGCCCTCACAGGGTATCAAATACTTAGGAATTCCTATTCATAGAGACCTCTCCCATCTATGTTATCTTAATTTTGGGCCCTTTATTGAACAACTCCATACAGACCACGGTTGGCAAGTTAGAACTGTAAGATTCACTACGTGAACCACTGGTGTTTTGTGGAAAAGCACATGTACACTGTGTTCCAAATTATTATGCAAAAAGTGTTTAGGAGTGATAAGGGAAGAATTTGTTTGTTTGTCAGTTAAACTCATTGATGGTGATGTGTGTCAGGGCTCTTTATATCACTGTAAGCAATTGCAGACACCTGTGCTAATTAGTTTGGCAGGTGTGTCCAATGAAAGGCAAGACTACTTAAGAAGGCTGTCTCACATTATTAAGCAGCCTACATTTTCTGCCAAAATGGGAAAGAAAAAGGATGTGTCGGCTGCTGAGAAGCAACAAATTGTGGAGTGTTTAGGTCAAGGCATGACTACAATCAACATTGTGCGATGATCAGGATGAAGTGTCTTGGCAATCAAGAAGTATGTAGCTGATTCACAGTACACACGTGTGCGTGCTGATAAGGGCAAATTGAGGACTCTTTCCTACAGGCAATTACGTTAGGTTAAAAGAGCAGCGGCAAAAAAGCCTTGTCATAGCAGCAGACAAGTTTTTGAAGCTGCTGGTGCCTCCAACGTCCCCCGAACAACAAGATGCAGGGTCCTTCAGAGGTTTGCAGCTGAGCATACGCCATCCTGTCGACCTCCTCTATCCACTTCACACAAGCAGAAACGGCTCCAATGGGCTAAACATTACATGAAGACTGATTTCAAAACTGTTTTGTTCACGGATGAGTGCCGTGCAGCGCTCGATGGTCCAGATGGATGGAGTGGAGGATGGCTGGTTGATGGACACCCCACGCAAACACGGCTACAGCGCCAACAAGGAGGAGGTGGAGTAATGTTTTGGGCTGGAATCATGGAGAGAGAGATTGTCGGCCCCTTTAGGATCCCTGAAGGCGCTAAAGATGAACTCCATAATGTATGTGGATTTTCTCAAACAGCACTTCCTGCCATGGTTCAAGAAGAAGAACCGTGTATTTCACAGCAAGATCATTTTTTTGCATGATAATGCACCATCTCATGCTGCACATAAAACATCTGCATCTCTGGCTGATATGGGCATAAAAGGGGACAAACTTATGGTGTGACCCCCATGCTCCCCTGACCTCTACCCCATTCAGAACCTCTGGAGCATCATCAAAAGGAGTGTCTATGATGGCGGGAGGCAGTTCACATCTAAGCAACACCTCTGGGAGGGTATTCTGTCCTCATGCAAAACAATTGAAGCAGAAACCATCCAAAACCTGACAAATTCAATGGACGAGAGAGTTCAGAAGCTCATTTCGAACAAGGGGTCCTATGTGAAAATGTAACATCACCTAGAATAAAGTTTTGAGTTGAAAACTGTTTGATTTCAGTTTCTAATAACCTGATAATGCTTATAATTTCAAAAATGACCATTTTTTTGGTCTTTATTAAAATGAAAAGGTTGATCGAAAAGTTTGGGGGATCTAAGAGTGTGGCAACCCAGTAGTCATAATTACTTCGAATTCTGACAATATGAGGGTCATGTTGCAGGTAGTGCAGCAAGAAGGCACTTATGTGTCTTGCGCATCTCGGAGCCCCAAAATTATTTTCCGGGCTAGATGCAGCTAAAAATTATTATTAATTTTAAATCTGGTGGAGCTTAGTATAGATGGCCTAATAGGATCAGTGCTGCACACTGCTACAAAGCCCAAATTATTTTCCAGCCAAGATACAGATAAACATGATTAGTAATTTTAAATCTGGTGGAGCTTATTATAGATGGCCTAATAGAATCAGTGCTGCACACTGCTACAAAGCCCAAATTATTTTCCAGCCAAGATACAGATAAACATGATTAGTAATTTGAAAGCTTAAAACGGTTGGTAGGGTGATTTTAACCAATCATCAAGCTTTTACTCTCCCCAGGATGACAAAGGGGTAGAAAAGTCGTTTCGGATCCATGATTTATTCATCTTTATGAACGTGAGTCTGTCTACATTATCAGTGGAGAGCCGCGTGCGCTTATCTGTCAGCACACCACCAGCAGCGCTGAACACACGTTCAGACAGAACGCTGGCTGCGGGGCATGACAAGATCTCCAAGGCGTAAGTGGCTAGCTCCGGCCATTTATCCAGATTGGAAGCCCAAAAAGAGCAAGGGTCCAGTGACACAGTCGTGGCTTCAATGTTTACTTGGAGATACTCCTGTACCATCGTCTCTAGGCGTTGACTATGTGTCAGACTTCTTGTCTCCTGTGGCCTTGCAAAGGATGGGCTAAAAAAGTGGTGAAATGATTCCGCAAAATTGATGTTACCAGCAGATACTGTGGTTCTGTTACGGTTTGAGTGCTGAACACTTGACGGTCCCACGGTTGGCAAGTTGGAACTGTGAGATTCACTACGTGCACCACTGGTGTTTTGTGGAAAAGCACATGTAAGGTTCTGCAACAGTCTCTGCTGATACTCCTGCATGCGTGCATCCCTTTCTATGGCAGGAATAATTTCGGCAAATTTACTTTTGTACCAGGGATCTAACAGTGTGGCAACCTAGTAGTCAGGATTATTTCTAATTCTCACAATTCGAGGGTCATGTTGCAGGTAGTGCAGCAAGAAGGCACTCATGTGTGTTGCGCATCCAGGAGCACCAAGTCCCTGTTGTGTTGGTGGCGAGGTAACAATCATGCTTCCTTCCTCTGTCCTCTCCCCCCAACCTCGCACAACAGAAATGTGATCAAGGTCTCCCTCATCTGATGAGTCTTCCATCAGTTCGTCCTCCACTTCTTCCTGGGCTCCTGCACCTTCCTCACTAGTTTGTCTGCTACCATGCACCCTGGAAAAACCATCTCCCCCACCCTCACATGCCTGCCGCCTTGGTGCTGCCGACCGTCTGGACCTTGCAGATGTTAGCCCTTCCGCATACAACTCCTCCTCCTCTACTTCCTCCACCTCCTCTTGTGCCACCACCTGACTCCGAATTCTGTTTAACATGTGCTCCAGCATGTAAATCACCGGAATAGTCATGCTGATAATGGCATCGTCAGCACTAAACATCTTCGTCGCCATTTCAAAACTGTGCAGAAGGGTGCATAGGTCCCTGATCTGAGACCACTCCTCCAGCGTGATTTGCCCCACCTCTGGATCTCGTTGGCCCAGGCTATACGTCAGAACGTATTGCACCAGGGCTTGTCGGTGCTGCCACAGTCGCTGCAACATGTGCAGAGTTGAATTCCACCGGGTAGGCACATCGCATTTTAGCTGGTGAAGTGGCAGGCCCAACGACTTCTGTAGAGATGTAAGTCGCTGAGCTGCGGTATGCGAACGGCGGAAGTGAGCACACAGCGACCGTGCCCTCTGCAGAAGGCCATCTAGTCAGGGATAGTGGGCTAAAAATTGCTGGACAACCAGGTACAACACGTGAGCCATACAAGGCACGTGTGTGACATTGCCCCGGCGAAGGGCCGCACCCAGGTATGCAGCATTGTCGCACACGGCCTTCCCTGGTTTCAGGTCCAGTGGAGACAACCATTCATGAAATTGGTTCTCCAGAGCTGACCACAACTCCTCAGCTGTGTGACTCACATTTCCCAGACATTTCAAAGTAAAAACCGCCTGATGACGTTGAGCCCTACTGCCAGCATAGTAAGGAGGTGTGCAGGATCCCTTCTGCGCAGTTAGAAAGCTTGTGGCATGACCAGACAGGCTTTGGGTGCAGGTGGAAGACCGAGAGGAGGTTGAGGAGGCAGAAGCAGTGGAGGAACTTTGACATAAAGAGGATTGACGCACAACTCGTGGGGACGGCAAGACTTGGACAGCAGCCCCTTGTCCTGCTGTCACCATAGTTACCCAGTGCCCAGTCAGCGACATGTAACGCCCCTGTCCATGCCTACTCGTCCAAGTGTCTGTGGTGAAATGCACCCTGTCACACACAGAGTTTCTCAAAGAAGCGGTGATGTTGTGTGCGACATGCTGGTGGAGCGCAGGCACACCTTTCTTTGAGAAGTAGTGCCGACTGGGCATCTGGTACTGGGGCACTGCGACGGACATAAGGTCTCGAAAATCCTCTGTGTCCACCAGGCGGAAAGGCAGCAATTCTGTAGCCAAGAGCTTGCAGATGGTGAAATTCAACCTCTTAGCTTTCTCATGGCTAGGAGGAAATGGTCTTTTACTTGTCCACATCTGAGGGACCGAGGGCCATCTATTGTGCTTAGACGGGGTTGATAAGGGTGTCCCCGGCAAACTGCCAGTCTGTGAGGAAGATGCAGGCGGACATGTTAGGTTGCCTTGATCCAAAGGTGGTGCTATCGATGTCGGACAGCGCTCAACACCAGCTGGTGTTACCACCTCCAAAGAAAATGATGACCTGCCAATCACGCTGGCTGTTGCGGGTAAAGAGGTGGCAGGTCTGCGCCCCAAAACAGGTGTGACTGCTGTCCCCCCAGTCACAGAGGATGAAGAGGCCGCGGATGCACAAGATATGGCAGACGGTGGTTGGCCCGGCCGGCTAGGCCGCATTGTAGCACACTGAGCTTCCCACTGCAACTTATGCTTCATGTCCATGTGCCGGTTCATGCATGAAGTACTCAAACTATGTATTTTTTGGCCTCTTCTTAGCTTTTGCTGACAAATGTTACAGATAACACGAGTTGGGTCATCTTTATCGATCTGAAAAAATGCCCAGGCTATGCAAGACTTAGCACCCATGCGACCTGAAGAGCCACCACGACTTGTGGTGAGAGGCAGAGTTGTGTTTGAGGATGCAGTTGTTGACGTGCTTCCAGTACTACGTCTCTGTCCAGGAAGGCGCAACCTGACCTCGTCGTCACTAGCATCTTCCTCCACCTCCTCTGCTGACCTCATCTCTTGGCTGACTGTGGGTTGACAGTAAGTGGGATCTCCGACCTCATCATCATCACCCTGTGCGTTATCACACCCGTCGTCCTCAGAGCCAACCTGTTCCTGCCCTGACAAAAAACTAAAGTTGTCGCTCCAATCAGGTATTTGAGTCTTATCATCGTCTTCCTCATTGTCTCCACCAACAGGAGTTACAGTTTGGGAATGAGGGTCTACATTATGGTCAGAACCTTCTGCGTCTGGTCCTGGATCCGACTCATAAAGATTCTGGGCATCAGTGCAGATCATTTCCTCGTCTGGATTCACAGAAGCGCTGGAGTCGACCTCTGATTCCCAGGCTATAGTATGAGTAAACAGCTCTGCAGACTCAACCATCTGTTCTACCTCATACTCAGACGGGCAGCTGGAGATTTGGGAGCTGTGAGGAAGCAAGTGCGATTTGGGTGACACCTTTGAGGACTGGAGTATTTGTGATGTTGAAGTTGATGTGGAGGAGAGCCCACTTAAAGGAGCACTTGATATCCGTTGAAGCACCTGCTGTTTTTGTGCCTCATCTGGAATTTGTAGCGATTGGCGTGGCCGTAAGAAAGGGATCTTATCACATTGTCCGCTAAAAGAAGTAGACATTTTAGTTTGGCTGGAAGATGGTCTTTCTTCTGCAGATGTTACTGTTGCTTTAACACCTACCCCACGGACACAACCTTTTTTCCCCTTCCCAACACACCTATTCCCCTTTCCACCAGCAGCAGGCCTTTTTCCACTCATTTTGGTGGTTAACTAATTCACAACTCTGGAGTTGTTTGCACAAAAAAACAATGGATGGGAACCGAGCAGAGCTGAGTGGCCAAACTGTGGTATTAGGCCAAAACTATTGGCTGGGTTAGATGGAGAAAAAAATTATATTCGATTTGCAACCTGATGGAGGTCAGTATAGATGGACTAATAGAACAAGTCCCACACACAGCTAGAAGCCCAAATATTTTTTCAGAGGTAGATGCAGAAAAAAAATATATTCAGTTTGCAACCTGATGGAGGTCAGTATAGATGGACTAATAGAGAAAGTCCCACACACTGCTAGAAGGCCAAATATTTTTTCAGAGCTAGATGCAGACAAAAAATTATTTTGAATTTGCAACCTGATGGAGGTCAGTATAGGTGGACTAATAGAACAAGTCCCACACACTGCTAGAAGGCCAAATATTTTTTCAGAGGTAGATGCAGAAAAAAATTATATTCAGTTTGCAACCTGATGGAGGTCTGTATAGATGGATTAATAGAACAAGTCCCACACACAGCTAGAAGCCCAATATTTTTTCAGAGGTAGATGCAGAAAAAAAATTATTTTTAATTTGCAACGTGATGGAGGTCAGTATAGATGGACTAATAGAGAAAGTCCTACACACTGCTAGAAGGCCAAATATTTTTTCAGAGCTAGATGCAGAAAAAAATTATATTCAGTTTGCAACCTGATGGAGGTCAGTATAGATGGACTAATAGAACAAGTCCCACACACAGCTAGAAGCCCAAATATTTTTTCAGAGGTAGATGCAAATAAAAATTATTTTTAATTTGCAACCTGATGGAGGTCAGTATAGATGGACTAATAGAGAAAGTCCCACACACTGCTAGAAGGCCAAATATTTTTTCAGAGCTAGATGCAGATAAAAATTATTTTTAATTTGCAACCTGATGGAGGTCAGTATAGATGGACTAATAGAGAAAGTCCCACACACTGCTAGAAGGCCAAATATTTTTTCAGAGCTAGATGCAGATAAAAATTATTTTTAATTTGCAACCTGATGGAGGTCAGTATAGATGGACTAATAGAGAAAGTCCCACACACTGCTAGAAGGCCAAATATTTTTTCAGAGCTAGATGCAGAAAAAAATTATATTCAGTTTGCAACCTGATGGAGGTCAGTATAGATGGACTAATAGAACAAGTCCCACACACAGCTAGAAGGCCAAATATTTTTTCAGAGGTAGATGCAGATAAAAATTATTTTTAATTTGCAACCTGATGGAGGTCAGTATAGATGGACTAATAGAGAAAGTCCCACACACTGCTAGAATGCCAAATATTTTTTCAGAGCTAGATGCAGATAAAAATTATTTTTAATTTGCAACCTGATGGAGGTCAGTATAGATGGACTAATAGAGAAAGTCCCACACACTACTAGAAGGCCAAATATTTTTTCAGAGCTAGATGCAGAAAAAAATTATATTCAGTTTGCAACCTGATGGAGGTCAGTATAGATTGACTAATAGAACAAGTCCCACACACAGCTAGAAGCCCAAATATTTTTTCAGAGGTAGATGCAGATAAAAATTATTTTTAATTTGCAACCTGATGGAGGTCAGTATAGATGGACTAATAGAGAAAGTCCCACACACTGCTAGAAGGCCAAATATTTTTTCAGAGCTAGATGCAGATAAAAATTATTTTTAATTTGCAACCTGATGGAGGTCAGTATAGATGGACTAATAGAGAAAGTCCCACACACTGCTAGAAGGCCAACTATTTTTTCAGAGCTAGATGCAGAAAAAAATTATATTCAGTTTGCAACCTGATGGAGGTCTGTATAGATGGATTAATAGAACAAGTCCCACACACAGCTAGAAGCCCAATATTTTTTCAGAGGTAGATGCAGAAAAAAATATATTCAGTTTGCAACCTGATGGAGGTCTGTATAGATGTATTAATAGAACAAGTCCCACACACAGCTAGAAGCCCAATATTTTTTCAGAGGTAGATGCAGAAAAAAAATATATTCAGTTTGCAACCTGATGGAGGTCAGTATAGATGGACTAATAGAGAAAGTCTCACACACTGCTAGAAGGCCAAATATTTTTTCAGAGCTAGATGCAGAAAAAAATTATATTCAGTTTGCAACCTGATGGAGGTCAGTATAGATGGACTAATAGAACAAGTCCCACACACAGCTAGAAGCCCAAATATTTTTTCAGAGGTATATGCAGATAAAAATTATTTTTAATTTGCAACCTGATGGAGGTCAGTATAGATGGACTAATAGAGAAAGTCCCACACACTGCTAGAAGGCCAAATATTTTTTCAGATCTAGATGCAGATAAAAATTATTTTTAATTTGCAACCTGATGGAGGTCAGTATAGATGGACTAATAGAGAAAGTCCCACACACTGCTAGAAGGCCAAATATTTTTTCAGAGCTAGATGCAGAAAAAAATTATATTCAGTTTGCAACCTGATGGAGGTCAGTATAGATGGACTAATAGAACAAGTCCCACACACTGCTAGAAGCCCAAATATTTTTTCAGAGCTAGATGCAGAAAAAAATTATATTCAATTTGCAACCTGATGGAGGTCAGTATAGATGGACTAATAGAATGATGCTATGCCCAAAAGATTTTACTTCACTAGGTGCAGTAAAAAAATTGGTATTCTATACACAGGTGGTATATCTTGCAACACAGATAGGCTACTCCACTGACTAACACACTCTGCAATAGGCCAAAAAGGATTAGCTTTGCTAGATTCAGCCAAATGCTGTGAAAAAAACTTGCACAGCACTGGCACAGACCTGCCTGGCAAAAACTGATAGGAACTGATGTAACCTAGTCCTGAAAAGGACTGCAATTACAATTAGTCTTTACTCCCACAATCAATCTATTTAAGAGCACAGACCTGCCTGATAAAAGTTGTAGGAAATGCTGTAACCTAGTCCTTAAAAGGACTGCAATCACAACTATTCCCTACTCCCAAGCTATCTGTAGATTTGTGCGAAAATTGGCTTGAAATTAGCAAGGTATAGCGCACACAGCAACAGCGGTGCCGTCTAACACGCAGCTGCAGCAGTGAGAAAATGGTGGCGATGGGGAAAATGGCTTGGTCTTATAGGGCAAGGACATGTGACATACACTGCCAATGACACATGCCCTTGCTTGTGTGAAAAACAGCAGTTCGCTCCGTGTGTGCGCTGCTGATAGGCTGACAGACTGCACCTCCCCACTGCAAATGCGGGAAAGAGAAAAAAAATGGAGATCTTCATTATTCCTGCAGAGATCCATCCCCTGCCCCTCACCCCACCCCGCTGTACACTCAAACTGCGTATTAACATTAATTTTCATCATTACTGAGAAAAAATCCAGTTATGATTTTGGTGCACGAACAGTTATCGAACATAACCTCGAACAGCCGAATTTTTCTCAAATCGTTCGTGTTCGCCGAACGGCTCGAACACCGCCCAAAACAGCTCGAATTTGAGATTGGCGAACAGATCGAGTAGAACAACGCTCATCTCTAGTGTCAACCTTCTGCTTGAAGAATGAGGCAAAGTCTTCGGCTGAAATAAGAGGAGAGGGAGGAGGCACTGGGGGACGGAGGAGAGAATTGAAGGTGTTGAATAGTTGTTTGGGGTTGTGAGACAGGGAGGATATGAGGGATGCGAAGTATGTTTGTTTTGCGAAGTATTATCTTCAGCATGCTCGGGCTTTAAGTTTTTGACTTGCCCCCCTGGGCCGTGGGGTACCCAGAACCGGGCCTTCTGGTGTACGCTGCTGATGGGGGTAGTAGTGGCAACCCGATCCCGTGGCTCAGGGTGGTGAGACCAAAAGGTGGCAGTCTATTTATCATTGTTTTGAATGTTCAACTACGCCACCCATTGATTGCGGTCAGAGATAACCGCCGCTGCGAGGCAGACCGCTACGGCTGGTGTTGGTGTGCAGCACAGGGATAGGATTACTCCCCACGGGAAGAGTGTAACCTCAGGGCAGTGTAGGTGGATGCTGGGGGTGATGGTGCAGGCGCAGCAAAGATCACACTGAGTCCAATGGTGCAGTCCAGGGTTTTTACTCACAGTTGTTATCCAAGTCACTTCTGTCAGCAATGACTGCCCAAGTTGTGCTGCGTCCACCAGGTGAGGAGCTCGGTCAACCCCCAGGCAATTCAGGAGTATGGCACAGGACCCCCTTCTGTCCTTTCTCTGGCCTCTCGTGCCCCACCAGTGACCAAACTTCTGTCCAGCTACCGCGGACCGTGTCGGGTAAGCGTTGGCCTCCGCTTCCCGCTATCCTATATGGCGCCTTCCTAGCAGGTTTGGCGGGGGGTCGCACCAATAAATGATCACGACCTCCGGTTCTTGGCTGAGGGATGATTTACCTCCACCAACTTGGGAATCCGGTACCCTTCCACAGCCTGACCCTTCACCCGATATAATGCGGGTTTGCAACGGTTGCTGTCCGTTCTGCTCTCTTAGGGTCCCTTCTGCCTTCTTGTTTCTGGAGCCTTTCTACTCCTCTGTCTCTTCTCCTTCCTTCCTTCTCCTTCTTCTCTTCTCGTCTCTGGCCCCGACCTTCTCTCTAGGCCTGCCTCGTGGAGCTGAGCTCAGGCTGAGCCGCGGCTCCCTGTCAGCTCTGACTGAACTACTCTCTACTCCTTTTCTCTCTACTCTCAACAAGATGGCTCCCACCTTTTATCTGCTTCTCTGTGTCTGAGCTCAGGTGACCTGCACCCAATGAGCTCCTTCCTATGCTCCAGAAACTGTCCCCTTTTGCTCCCACACCACTGGGCTCTCTCTTCCCTCCCCACTCCAGCCAGGGACATGGTCAGTTGTGCCTGCAATATGGGAGCACCGGCGAGCTGTCCCCCGGAAATGGGGAGTGTATGTGTGTGCAGCTAACTGAGCCCTGGTCCACACTCCATCTGTTAGAACCTTGCTCTTAGGTTTTTTCCTTTGCTGGTCACATGACCTTGTTGGCCTATTTAATCCTGCTCCGCCCTTCTGGCTTTGCTGGACTTCATTGTATAACTACTTTCTAGCTAGCCTGTGCTCTGTATCTAACTCTGTTAGTTTGCTTGGTCTACGGACCTCTATGTTCTATATATTTTGTTTGTTCGTCTGTCTGCTACTATTTCTGTTAGGAGGTGTCCCATTTTCCTCCCAGTCCTTAGTACTTGTAGGGATTCCTTCCCCACATCTATAGGTCTCCGTACAGACTAGCTTAGGACTTTAGCAGGTCTGATCGCAGGATCAGGTTCCCTGTTACATCGTAGGGATTCAGCTGAGTTCTATCGTAGGGACAGATCTCCTCTCTTTCCTTAGCTCTGGTAGCAGAACATAACAGTAAGTCCAGCCTGCAAATTCTCTAAGGAAAGATTTTTCTGTTCCATCATGGTGTCGGTTCAGGATTTGGCTCATCGCCTGCAGGGACTCTCTCTGGAGGTGGCCGAGCTCTGTCAGCACGTGAGTAACTGTCCTGGAGCACATTTCTTGGAGCCTAAGGTATGTTTGCCGGATTTATTTTTTGGTGAACACCGAGAATTTTTTTCATTTAAAAATGCTTGCTTATTGTATTTTCGTTTGAGACCCAAGTCCTCTGGGGATGAATCCCAGCGCATAGGGTTCATAATGTCACTTTTGCGCAAAGAGCCTCAGGAGTGGGCCTTTTCTTTGCAACCTAGTGATACATGCTTCAGATCAGTGGATAGTTTTTTTTCTGCTTTGGGACTATTATATGATGATCCTGACCGTGTCGCATCAGCTGAGACTGAGTTGAGACGTTTGAAACAGGGATCAGTTAATGTGGAAAAATATTGTACTCATTTCCGTCGTTGGTCTACTCAAACAGGGTGGAACGATTCTGCTCTGAAAAGTCTATTTCTTGCTGGGCTCAATGAAAGGGTTAAAGACCTGCTAATTGCTTATCCTACACCTGAAGATTTGCAACAGGCTATGCAATTAGCTATACGGGTGGATAGGAGACTGCGTGCAAGGGTTAATGAGAGCAAATCCTCTGCTATGTCAGTTTCTGGTTATGAGAATGTGTGTACTAACAGTGGTGAACCGATGGAGATTGGATCGGTGGCACCTCGCTCTCAAGAAAAAGACCGTAGATTTTCTGAAGGCTTGTGTTTCTATTGCGGAAAATCTGGTCATTTGATTAAAGGCTGTGAGCTTCGTATGAAGAAAGAAAAAAAAATGGTCAGTCATGCCCGTATTGCCTGTTTAAATTCCAAGGGTGTATTTTTAGCTGCTTCCACGATTGCTCAGAAAAAATTAATGGAATTTCGGGTGTTTGTTGATTGTGGGTCTACTCTGAATGTAATTGATGGGGGATTCTTGGAAAGACTCAATTTAAAACCCGAACCTTTATCATCCCCCATTGCTGTGGTTTCTGTGGATGGTTCCCCTTTGAAGAATATTACTCTCAAGGTCTGTGAATTTCCTCTCACTATTAATGGTGTTCACCATGAGAAATTGGATTTGGTAGTTTTGAATAACTTGCCTTCTCCAGTAATATTGGGATTGCCCTGGTTAAAATTTCACAATCCTGTACTGGATTGGTCTACCAGTGAAATTAAATCCTGGAGCCATAAATGTTATGACAAGTGTTGTAACGGGCGTATTGCAGCTTTGGATAGGGGAGAATTGCCTGTTCCTATTCAGGATTTTTGGAGAGTTTTTTCTGAGAAGGAATCGCAGGTTTTGCCTCCCCATAGAGACTATGATTGTTCTATTGAATTTGTCCCTGGAGCGACTCTTCCTAAAAGTCGTTTATTTAACCTTACTATTCCTGAGAGGAAGGCTTTGGAGGAATACAAGTTTGGCCGCCGGTCACATTAGGCCCTCTAAGTCTCCTGTGGCGGTTGGATTTTTTTTGGTAAAAAAAAAGGACGGCGGTTTACGTCCTTGTCTGGATTTTCGTGAGATTAACAAAATTACTGTACGCAATCCTTACCCACTGCCATTGATTCCTGATCTGTTTAACCAGTTAATGGGGGCCAAGTGGTTCTCTAAAATTGACCTTAGGGGGGCATACAATCTGTTGCGCATGAAGGAGGGTGACGAATGGAAGACTGCTTTTAACACTCCTGTGGGTCATTTTGAGAATCTGGTTATGCCTTTTGGTCTTACTAATGCTCCTGCATTTTTTCAGAATCTTATTAATGACATCCTTAGACCTTTGATCAGCAAAAATGTGGTTGTGTATTTGGATGACATTTTGATTTATTCGCCGGATCTGGAGTCTCATTGGCGGAGCGTACGTGAGGTATTACAGTTATTAATGGACAATTCGCTTTTTGCTAAGCTGGAGAAATGTGAGTTCGCTGTACAGAGAATTAGTTTTTTGGGTTACATTATCTCCAGCGAAGATTTTGAGATGGACCCGGTTAAAGTTCAAGCTGTACAGGAATGGCCTAGGCCTATTGGTTTGAAATCGATACAGAGGTTTTTAGGTTTCGCCAATTATTACAGAAAATTCATAAAAATTTTTTCTAGTATTGTCAAACCTCTGACTGATCTCACCAGGAAAGGTGCTGATGCGGTTCAGTGGACTTCTGACGCCATTGAAGCTTTTGTGTATCTCAAGGAGAGGTTCACCTCTGCTCCCATCCTTATGCAGCCTGATGTGACTAAGCCGTTTTTGGTTGAGGTTGATGCTTCCTCTGTGGGGGTTGGCGCAGTATTGTCTCAGGATAACGGGGATGGATTACATCCCTGTGCCTTTTTTTCAAAAAAATTTTCGGAGACTGAACTGAATTACGATATTGGTAATCGGGAATTATTGGCTATTAAACTCGCATTTGAACACTGGCGCCACTTCTTGGAAGGTGCGGAATTTCCCGTTCAGGTTCTTACGGATCATAAAAATCTGATATATCTTGATGCTGCCAAGCGCCTGAATGCCCGTCAGGCTAGGTGGGCACTGTTTTTCTCGCGGTTTAATTTCTCCGTTACTTACATCCCTGGTACTAAGAATGTTAAGGCGGATGCCTTGTCTCGCAGTTTTTCTCCCATAGTCGGTGCTGAGAAAGAGGAGAACATTTTACAAGAAGGTGTTGTGATAGCTGCTTTGGACTCCGTTTTTGAAGATGAGATTCTTAAAGCACAGGAGAATGCCCCATCTAACACTCCTCATGGGAGGTTGTTTGTGCCTGGGACCTTTAGGAGAGATTTGTTTGTTGAGTGTCACGAATCTCGGTTGACAGGTCATCCCGGAATCTCTGAGACCAAGAGACTGGTGGGTCGCAGTTTTTGGTGGCCTGGATGGCAGAAGGAAGTCATTAAGTGGGTGCGTCAATGTACTATATGTGCTAGATCTAAGTCCTCACATACTCCTGCTGCGGGGTTGCTTTGTCCTTTGGAGGTTCCCAGTGCTCCTTGGACACATTTGGCTATGGACTTTATAACTGACCTTCCCCCCTCTGAGGGTTTTACTGTCATCTGGGTGGTCGTGGACCGTTTTAGCAAGATGTGTCACTTGGTTCCCTTCGTCAAACTGCCCTGCGCTAAAACTCTCACTAAGGCCTTTGTCAAGGAAATTGTCAGACTTCATGGCGTTCCTACTGACATTGTTTCTGATAGGGGTCCTCAGTTCGTGGCTTGTTTTTGGCGTGCCTTTTGTGACAGGTTGGGAGTTCATTTGTCGTTCTCGTCCGGATATCATCCTGAATCTAATGGCCAGACAGAAAGGAAAAACCAGGATGTTGAGCAGTTCTTGCGTTGTTTTGTGGCAGACAATCAAGAGGGGTGGTCTGAGTTTCTGCCACTTGCTGAATTTGCTCTGAACAATCATACATCTTCTTCTGCTGGTTGTTCGCCTTTTTTTTGTTGTTCTGGGAGACATCCGTCGTTTGGGTCGTTCTCCAAGTTGGGATCTGCCGTGCCTGAGGAGGAGAATTTTTCCGGTGATTTGGAGAGAGTTTGGACGGATGTGCGTGGTAATCTTCAGGAGGCCAACAGAAAATCTAAAGACTACTTTGATAGGAAACGACAGGAGGTTTTGTTCGCTGTTGGTGACATGGTTTGGTTGTCCTCTAGGAATCTGCGGTTGAGGATTCCTTCTAAGAAATTGGGTCCCAAGTTTGTAGGGCCCTTTAAGGTGCTTCAGGTTGTCAACCAATCTGCTGTTAGGTTGGAGGTTCCTACCTCCTGGAGAATTAATCCGGTATTTCATGTCTCTCTGTTAAAAAAAGCTGTTGTGTCGGATGGTGACGCCTCTGCCTCTGTTCCTCCGGTGGTGGAGGATGGGGAATATGAAATTTCTAGCATCCTTAACTCTAGACGGTATAGAGGTAGTTTGCAGTATCTTGTGGCCTGGAAAGGTTTCGGACCCGAGGATAACTCTTGGGTGAGGTCAGATGATGTTTCCGCGTCCAGACTTATCAGAGCGTTTCAGAGGAGATTTCCTGATAAGCCTGGTATTAGGGGATCCGGAGGATCCTCTTAGAAGGGGGGGTACTGTTAGAGCCTTGCTCTTAGGTTTTTTCCTTTGCTGGTCACATGACCTTGTTGGCCTATTTAATCCTGCTCCGCCCTTCTGGCTTTGTTGGACTTCATTGTATAACTACTTTCTAGCTAGCCTGTGCTCTGTATCTAACTCTGTTAGTTTGCTTGGTCTACGGACCTCTATGTTCTATATATTTTGTTTGTTCGTCTGTCTGCTACTATTTCTGTTAGGAGGTGTCCCATTTTCCTCCCAGTCCTTAGTACTTGTAGGGATTCCTTCCCCACATCTATAGGTCTCCGTACAGACTAGCTTAGGACTTTAGCAGGTCTGATCGCAGGATCAGGTTCCCTGTTACATCGTAGGGATTCAGCTGAGTTCTATCGTAGGGACAGATCTCCTCTCTTTCCTTAGCACTGGTAGCAGAACATAACACCATCCTTACCTGGAAGTGGAATATCACACCTCTGGTTGAGGTGCAATACCCCTGAAGCAACTGAACCCTCGGGGCGCTACATTTCCGTAGCTCCGTGAACATGATTTGCGACTGTTTGACAGCTTTAATACATGTGTGGAATGCTGGAAAAACAGGCATTCCTCACATGTATTAAAGCTGTCAAACAGTCGCAAATCACGTTCCCGGAGTGACGAAAACTTAAAGCCCGAGCACACTGAAGATAATAGGTGCTCACCTGAGCATGCTCGTAAATCTCGAGCAATGAGCATGCTCGATCATCACTACTTGCTATGTGTAGCACAAGTGATCAGACGATGGCAGCTTCAACTCTCCCATGGAGGCTATTAAAGCAGGTAAAAAGTAAAAAAAATGTTTTTAAAAATATTTAAAAATGTAACAGTTCAAATCACCCTCCTTTTGCCCCATTCAAAATAAAACAATTAAAAATAAAAAATACACATACTTGGTATCGGCGAGTTCAGAATCACCCGATCTGTCAAAATATAAAGAGAATTAATCAGATCGGTAATGAGGAAAAAAAACAAAACTGTAGAATTTTGGTTGCTGCAACATTGCAATAAAACAAAATAACGGGCAATAAAACATCGTATCTACCCCAAAATGGCATCAATAAAAACGTCAACTCAGCGCGCAAGAAATAAGCCCTCACCCGGCCCCAGATCCCAAAAAAGGAGATTCCATGGGTCTTGGAAAATGGCTCCATTATTTTTTTTTTTTACAAACTTTGGAATTTTTTTTCACCACTTAAATAAAAAAGAACCTATACATGTTTGGTGTCTACAAACTCGTAATGACCTGGAGAATAATAATGGCAGGTCACTTTTAGCATTTACTGAATATGTTAAAAAAAACAATTGTCAAATTGCACTTTTTTTGCAATTTCACCACACTTGGAATTTTTTTCCCGTTTTCCAGTACACAATATGGTAAAATCAATGGCGTCGTTCAAAAGTACAACTCGTCTGCGAGAAACAAGCCCTCACACGGCCATATTGACTGAAAAAAAAAAGTTATGGCTCTGGGTAGAAGGGGATCAAAAAATGAAAATGCAAAAACAAAAAATCCCAGGATGGTAAAGGGGTTAAATGAGCAATGTATATATGTGATTTGTTTTTTGAAATCTATGTCTTAATCCACAGTTTTTAATACTCCGTATTTTACAGACCATAAGGTTTTAGAGGAGGAAAATAGAAAAAAAATGTGAAGAAAAAAATGTCATGCCGCATTGTTATGGGGAAGGGTCTCCTGCTGGCACTGTTTATGGCCCCCACACGCCGATGTCAGCTGCCGGAATATTCACTGCTCCCCATGCCCGGGGGTGTGGAGAAAGTTTTAAGAAAATTATACAAACAACCTTTTCACCTATCTAGATTAGTGCCCTTATGGGAAAATCCTAGATTTATTCAGGGTAAACAGAACAAGCTTTGTAAGCAATGGAACCAGAAAGGGATTTATTAAATGTTAATGAAGGAAGGCTGCTCACCTGGCAGGAATTCTCAGGGATGTATGATATGGGAGATCATCAATGTCTACAGTACCACCAAACAGTTACTTTCCACAGCTCTATGGTGAGAGATTTCGGGAAGGTGGAAAGGAGGGATGATTTTGATATATTGATGTGGTCTAGCTCATGGGTAAATTCCCTATCCACAATATACAAAAGGATTAGGAGACAAATTCTGCACACTGTGGTACCTGATTTATTTATCCATTGGAGTATAGCGCTAAATGACACTTAGATAGATGGTAAACTTTTGACGGGCTTGGATAAAGTAAAAATAGCAATGAACAATGGAGAGAAATGCAGTACAAACTGATTCATAATGCCATTTATGCTTTCAATTTTTCCTACAAAGATGCTTCATCACATTATTTATGAAAATGCCCAAAATGTAACCTAAAACCAATTTGTTTGATAGCATCAGACGATGCCCTTCCACCCAAATGGTGTGGGAAGAGACCCTTCTCTATTTAGATAATGTTTGGAGAATTAAAGTCCCACAGTCTCCTCGGGCATGTTTATTTCATCATATTGTAACAGAACATCGGGAGGATGGGGACAGAGTTCTGTCTATACAGATAATACATGTAGTTCTATTGGTGGTTAAAAAATGTATACTTAGATATTGGTTGAAGAAAGAGACACCTCAATTATCTGAAATAATCAAAACTCTGAAAACCTTATTAGTTTATGACAAACTTGAGTCAGAAAAACAAAAAGAAAAGTCGACGACAGAGTTTTTTCACAAACTGAGATCTTTTAATGAATATAGCAATACACAATCTGATATGTCACAGCTGATGAAAGTATTCTGACACACATCCTGGTATCATATGGAGGAACATAGGGGGACAACAGGATTACTTAAAGTCTAATGGATTCACTTATTTTTACATCTATTCATATAAGGATTTTAGAAAAGTGTTTTTTTTGTTGTTTTGCATGCAGAGTTAAAAATTGAATCTGTTAAAATTGTGAAAAAAAAATGATTGGATGGATTTCACACTTATTTATAAAGATGCGGTCTGTGTTGGTAAATGTCATGGAGATTCTAGGATTATAACATGATTTGTTTGTCTATTTTGTCTCATTAAATAAAGTTTGTTTAAAAAAAAAAAGATGAGAACACTAGATTCCATCATGACATCATAATTAACCATCACTACTTACAGAAGTGTTTACACCCATGTAGTCACTTTGACATTCCGGTGTCATTGCTGTCAGTGAGAAGCTACATAGCTAATCTTATACTGATTGCGCTTGGATTTACTTTGGATTTACTTGAAATGTCTGAAATTCCTTCAGACAGACTTCAGGTGTTAGCACTGCTCCAGGGGATTCTTACCACCTACGCCCCTGACATTGTGCTACCACTACCCGATGGCGTCCTCAGCTTCACTTACCGGCTGGTTATGAAGCTTGTGATAGACTGCCTGACCAAATACCACAAAGGTCGTATTAGCTCAGAATATCTTGAGCATTTACAGCAAAACATCTGGACACTCGTACAGCAGGTAAATAGCAGGCAATCTGCACAAATCTTATAATAATAATAAAGAAGAGTTGTAGCTTTGAGTGGCTCCATTCTTTTTACCATAAAATATACAGTAGTTTTTTGGGGGTTTTGTTTTTACGGTGTTTGTTATGCAGTGAAAATGACCTGGAAAAATGATTTTCCAAGTCAGTCCGATTAAGGCGATACCGAATATGCAAAGAAAATTCAGAATATTGCGAAAACATTTTTTTGCTTTGTGTCGCTAAATTCTGAGACCAGTAACATTTCTTATTTTTCTGTTGATGGGGCCCAGTGAAGACTTGTTTTTTTAACGCTGTATGATATGGAGGAGAGGAAGGAGGATTTAAAAGGCGGTACTTGATAAATAGAGGGTTTGGGGAGATATGATTTTTAATTGTCACAGGCCGATTTACATAAACAGTCATGTGTCTTACTTACACGCCCTAGGTGTGGAGGGTGGACGTGGAGATATAAAGGGAACCTGTCGCCTAAAATAATGCTATTAACCTGCAGGTTAATAGCCTTCTGACACCATGCAGCCGCCACACTGAAATAAACTGTATCCCCCCTGGCAGCCTCGCTCTTTCAGTCATATCGGTGGCGCCGGCAGGCTTTCAGTCACCGTTCTCTGCATAGTGAGCGGCGGCTGTAACCGCACCCGGCACTGACAGACAGCCGGTGCTAATATGGCCGCACAGTGTCAGAATGCTACTAACCTGCATATCAACTCCATATCTGCAGGTTAATAGCATTACTTTACATGACAGGTTCCCTTTAGAGGTTTACAAATGACCGGATCCCTCGTCAGCTGTCATGTAGTATTTGTAGTGCCGATATCAGGAGTAACATGGTGACATAAATGGCTTCCTCCATTCTGCACTTTCTCTCATGATTTTCCTTTCTTGTTTATTTCCATCTCTATAGGCTGAAGAAAAATCCCATAGTGGAGAATTGGCCTTTATTAAACAACTGGCCCAGAATGTCCTGCTTGTACTGGAGTATCCGGCCTACTCCCTGGAGCGCCTGGTAAGGAGCCATCGTCTTCTATATCTCATGTCCTTGTTGTCTGATCTTCTCCAGATTACCGTCATATAGCGGAAACTCAGATTTATGGTGGTAGAGGCCTCCCTGTCTGCTCCAGGCAGACACAGGACATTTTATGGCCGCCTGTCTCTGCAGCTCTATCATCTGTGAGGCCAGTCTGTACTCAGCGGTGCGGAGTTAGTATTTCCGCTTCTGTCTCTCTTGATCATCACAATCTTCCTTCTTATAAATGCTGCAGTCCTGATAGAAGATATTAGAGATCAGTTGTAGATACAAGTCCCTTATACAACCCCTGGCAAAAATTATGGAATCACCGGGCTCGGAGGATGTTCATTCAGTTGTTTAATGTTGTTGAAAAAAAAGCAAATAACAGACATGGCACAAAACTAAAGTCATTTCTAATGGCAACTTTAGGGCTTTAAGATACACTAAAAGAAATCAAGATTAAAAATGTGGTACTCAGCAAGGGTAATTTTTTTCATACCAAGCAGAGGGAAAAAAATATAGAATCACTCAATTCTGAGGAAAAAATTATGGAATCATGAAAAACAAACACACAAAAGAACACTACAATACATCACTAGTATTTCGTTGCACCACCTCTGGCTTTAATAACAGCTTGAAGTCTCTGAGGCATGGACTTAATGAGTGACAAACAGTACTCTTCATCAATCTGGCTCCAACTTTCTCTGATTGCTGTTGCCAGATCAGCTTTGCAGGTTGGAGCTTTGTCATGCACCATTTGCTTCAACGTCCACCAAAGATTTTCAATTGGATTCAGATCCGGACTATTTGCAGGCCATGACATTGACCTTATGTGTCTTCTTTCAAGGAATGTTTTCACAGATTTTGCTCTATGGCAGGATGCATTATCATCTTGAAAAATGATGTCATCATCTCCAAACATCGTTTCAATTGATGGGATAAGAAGACTGTCCAAAATATCAATGTAAACTTGCGCATTTATTGAAGATGTAATGACAGCCATCTCCCCAGTGCCTTTACCTGACATGCAGCCTCATATCATCAATGACTGTGGAAATTTGCATGTTCTCTTCATGCAGTCATCTTTATAAATCTCATTGGAACGGCACCAAACAAAAGTTCCAGCATCATCACCTTGCCCAATGCAGATTCGCGATTCATCACTGAATATGACTTTCATCCAGTCATCCACAGTCCACAATTGCTTTTCCTTAGCCCATTGTAACCTTGTTTTTTTTGTGTTTAGGTGTTAATGATGGCTTATGTTTAGCTTTTCTGTATGTAAATCCCATTTCCTTTAGGCGGTTTCTTACAGATCGGTCACAGACATTGACTCCAGTTTCCTCCAATTCATTCCTCATTTGTTTTGTTGAGCATTTCCTGTTTGAAGACATATTGGATTAAGTTTCCAGTCTTGATGCTTTGATGTCTTCCTTGGGCAACATTGTGTGATGATTTACCTTCTTTTAAGAGTTTGATAATCCTCGAATTTGTTTCAATTGACATCTCTCGTGTTGGAGCCATAAGTCATGTCAGTCCACTTGGTACAACAGCTCTCCAAGGTGTGATCACTCCTTTTTAGATGCAGACTAACTAGCAGATCTAATTTGATGCAGGTGTTAGTCTGGAAATGGAAATTTACAGTGTGATTCCATAATTTTTTCTTCAGAATTTAGTGATTCCATAATTTTTTTCCCTCTGCTTGGTCTAAAATAAATTACCCTTACTGAGTGCCTCATTTTTAATATTGATTTCTTTTAGTGTTTCTTAAAGCCCTAAAGTTGCCATTGGAAATGACTTTAGTTTTGTGCCATGTCCGTGATCTGTTTTTTTTCAACAACATTAAACAACTGAATGAACATCCTCCGAGCCCAGTGATTCCATAATTTTTGCCAGGGGTTGTATATTAATGTGGATTTACTGGGGGGGGGCGGCTTTGTACAGTTCGTCCAATACTGAAATTATCCAGGAAATCCAATGTTTAGTCCTTCCTGTCTATTGTATGTGGTAATGTAGTATTTGTGAAATGTTATATTAATTGTATATATTATATCCATCAGGAAACATCTGAAGGCGACTCCAAAGAGGGGCAAAACGGAAATATTGCTGACCCTGATATCAGTCAGCCGGGGCCGAACCCTGATCTGATGGAAGGTAAGCCGGTCATCTAATATTCTACATACAAATATCAAGTTATAGAGAACGACAGAGAACATGTAGATTTACTCTTCATCCAATGTATGAGGCCGCTGGCGGCTCATGAGCCCCCATGGACTATAATGGAGGGGGTCACAAATGTACAAAGAGGCTCATTGGTCCCCAATCATGTAATTGTTGAGGATTCGGTCAGATCCTGAGCAATGACACGTTCATAGTACAGTATATATATATAGATATGCCATAAATATATACAGTGTGTGCAGAATATCCTTATATCTAGTATATTCCATGTAAAGCGGTCTTATCATTTCCATTATTATATGGATGTGTTATATAAGTGGTGATATAGACTAATACATGTTGTCTCTTCATTATTTTATCATTATTATAGGAATAACTGTGCCGACAAATACTGATGGTGGAACATCTGAGCCACCAGAGATCATCCAGGAATCTGCCAGTGTAAGTATCATGGGACGTCTGTATATCATCAGATGACGGGTGGGAATTACACATCCCATATGACAATGGGATATCTCTGCTCTTATGTAGATCAGACCTATTATGTGTGACGGTGGTGTTATTATTCTGTCTCCTCCGTGTGATGTCCCTTATCCTCCCCTGCAGTACAATGATTTATGTGTATGGGTAATATCCACTTATAATATAATAGTGTCTGTGGGGGGTCCGGCTTTTATCACGTCCTCTACTTCGGTTGCAGTGTAATCAGGGGGGATATAATATAGACGGGAGATCTGGAGCTTTTATACTCCTGCAGCCTCGTTGTCTTAATGTCATTTCTTATTCCTTTTAGGCCTTGATCGGATCAGTGAATCCTTGTAAGGATGACTTTAATCCTATCAAACTGATCAGCTGTGGAGGATTTGGGTGAGCTTTACTTGGTATAATATTTATTTCTCAGGGCTCCTTATGACGATGCCTATATCTCTACGTCCTGCCCGTGCAATGCTACCATAGAGAAATTATGGTTCCACATCACTGTCCACATATAATTGTCTCTCTTCAGGTCAGTTAGGATGTGACGTGGAAGAGGACTTTCCATAGGTGATCATTTATGGAGTGTTATTTTATGGATTTCTAGTGATGGCCGCACATCTAGTATTAACCATTAGTACAGGAGATCACTTGATCAGGTCTATGGATGGACTGTTAGTAAGAATTCATAATAAATCATGGATTTTCTTCCTCCTCAGATCCGTCCACCTAGTTCGCCATACAGACACAAACAAGATATGTGCTATGAAGAAAATGGACAAGCAGAACCTGAGAAAGCCAAAGACCCTTAAATGGGCCTTTCAGGAGAGGGACATCTCTACATTCGCTGATTGTCCCTTTGTGGCCTCCATGTTCTGCTCCTTTCCTACTAAACTTCATCTGTGTATGGTCATGGAGTATGCACCAGGTAGGACACATCCATTGTATTTATATCCAGCCCACGTCTGCCTAATCCTAGCACCTTATATATAACCTGAACATGTCCACATGGACGGTTACATGTCCACACCGCATTTACTATAATGTTACTAAGATGCCTTGTGTGTCCTCACTGAGCATGGCGGCAATATCTGCTATGGAGGAAAGGAAGATTTCTCTGTATTTGAACAGTTTTTATAGATGAGAATTTTTCACAGAGAAATAAATGAGAGGCTTGTAGATGAGGCCTGGCTCTGTCTCTATGTACAGGGTTCCTCTGCAGTATACGCTCTACATTACACAGTGTATCTCTATATATACCATCCTGTCCCAATATCTCCGCTTGTTTCATATTCACACTCATCATGTGTAATTTACTCTGTAACAGACCCTCACCTGTCATATTTGCTTTTTCCTGTAGGAGGAGACTGTGGCAATCTTCTACAGCACAGGGGTCCTTTACCTATCACCTTGGCCCGTCTGTACATTGCAGAAACAGTCCTTGCTGTGGAATATCTGCACAGCTATGGTGTGGTGCACAGAGACCTGAAGCCTGTAAAGTAAGTGACCCTTGAGCTATAATAAAGGGGATGAAAGTTAGTTTGTTATACAGTCTATGGGTTATTACTTGGGGCTGACAACATCTTTTCTTTTACAGCCTCCTGATAACATCAACAGGACATATTAAAGTGACCGATTTTGGAGTTTCAAAACTTGGCCTCATGAGACCAACATCAAACATCTATAAGGCTCCAACTAAGGACATCACCAAAGAGTTCCGTGATAAAGAGGTCGGCTTTACTTACAGGATCTTCTACTTTACATATCTCATCTCTTTCTCCTTCTCTGATCATTTCTCATCACATTTCCACTGATGTTATTTGTCTTATGTATTGATCATCATCATCTCATTCTTCTGTTGCTTTCCAGACTGCTGGCACGTCTAGTTACATGGCCCCAGAAGTTATCCTAAGGAAAGGCTATGGAAGACCTGTTGACTGGTGGTCAGTAGGCATCATCCTATATGAATTTCTCTTTGGATATACACCATTTTATAGGGCTTCCCAAAAGGAGAAATTACGCAGTATCCTCAGTTGTAAGTAAAATAATCTGACTGCTTGTCATGTCGCTGTTATTTGGTTTGATTTGTTCCTTGGTTCAGTTTCTAGCTTTTTTAAGGAAAATGCTTTTTTATGTAAATAAATGAAGAGGTTTTATTTCCTGTAATATTTTCTTTTTATATCACAGATGACATTGTTTGGAGATGTAATTCCTTTCCTCCACCAAATGCTCGGGGCATCATCACTCAGCTACTCAGAAAAAATCCAGAACAAAGACTTGGGACAGGTAATATGATAATAGTATTAATAATGACTTATTACACCTCTGGGCAAATGAAGGTGTCCATGAGGATGAGCACTGAAGGTCTCTACCAACGTGTCCATTCCCCATTCTTCATGCTCTAATGTTCAGTACATTTCCTTCATGTTGACTCTTTTAAATCTCCAGTTCAGATTAACATAAACTGTATAGATACGGAGTAGTTTCTCTGACAATAACTGTATCGAATTTTTTCTTGTCTTCCTTTTGCAGGAGGGGCACACGAGATCAAAATTCATCCATTTCTGCGTGCCTTAAACTTTAACAACCTTCTAAGTCAGAAGCCTCTGTTCGTTCCTGATCTAAAATCAGATGAGGACACCCGCTATTTTAGCAGTAAGTAAAATGAGACGTTATCGGCAGAAAACTGCTGAGTGTCTTTTCTTTCATTATGTGTGACAATCAGTTCCCAACATAATGAGTAATAACATGGTGACTGTCTGACCGGCTCTTATACTAATAATTTCTCATAACACTTTTACTTTTCAGATCGCTCTGTGGGTTATAAATTTAGGAATTCAGATGATGGGGACACAAGTGAGGACAATGACTGTCCAGAAATCAAAAACTTTGAATCATCTTCTCAAAGGTTTTCCAAAGTAAGTATGTCTAAAGCATGTAGGTCAATAAAATGAATAAAACCTATGATTAGAAAAAAAGTTTAAAAATATATCTATTTATATTTTATATTTCTTTGTGTTTTTTTAGCTATATACCACCAGTACCAAGATGGTGACCATTGAAGAACCTATGTCACCTCCAGAGTGTACCCCTGAGAACAGCAAAAAACACCCAGACTTGTGAGTAGATTATTATTATTATGAGATTTACCTCTGATATATGCTCAGACACGAGTAACACAAATCTAAATCCAGCATCCACCACCCCATGATAACTGATTGCTGTGGATCTGGCTTGTGATTACACAGCAATATCAGTTGATCATTGCAACGAGCCATTCATTCCCAGCTCTTTATAGGCCAATATTACTAGTTAGACTCCATTCTTGCTGGTAGAATGGGGTCCTGAGCAGAGTATCCCCTTTATGATGTCCCAAATGGCCTTACAGGCAGGTGTTCTTCCTTTTTGTATTGTTTTCACTTGTAATTTACTTGACTTTCTTCTACCAAACAGGCAGAAAGAATCTCCCCCTTCCAAAACTGATGATGGTGACAATCAGTGTGTCACTGCTAAAAAGTGTGAGTCATCCTCGCCCTCATTGTCAGGTATGTACAGATTTATAGACCATCCCATTATAGGCTATGATAGAAAAGTGTAATGTGAATCTGCACATGAAGGCTCAGATAATGACATACTTTATTCCCGCTGCCCCTGAGTATTCAATTTTTTGTTACGGTTCCAGAGTTACTGGCAGTTTTATTTAGTGCTCATTTTTATGGTCTTTACAAGGGGGTGGTGCTAACAGGATTATCTGGGGGGGGTGTCTTCAGCCTCTTCTTCAGTATTATAGCGTGGTAAAGACCATAAAAATGACCACTAAATAAAAAGGCCCCTGTCTGTGGAACTGTAAGGCGGTGTGCTCACAATGCGTTTTTAATCGTTTCCGCAGCAGCAATTCCGCCGCAGAAACGCTTAAAAAACGCTTGGTAGAAGGCCTGCCATGTTCCCCAATGATAATCCGCATCTGCTGTGCACATGCTGCAGAAATTTCCGCTGCGGATTATCATTGAGGAAAAATCCGCAGCACTACCAATTATTTTGCAGAAGTCCTGCGTTTTCACCGCCATTGACTTGCATTGGAACGCATGGAATCCGCATCACTGCATCTGTACATGCGGAATCCATGTGTTTCAATGTGCGGATGGTACTCGGGTCTGGAGAAGAGGAGACTTTCCTCCAGACCCTCCCCCCCCTACCATAGAACCTGTAAAAAAAAAAGAATAAAATAAAAAATAAATATTATACTTACCTTCTGATGGCCTCCGGTTCCTTGTCTTGGCTTGCCGGCTGCTCGCGGTAGACTAAAGGACCTGCGCTGACATCATTTAGTCATGTCACGGGTCATGCGACCAATGATGTCGGCAGGTCCTTAAATCTACCGCGAGCTGCCGGCAAGCCAAGACAAGGACTCCGTGGGCATCAGAAGTTAAGTATATTTATTTTTTATTTTTTACCATTCTTTCGGTCACACTATATAAATCCATGTCGGTTGCATGAATTTATATAGTGTGACCAAGTTGTCAAGCACTTTCCAAGTGATGCTAAAATCGCTTGGAAAGTGCTTGACAATCCGCATGCGAAATCGCATGATCAAAACGCTTCACATCCGCATGTCCCTGGCAGGAAAAACGCATGTACAATCCGCATGTACAATCCGCATGTACAATCCGCATGTACAATCCGCATGCGTTTTTTGTGCCAGGGAGATGCAGAAATGCTCAGGAAAAAATCCGGAGCATTTCTGCATCGTGGGCACATAGCCTAAGGGGGATTTTAATAAAAACCCAAAACAGAGTCCTCAGGGGAGCAGGGGGAATAAAGTAAGAGTGAATTCTGGACACTTAAGACCTGGTGATGAGTCTTCTCTAATCTTACGCTTAAGTGTTATCTGACGGATTATATAAAAACACTTTGGCTTGCTGCAAGTAATGTCGTGTTAATAAGGGAGACACTACATGGCCGCACACAGAAAAGCTACAAGTGCATATTAACCAGTTTGAGTAACTCTATACACATATAAAATGAATCTTTGAGGAGTTTATAATCAACATCTTTTTCTGACTTTTTATTAGAACCTCCAGTTCAGGAGAGAAAGAAATCTGCACTAAATCTGAGAAAACAGCAAAGAACAGATAAAGTGGAAGAGGGGGAAAGTAGTAGGCGAGGTAAGTGTGAGGATAATCTCCATGTTGTATGATGTCAGTGAGATAAGTCATGTGGAGCAGATGTCATCTGTCAGTGGTGGGATTGTCACATGTATGATGGCTGACAATCATCAAGCACCTCTGTATGGAGAAGATTCCTCTACCGGCCTCCCACAGAGACACTACAGTAGTGTCCTCTAATATGGAGTCCCATTACTTACATCGGTTTTACATCTTTTTTATAGGTTCTATCTTCCGCCGGATGATATCATCCTGCCGGCGTGGATTATCCAGGGCTGCTCGCACTATCACACAAAGCTGCATTTTTGCCCACTGTCACCAGGGCACCAGAAACATCTCAAGGGCAGAAAGCCCTCACATCTAGTGCCCTGAAGAAAGTACAGCACATCCACCATCAATGCTGTACCTGCATGGAAAGAGTTGTACCATCTACTGTACCTGTGGCCGTCTGACCAGCAAGAAATATCTGCAAAAGTCAAAGGCCTCCAAGAACATCTTTTCAACCTTCCATGTAATTCTTAATTTAAAAAAAATAAATTGATTAATGTCCTTTTGAATTTAATTGAATATTACTGACATTTATGGCATATCAATGCTACACATGTTATATCCACCTCACGCTCTCCCTCTCCCCATTCATTGGGACCGCACGGGGTGAATGTTGGGTGTGACGCGGGGGGTGATCGCGCCCACAATCCAGCTGTCACGCCTCACTTGTCGTGACGTCAGCGCGGGGTCACGTGAAGCCTGTGAGCGGCGCTATCCTTGGCTGCAACGTAAGCTAATTACAAAAATCCTTAGGGGCCCCGTGGGGATACATTGTGGGGGTGGGGGGTAATCTAAAGTACTGGACAACTTCTTTAAGAAACATTTTTTTCCTGTATAATGACTTAAACCAAAATTTTATATTTTATTAACAAATAGGTAATTTCAGTGTAATTTATGAAGGAAAAAAAGAACTGCCAAAAATTAGGGATTCTGATACATCCTGTATTAGAATAAAGGAGGGTCTCATACACATTCTGGTCAAGTTGACATATAGTAGTACTTCTAGACTCATAAAGGCTATGCACTAAGTGCAAATCCTGCCAAAAAATGCAAGTAGGGTCATCCATACACCATGGAAGGCACCAACTGTAGTGCCTCATTCAAATATTGTGAACAAAGTATACACTGTGTGCAGAATTATTAGGCAAGTTGTATTTTAGAGGATTATTTTTATTATTGATCAACAACTATGTTCTCAATCAACCCAAAAGACTCTTAAATATCCAAGCTTAATATTTTTGGAAGTTGGAGTGGGGTGTTTTTAGATTTGGCTATCTTAGGAGGATATCTGTTTGTGCAGGTAACTATTACTGTGCAGAATTATTAGGCAACTTATTAAAAACCAAATATAATCCCATGTCACTTGTTTATTTTCACCAGGTAAACCAATATCAGTGCACAAAATACAGAAATAAACATTTCTGACATGCTAAAACAAAAACCAAAAAAATTAGTGATCAATATAGCCGCCTTTCTTTATGATGACACTCAGCAGCCTCCATCCACAGATTGCGTCAGTTACTTGACCTTTTTTCGATCAACATTGCGTGCAGCAGCCACCACAGTCTCCCAGACACTGTTCCGAGAGGTGTACTGTTTTCCCTCCCTGTAGATCTCCCATTTGGCCAACACACTTTTTGCAACCCTGTTGGCTATTTGACATGTAACGCTTGATTGTTCGCTGATCACGCTTCAAAAGTTTGGAAATTTCAAGACTGCTGCATCCCTCTGCAAGACATCTCACAATTTTGGACTTTTCAGAGCCCGTCAAACCTCTCTTTTGACCCATTTTGCCAAAGGAAAGGAAGTTGCCTAATGATTAAGCACACCTTCTATAGGGTGTTGATGTCATTAGTCAACACCCCGCCTCATAACAGAGATGCACATCACCAGATTTACTTAATTGGTAGTTGGCTCTCAAGCCTATGCAGCTTGGAGTAGGACAACATGTATAAAAAGTATCATGTGATCAAAATACTCATTTGCCTAATAATTCTGCACACAGTGTAGTTGTGGTACACCTACAATAGTGTTCAAACTAATAGCAGTGGGTTAAATAACATGAGTTAAGCACAAAACCTTTATACTAGTTTTTATTTCCATGCATTGGGAACATTGCACACTGTTTTCTAATTCTAAACATGAAGAGAAATGTATATAATTTTTAACTATTTTACAGAAAATAGCAAAAAATGAACAATGGGCTGTTCTAAAAAAATAGCAGTGTCTGCATTTGTCTTTACAAACTCAAAATATGTACTCTTTTTTAGGATTTGGCATTCCTGTGAATCATTAACCTAATACTTAGTTGTATACTCAGTTTTTAAGAACTGCTTCACATGTATGTTGCATAGAGTCAACCAACTTCTGGCACCTGTCAACTGTTATTCCAGCCCAGGATGCTTTGACTACATCCCACAATTTTTTGGCATCTGTTGGCTTTGCCTCAGAAACAGTATTTTTGATGTCACCCCACAAGTGTTCTATCAGATTAAGATCCGGTCATTGGGCTGGTCACTCCATAACCTCAATTATGTTGGACTGCAACCAATAATTTGATCGCTTACTGGTGTGTTTAGGGCAGTTGTCTTGTTGAAACACCCATTTCAAGGGCATATCCTCTTCAGCGTAAGGCAACATGACCTCTTCAAGTATTTTAATATATGCAAACTGGTCCATAATCTCTGGTATGCGGTAAATAGGTCCGGCACCATAGTAAGAGAAACGTGCCCATATCTTGATGCTTGCTCCACCATGCTTCACTGTCTTCAGAGTGTACTGTGGCTTGAATGCAGAGTTTAGGGGTCATCTGACAAACTGTCTGTGGCCCTTGGACCCGAAAAGAACAATTTTACTTTCATCAGTCCACAAAATGTTTCTCCACTTCTCTTTAGGCCAGTTGATGTGTTCTTTGACAAATTGTATCCGCTTCAGTACATGTCTTTTTTTAACAGTGGGACTTTGCGGGGACTTCTTGCTAAGAGATTAGCTTCACACAGGCATCTTCTTCTACAGTACTCACAGGTAACTTGAGACTGTCTTTGATCATCCTGGAGCTGATCATTGGCTGAACCTTTTCCATTCTGGATATTCTTCGATCCATTTGAATGGTAGTCTTCTGTTTTTTTCCACGTCTCTCTGGTTTCACTTTCCATTTTAAAGCATTGGAGATCATTATAGCTGAACAGCCTATCATAGTCTGCACTTCTATATAAGTTTTACCCTCTCCAAACAACTTTTTAATCAAAGTACGCTGTTCTTCTGAACAATGTCTCGAATGACCCATATTTCTCAGGCTTTCAAGGAGAAATGCATGTACAACATGTGCTGGCTTCATCCTTAAATAAGGGCCACCTGATTCACACCTGTGTCTTCACAGAATGATTGACCTCACTATTGAACTCCACACTGCTATTATTTTGAACACACCCCCTAACAATTAATTATTCGAATACACAGACTCATAAACATGCAGATCATGAATGCGGAATTTGTTGGTTTTCTTAGAATCTACTGCACCAACCGGTAAATTGTTTGTCATGTGGTGGTAATATAATATATACCAAAAACAGTGATTAATCTCGTTAGTCATATTGGACTGCTATTATTTTGAATACTACTGTACATACTATGCACCTCCATTATGGCATCCATGCAGCAAAAAGGAGTCAAACAATTCTCCTGTGACTTTTCACACACAACACTAACAAGAATGGCAAATGCCTGTAGTGAATCGACCAACGTTTGTGGTATCAGACGCCTCTTACGCTTTTTCTCTTCCTCTTTTGCGTTGTCATGAGGGAGAAGAGAAAATATCCCGGCATAATGATCCCGCGAATACAGCACATAGCCTATCTAAACATTGTACACTTTTCCATCCTAATCACAACAATCCAATATCCATAACACCCAAATATATACCAGAACTTACACAAAACAGATTTAAAGCCTAGAAAAATTGGAGTAGGACGCCCAACATGTCAAAAAAGGAACAAAAAATGAAGTATTAAAAACACTTTTATTAGTAGAAACATTAAAAAAAAATATATGTCTATATAACAATAGTAGAAAAGGTCGTGCAGGGTAGGAGATACACAAACAGCAGATACAGCAGTTTATACGTGGGTCCCCCAGGAGCAGGGTGAAACGAATCCCATCAATAGATAAATAGTTCATAGAGCAGGTAAAATGGTATATACTCAATGTAAACAGCTGTAGGGCATGTATACAAGCTCAGAATCTAGGTGGGAAGAGTACAATGAAATATAAAGGGAAACCACTGCTCAGAGTGGAGGGAAGAAGAATGACCAGAGCAGGAAAAAGGTGCAAAGTCAGAGACTCACCCATGGGGACTAAAGTAACCACGTCACCGTACTGCAGCCCCGACGCGCGTTTCGCGTGGCTTCCTCAGGGGGCTGTGGTTGTGGATAGAGTGGGCGCCTTTAAATATCCTCCCAGATGAATCGCTGATTGATGCAGCGCATGCGAAGCGGCAGCGTCCCCCCGCCCCGCGTCACGTCCGGCCAGTTTCCCGGGGGGACTGTGGGCAGCGACGTACACGATGACGTCACTACCCATAATCCCCACGTACGGAAGCCCGACGGGACGCGGCCAAAGGAGGACGGCACTGCGCATGCGTGGCTCAGCGACAGCCATACCAAGTGAGGACAAGGGTAAGGGCAAAGATATCTCTTAGACAAAGAGGGTACTAGCTGTCAGAAACCAAGGTGCAGGTAGAGTAAATGCCCCATTCGTGCTACAAGTATAATAGTGTCATCATAGATATATATTAAGGAGTAAATGTAAGTAAGTATGCATTTTTAGAGTCTAACAGGGACACCATTGCATATACATAATGCGATAATGACTACGGCAGCTAGAGAGAGAAGCATATTCAAATGTATGGAACAATACATAAGTTGCCACAGAAAACAAGTGCAAATTATACAGAAGTCCAATGCATGCCCAATTATAAATATTGGGAAGAATAAATATATCCAGGGGCAGAGAGCATTGTAAGTAGCAGAAGGTCAACTCATAGAGATAATTTGTGACATTAGGTATTCATAATAACTGTAAATGTCCGTCCCATATGCGTCCAGAAGTATCCTAGATGGTATGGAGATATAGGTGATGGCGCCTAAATATAGAGGAATAATAGAAGAAGCAGAGAAAAAATTAGACAATAAGAAAAATAAAAAATCCACATTAAAAACAAATGAGAAGAAAACCTACAAGAATGAAGAGAAACTATTGTGTTCATTAAGACCACCAGGGGTCACCGTGTCCAGTACTGCAATCCAGCGGCATTCCAGCTGCGCCAAAATGCGCTTATAGTTACCTCCCCTGGTAATACAGCACATAGCCTATCTAAACATTGTACACTTTTCCATCCTAATCACAACAATCCAATATCCATAACACCCACATATATACCAGAACTTACACAAAACAGATTTAATTCACGCAAAAGAAAAGAAATCTTTTGGATATATAAATTACAAACCATTTGTTCTCTTGGTTTAAATGAAATGACGAAGAAGACCCTATGTTGATAGAAGATGTACAACAATTAACCTCAAAGGACTCTTCAGGATGGACATAATTGTTTCTTTTATTGGAAAAAAACCCTCTCTCCTGAACTGCCCTATTGTGGCCTGTTACGTCATCTACTGGTGGAATACTGAACTGCACCTCATTCATGTGTTTTACTAGAAATTAACAAGGTAATATTAGTAACAGTAACCCCTTTGCGACTTCTCTTTATGACCTCCCCCTCTTTGATGTGGGCTCCGGCGCTGAGCCCGCATCGTTTCAGGCACATGACAGCTGATTTGATCAGATGTGCCCCTAACAGCCACAAGTGGAATTACCCCTGCCACGTGATCGCGAGGTGCTGATTGGTTGACATGACAACCCGGGGTCTGCAGGAGACCCCTATGGTTGTCATTGTCGACCTGCTATGAGCGTCGCCCTGCGGTCGGTGTTCATAGCAGATGAGCATTTCTGCTACACATAGCAGGGCTGAAGACTTGCTATTAGTGATGATTGAGCATGCTCATTGCTCAAGATTTACGAGCATGCTCGGACGAGCACCTATTATTATTATTATTTATTATTATAGCGCCATTTATTCCATGGCACTTTACATGTGAAAAGGGGTATACATAGCAAAAACAAGTACAATAATCTTGAACACAATGTGACAGCGACTGGTACAGGAGGAGCGAGGACCCTGCCCGCGAGGGCTCACAATCTACAAGGGATGGGTGAGGATACATTAGGTGAGGGTGGAGCTGGTCATGCGGCGGTGGTTACTGCAGGTTGTAGGCTTGTGGGAAGAAGTGGGTCTTCAGGCTCCTTTTGAAGGTTTCCACGGTCGACGAGAGTCTGATGTGTTGGGGTAGAGAGTTCCAGAGTAGGGGGGAAGCACGGGAGAAATCTTGTATGCGATTGTGGGAGGAGGAGATAAGAGGGGAGTAGAGAAGGAGATCTTGTGAGGATCGGAGATTGCGTGCGGGTATGTAACGGGAGACTAGGTCAGAGATATATGGAGGAGACAGGTTGTGAATGGCTTTGTATGCCATGGTTAGGGTTTTGAACTGGAGTCTCTGGGCAATGGGGAACCAGTGAAGAGACTGACAGAGAGGAGAGGCCGGGGAATAGCGGGGGGACAGGTGGATTAGTCAGGCAGCAGAGTTTAGGATAGATTGGAGGGGTGCAAGAGTGGTAGAAGGGAGGTCACAGAGCAGGAGGTTGCAGTAGTCGAGGCGGGAGATGATGAGGGCGTGCACTAGTGTTTTTGCAGATTCATGGTTGAGGAATGTGAAGATCCGGGAGCTATTCTTGAGTTGGAGTCAGCAGGAAGTGGAAAGGGCTTGGATATGTGGTTTGAAGAAGAGGTCAGAGTCCAGGGTTACTCCAAGGCAGCGAGCTTGAGGGACTGGGGAGAGTGGACAGCCATTGACATTGATAGATAGGTCAGTTGGGGGGGTGAATGGGATGGCGGAAAGATGATGAATTCTGTTTTGTCCATGTTAAGTTTTAGAAATCTAGCAGAGAAGAAGGATGAAATAGCAGACAGACATTGTGGGATTTTGGTTAGTAGGGAGGAGATATCGGGTCCAGAGAGGTAGATCTGTGTGTTATCAGCATAGAGGTGATAATGAAAGCCATGGGACTCTATGAACTGTCCCAGGCCTAAGGTGTAGATGGAGAAGAGCAGAGGTCCTAGGACTGAACCTTGGGGGACACCGACAGATAGGGGGCGAGATGAGGAGGTAGTGCATGAGTGGGAGACACTGAATGTCCTGCCTGTTAGGTATGAGCAGTTCCAGGATAGGGTCAAGTCTGTGATGCTGAGAGATGAGAGAGTTTGTAGTAAGAGGGAATGGTCCACTGTGTTGAAGGCAGATGACAGGTCTAGGAGGAGGGGGACGGAGTAGTGTCGCTTAGATTTGGCAGTTAGTAGGTCGTTGGTGACTTTAGTCAGTGCCGTTTCAGTAGAATGGTGCGATCGGAAACCAGATTGTAAGCGGTTGAAGAGGGAGCAGGAGGAGAGGTGGGAGGACAGTTCAGAATGGACATGTTGTTCCAGTAGTTTTGAGGCATAGGGGAGATGTGATATGGGGCGATAGCTAGACAGAGAGGATGGGTCAAGGGAGGGCTTTTTGAGGATGGGTGTGATAAAGGCATGTTTGAAGCATGAGGGGAAGACACCAGTTGTTAGTGACAGGTTAAAGAGGTGGGCTAGGGTTGGGATGAAGATAGTGGTAAGCTTTGGGATGAGGTGGGACGGGATTGGGTCAAGTTTACAGGTGGTGAGGTATGATTTGGAGAGTAAAGAGGAAAGTTGATCTTCCGTAATGGTGGAGAAGGTGGTTTTGAAGAAGGAGGGTTGAGTAGGTGTGGGGAGGGGCTGTGGGGGCTTTAGGCAAAAGCTTTGTCTGATGGTGTCAACCTTCTGCTTGAAGAATGAGGCAAAGTCTTCGGCTGAAATAAGAGGAGAGGGAGGAGGCACTGGGGGACGGAGGAGAGAATTGAAGGTGTTGAATAGTTGTTTGGGGTTGTGAGACAGGGAGGATATGAGGGATGCGAAGTATGTTTCTTTTGCGAAGTATTATCTTCAGCATGCTCGGGCTTTACGTTTTTGACTTGCCCCCCTGGGCCGTGGGGTACCCAGAACCGGGCCTTCTGGTGTACGCTGCTGATGGGGGTAGTAGTGGCAACCCGATCCCGTGGCTCAGGGTGGTCAGACCAAAAGGTGGCAGTCTATTTATCAGTGTTTTGAATGTCCAACTACGCCACCCATTGATTGCGGTCAGAGATAACCGCCGCTGCAAGGCAGACCGCTGCGGCTGGTGTTGGTGTGCAGCACAGGGATAGGATAACTCCCCACGGGAAGAGTGTAGCCTCAGGGCAGTGTAGGTGGATGCTGGGGGTGATGGTGCAGGCGCAGCAAAGATCACACTGAGTCCAATGGTGCAGTCCAGGGTTTTTACTCACAGTTGTTATCCAAGTCACTTCTGTCAGCAATGACTGCCAAACTTGTGCTGCGTTCACCAGGTGAGGAGCTCGGTCAACCCCCAGGCAATTCAGGAGTATGGCACAGGACCCCCTTCTGTCCTTTCTCTGGCCTCTCGTGCCCCACTAGTGACCAAACTTCTGTCCAGCTACCGCGGACCGTGTCGGGTAAGCGTTAGCCTCCGCTTCCCGCTATCCTATATGGCGCCTTCCTAGCAGGTTTGGCGGGGGGTCACACCAATAAATGATCACGATCTCCGGTTCTTGGCTGAGGGATGATTTACCTCCACCAACTTGGGAATCCGGTACCCTTCCACAGCCTGACCCTTCACCCGATATAACACGGGTTTGCAACGGTTGCTGTCCGTTCTGCTCTCTTAGGGTCCCTTCTGCCTTCTTGTTTCTGGAGCCTTTCTACTTCTCTGTCTCTTCTCCTTCCTTTCTTCTCCTTCTTCTCTTCTCCTCTCTGGCCCCGGCCTTCTCTCTAGGCCTGCCTCGTGGAGCTGAGCTCAGGCTGAGCTGCGGCTCCCTGTCAGCTCTGACTGAACTACTGTTATGATCTGCTACAGAAACTAAGGAAAGGCAGGAGATCTGTCCCTACAATAGAACTAAACTAGATCCCTACGATGTAACGGGGAACCTGATCCTGCGATCAGACCCGCTAAAGTCCTCGGCTAGTCTGAACGCAGGCCTATAGATGTGGGGGAGGGATCCCTACAAGATCTAGGGACTGGGATAAGTTGGACACCTCCTAGCAGAAATAGTAGCAGTCAAAGACAAACACACAACAAAAAGCATAGAGGTCAGAAGACCTAGCAAAACTAACAGAGAACGGCAATAGAGCAACAAGCTAGCTCAACAGTAGTAAATACAAATGAAGTCCAGCAAAGCCAGGAGGGCGGAGCCGATTTAAAAAGGCAAAAATGGTCATGTGACCAGCAAACTAAAAAAAACCTAACAGGAGAGTTGTAACAGTACCCCCTCTTCTAAGAGGATCCTCCAGATCCCCTAGGCCCAGGCTTACCAGGAAACCTCCTGTGAAACGCTCGGACAAGTCTGGGGGCAGAAACATCATCCGCCGTCACCCATGAGTTATCCTCAGGTCCGAAACCCTTCCAAGCGACGAGATACTGCAAACTCCCTCTATACCGTCTAGAATTTAGGATGCGGGAAATCTCATATTCCCCGTCCTCCACCACCGGAGGAACAGTGGCAGAGGCGTCACCATCCGACACATCAGCTTTTTTCAACAGAGAAACATGAAACACCGGATTAATCCTCCAGGACGTAGGAACCTCCAGCCTAACAGCAGATTGGTTAACTATCTGAAGTACCTTAAAGGGCCCTACGAACTTGGGACCCAATTTTTTAGAAGGAATCCTCAATCGCAGATTCTTAGAGGACAACCAAACCATGTCACCAACAGCAAACAAAACCTCTTGCCGTTTCCTATCAAAGTACCTCTTAGATTTTTTGTTAGCCTCCTGAAGATTACCACGCACATCCGTCCAAACTCTCTCCAAATCACCGGAAAAACTCTCCTCCTCAGGCACAGCCGAAACCAATTTGGAAAATGACCCAAAAGACGGATGTCTCCCAGAACAACAAAAAAAAGGCGAACACCCAGCAGAAGAGGATGTATGGTTGTTAAGAGCAAATTCAGTAAGTGGCAGAAACTCAGACCACCCCTCTTGATTGTCTGCCACAAAACAACGCAAGAACTGCTCAACATCCTGGTTCTTCCTTTCTGTCTGGCCATTAGACTCAGGATGATATCCAGATGAAAACGACAAATGAACTCCCAACCTGTCACAAAAGGCACGCCAAAAACGAGCCACGAACTGAGGTCCCCTATCAGAAACAATGTCAGTAGGAACACCATGTAGTCTGACAATCTCCTTGACAAAGGCCTTAGCGAGTGTCTTAGTGCAAGGCAGTTTGATGAAGGGAACCAAGTGACACATCTTGCTAAAACGGTCCACGACCACCCAGATGACCGTGAATCCTTCAGAGGGAGGAAGGTCAGTAATAAAGTCCATAGCCAGATGTGTCCAAGGTGCACTAGGAACCTCCAGAGGGCAAAGCAACCCCGCAGCAGGAGCATGCGAAGACTTGGATCTTGCACACACAGTACATTGGCGCACCCACTTAATGACTTCCTTCTGCCATCCAGGCCACCAAAAACTGCGACCCACAAGTCTCTTGGTCTCAGAAATTCCTGGATGACCTGCCAGCCGAGACTCATGACACTCAACAAACAAATCTCTCCTAAAGGTCCTAGGCACAAACAACCTCCCATGGGGAGTGTTAGATGGGGCATTCTCCTGTGCTTTAAGAATCTCATCCTCCAAAACGGAGTCCAAAGCAGCAATCACAACACCTTCTTGTAAAATGGTCTCCTCCTTCTCCTCAACACCGACCATGGGAGAAAAGCTGCGAGACAAAGCATCCGCTTTAACATTCTTGGTACCCGGGATGTAAGTAACGGAAAAATTAAACCGCGAGAAAAAAAGTGCCCACCTAGCCTGACGGGCATTCAAGCACTTGGCAGCATCAAGATAGATCAGATTTTTATGATCAGTGAAAACCTGAACGGGAAATTCAGCACCTTCCAAGAGGTGACGCCAGTGTTCAAATGCGAGTTTAATCGCCAGCAATTCCCGATTACCAATATCGGAATTAAGTTCAGTCTCGGAAAATTTTTTTGAAAAAAAGGCACAGGGATGTACTCCATCCTTGTTTTCCTGAGACAACACCGCACCAACCCCCACCGAAGAAGCATCAACCTCAACCAAAAACGGCTTAGTCACATCAGGCTGCATAAGGATGGGAGCAGAGGTGACCTCTCCTTTAAAAACACAAAAGCTTCAATGGCCTCAGAAGTCCACTGAACCGCATTAGCACCTTTCCTGGTGAGATCGGTCAGCGATTTGACAATAATAGAAAAATTTTTTATGAATTTTCTGTAATAATTGGCGAAACCCAAAAACCTCTGTATCGATTTCAAACCAATAGGCCTAGGCCATTCCTGTACAGCCTGAACTTTAACCGGGTCCATCTCAAAACCTTCACTGGAGACAATGTAACCCAAAAAACTAATTCTCTGTACAGCGAACTCACATTTCTCCAGCTTAGCAAAAAGCGAATTGTCCATTAATAACTGTAATACCTCACGTACGCTCCGCCAATGAGACTCCAGATCCGGCGAATAAATCAAAATGTCATCCAAATACACAACCACATCTTTGCCGATTAAAGGTCTAAGGATATCATTAATAAGATTCTGAAAAAATGCAGGAGCATTGGTGAGACCAAAAGACATAACCAGATTCTCAAAATGACCCACAGGAGTGTTAAAAGCAGTCTTCCATTCATCACCCTCCTTCATGCGCAACAAATTGTATGCCCCCCGGAGATCAATTTTAGAGAACCACTTGGCCCCCACTAACTGGTTAAATAAATCAGGAATCAATGGCAGTGGGTAAGGATTGCGTACAGTAATTTTATTAATCTCACGAAAGTCCAGACAAGGACGTAAACCGCCATCTTTTTTTTTTACAAAAAAAAAACCAACAGCCACAGGAGACTTGGAAGGCCTAATGTGACCAGCGGCCAAGCTTGTCTGTATGCATTCCTCCAAAGCCTTTCTCTCAGGAATAGTAAGATTAAATAAACGACTCTTAGGAAGAGTCGCTCCAGGGACAAATTCAATGGTAGAATCATAGTCTCTATGGGGAGGCAAAACCTGCGACTCCTCCTCAGAAAAAACTCTCCAAAAATCTTGAATAGGTACAGGCAATTCCCCTTTATCCACAGGAGCAATGCGCCCGTTACAACACTTGTCATAACACTTAGGGCTCCAGGACTTAATTTCATTGGTAGACCAATCCAGTACAGGATTGTGCAATTTTAACCAGGGTAACCCCAATATTACTGGAGAAGGCAAATTATCCAATACCACCAAATCCAAATTCTCTTGATGAATACCATTAATAGTGAGGGGAAATTCACAGACCTTGTGAGTAACACTCTTCAAGGGAGAGCCATCGACAGAAATCACAGCAATAGGGGATGACAAAGTTTTAGGTTCTAATCTAAGTTTTTCCAAGAATCCCCCATCAATCACATTCAGAGTAGATCCACAATCCACAAATACCCGAAATTCAATTAATTCATCCTGAGCAGCAGTAGTGGCAGATAGGAATACCCCCTTAGAATTTAAACAGGCAATACGGGCATGACTGACCATTTTTTTTTCTTTCTTCATACAAAGCACACAGCCCTTAATAAGATGACCAGAATTTCCGCAATAGAAACACAAGCCTTCAGAAAGTCGGCGGTCCTTTTCCTGAGAGCGGAGCGCCATCGCCCCAATTTCCATCGGCTCTCCATTGTCAGCACAGAACCTCTCAGGACTCGAAGCTGACATAGCAGAGGATTGGCTCTCATTAACCCTTGCACGCAGTCTCCTGTCCACCCGTATAGCTAATTGCATTGCCTCCTGCAAGTTTCCAGGTGTGGGATAAGCAATCAGTAAATGCTTAACCCTTTCACCTAGCCCTGCAAGAAACAAGCTTTTCAAAGCTGAATCGTTCCACCCCACCTGGGCAGACCACCGACGGAAGTGAGAACAATATTTTTCCACATTACCTGATCCCTGCCTCAAACGTCTTAATTCAGACTCAGCAGATGAGACACGATCAGGATCATCGTACAACAAACCCAAAGCAGAAAAAAAACTATCCACTGAACTAAAGCACGGATCACTAGGTTGGAGAGAGAAGGCCCATCCCTGAGGATCTTTGCGCAAAAGTGACATTATGAACCCTATGCGCTGTGATTCATCACCAGAGGATCCGGGTCTCAAACAAAAATATAATAGACAAGCATTTTTAAAAGAAAAAAAATCTTGTTGTTCGCCAAAAAATAGATCAGGCAGACGTACCTTTGGTTCCACAAAATGCGCTCCAGGGCAGCTACTCACGTGTTGTTGGAGCTTGGTCACCTCCAGAGAGAGTCCCTGCAAGCGTTGAGCCAAATCTTGCACCGAGATCATGTTGGAAAACTGGAGGTCTTTCCCCAGAGAAAATCCTTTCCCTTTTTTTTTTTTTTTTTTTATGGCTGGACTTACTGTTATGATCTGCTACAGAAACTAAGGAAAGGCAGGAGATCTGTCCCTACAATAGAACTAAACTAGATCCCTACGATGTAACGGGGAACCTGATCCTGCGATCAGACCCGCTAAAGTCCTCGGCTAGTCTGAACGCAGACCTATAGATGTGGGGGAGGGATCCCTACAAGATCTAGGGACTGGGATAAGTTGGACACCTCCTAGCAGAAATAGTAGCAGTCAAAGACAAACACACAACAAAAAGTAAAGAGGTCAGAAGACCTAGCAAAACTAACAGAGAACGGCAACAGAGCACCAAGCTAGCTCAACAGTAGTAAATACAAATGAAGTCCAGCAAAGCCAGGAGGGCGGAGCCGGATAAAAAAGGCAAAAATGGTCATCTGACCAGCAAACTAAAAAAAACCTAACAGGAGAGTTGCAACAACTACTCTCTACTCCTTTTCTCTCTACTCTCAACAAGATGGCTCCCACCTTTTATCTGCTTCTCTGTGTCTGAGCTCAGGTGACCTGCACCCAATGAGCTCCTTCCTGTGCTCCAGAAACTGTCCCCTTTTGCTCCCACACCACTGGGTTCTCTCCTCCCTCCCCACTCCAGCCAGGGACATAGTCAGTTGTGCCTGCAATATGGGAGCACTGGCGAGCTGTCCCCCGGAAATGGGGAGTGTATGTGTGTGCAGCTAACTGAGCCCTGGTCCACACTCCATCCTTACCTGGAAGTGGAATATCACACCTCTGGTTGAGGTGCAATACCCCTGAAGCAACTGAACCCTCGGGGCGCTACATTTCCGTAGCTCCGTGAACATGATTTGCGACTGTTTGACAGCTTTAATACATGTGTGGAATGCTGGAAAAACAGGCATTCCTCACATGTATTAAAGCTGTCAAACAGTCGCAAATCTCGTTCCCGGAGTGACGAAAACTTAAAGCCCGAGCACACTGAAGATAATAGGTGCTCTCCTGAGCATGCTCGTAAATCTCGAGCAATGAGCATGCTCGATCATCACTACTTGCTATGTGTAGCACAAGTGATCAGACGATGGCAGCTTCAACTCTCCCAAGGAGAATATTAAAGCAGGTAAAAAGTAAAAAAAATGTTTTAAAAAATATTTAAAAAATGTAACAGTTCAAATCACCCTCCTTTTGCCCCATTCAAAATAAAACAATTAAAAATAAAAAATACACATATTTGGTATCGGCGAGTTCAGAATCACCCGATCTGTCAAAATATAAAGAGAATTAATCAGATCGGTAATGAGTAAAAAAAACAAAACTGTAGAATTTTGGTTGCTGCAACATTGCAATAAAACGAAATAACGGGCAATAAAACATCGTATCTACCCCAAAATGGCATCAATAAAAACGTCAGCTCAGCGCGCAAGAAATAAGCCCTCACCCGGCCCCAGATCCCAAAAAAGGAGATTCCATGGGTCTTGGAAAATGGCTCCATTATTTTTTTTTTTACAAACTTTGGAATTTTTTTTCACCACTTAAATAAAAAAGAACCTATACATGTTTGGTGTCTACAAACTCGTAATGACACGGAGAATCATAATGGCAGGTCACTTTTAGCATTTACTGAATATGTTAAAAAAAACAATTGTCAAATTGCACTTTTTTTGCAATTTCACCACACTTGGAATTTTTTTCCCGTTTTCCAGTACACAATATGGTAAAATCAATGGTGTCGTTCAAAAGTACAACTCGTCCGCGAGAAACAAGCCCTCACACGGCCATATTGACTGAAAAAAAAAGTTATGGCTCTGGGTAGAAGGGGATCAAAAAATGAAAATGCAAAAACAAAAAATCCCAGGATGGTAAAGGGGTTAAATGAGCAATGTATATATGTGATTTGTTTTTTGAAATCTATGTCTTAATCCACAGTTTTTAATACACCGTATTTTACAGACATTAAAGGTTTTAGAGGAGGAAAATAGAAAAAAAATGTGAAGAAAAAAATGTCATGCTGCATTGTTATGGGGAAGGGTCTCCTGCTGGCACTGTTTATGGCCCCCACACGCCGATGTCAGCTGCCGGAATATTCACTGCTCCCCATGCCCGGGGGTGTGGAGAAAGTTTTAAGAAAATTATACAAACAACCTTTTCACCTATCTAGATTAGTGCCCTTATGGGAAAATCCTAGATTTATTCAGGGTAAACAGAACAAGCTTTGCAAGCAATGGAACCAGAAAGGGATTTATTAAATGATAATGAAGGAAGGCTGCTCACCTGGCAGGAATTCTCAGGGATGTATGATATGGGAGATCATCAATGTCTACAGTACCACCAAACAGTTACTTTCCACAGCTCTATGGTGAGAAATTTCGGGAAGGTGGAAAGGAGGGGTGATTTTGACATATTGATGTGGTCTAGCTCATGGGTAAATTCCCTATCCACAATATATCAAAGGATTAGGAGACAAATTCTGCACACTGTGGTACCTGATTTTTTTATCCATTGGAGTATAGCGCTAAATGACACTTAGATAGATGGTAAACTTTTGACGGGCTTGGATAAAGTAAAAATAGCAATGAACAATGGAGAGAAATGCAGAACAAACTGATTCATAATGCCATTTATGCTTTCAATTTTTTCTACAAAGATGCTTCATCACATTATTTATGAAAATGCCCAAAATGTAACCTAAAACCAATTTGTTTGATAGCATCAGGCGATGCCCTTCCACCCAAATGGTGTGGGAAGAGACCCTTCTCTATTTAGATAATGTTTGGAGAATTAAAGTCCCACAGTCTCCTCGGGCATGTTTATTTCATCATATTGTAACAGAACATCGGGAGGATGGGGACAGAGTTCTGTCTATACAGATAATACATGTAGTTCTATTGGTGGTTAAAAAATGTATACTTAGATATTGGTTGAAGAAAGAGACACCTCAATTATCTGAAATAATCAAAACTCTGAAAACCTTATTAGTTTATGACAAACTTGAGTAAGAAAGACAAAAAGAAAAGTCGACGACAGCGTTTTTTCACAAACTGAGATCTTTTAATGAATATAGCAATACACAATCTGATATGTCACAGCTGATGAAAGTATTCTGACACACATCCTGGTATCATACGGAGGAACATAGGGGGACAACAGGATTACTTAAAGTCTAATGGATTCACTTATTTTTACATCTATTCATATAAGGATTTTGGAAAAGTATTTTTTTGCTGTTTTGCTTGCGGAGTTAAAAATTGAATCTGTTAAAATTGTGGAAAAAAAATGATTGGATGGATTTCACACTTATTTATAAAGATGTGGTCTGTGTTGGTAAATGTCATGGAGATTCTAGGATTATAACCCGATTTGTTTGTCTATTTTGTCTCATTAAATAAAGTTTGTTTAAAAAAAATAGATGAGAACACTAGATTCCATCATGACATCATAATTAACCATCACTACTTACAGAAGTGTTTACACCCATATAGTCACTTTGACATTCCGGTGTCATTGCTGTCAGTGAGAAGCTACATAGCTAATCATATACTGATTGCGCTTGGATTTACTTTGGATTTACTTGAAATGTCTGAAATTCCTTCAGACAGACTTCAGGTGTTAGCACTGCTCCAGGGGATTCTTACCACCTACGCCCCTGACATTGTGCTACCACTACCCGATGGCGTCCTCAGCTTCACTTACCGGCTGGTTATGAAGCTTGTGATAGACTGCCTGACCAAATACCACAAAGGTCGTATTAGCTCAGAATATCTTGAGCATTTACAGCAAAACATCTGGACACTCGTACAGCAGGTAAATAGCAGGCAATCTGCACACATCTTATAATAATAATAGAATATCATAAGGGATTACAAGTTTAAGTTTAACCTGTTCCAAATACTAAGATAAGAATAGCCGGGGCCAAAAATGGGGCATACAGGCTACATGACAAGGGAAATTGAGGTATCTAAAGGGTTAATTGAAATAGGGACAGGAAGGTTGTTACCGTGGGGTGAATGGGATTGGTTAACCTTGTAAGGACCAGGAAATTTGACATTTTTTGCTGTCATTTTTTCATCACTTTCTTTTAAGAGCCATAACTTTCTTATTTTTCTGTTGGCGTTTGTGAGAAGAGTTGTAGCTTTGAGTGGCTCCATTCTTTTTACCATAAAATATACAGTAGTTTTTTGGGGGTTTTGTTTTTACGGCGTTTGTTATGCATTAAAAATGACCTGGAAATATGATTTTCCACGTCATTTCGATTAAGGCGATACCGAATATGCAAAGAAAATTCAGAATATTGCGAAAACATTTTTTTGCTTTGAGTCGCTAAATTCTGAGACCCATAACAATTCTTATTTTTCTGTTGATGGGGCCCAGTGAAGACTTGTTTTTTTACGCTGTAAGATATGGAGGAGAGGAAGGAGGATTTAAAAGGCGGTGCTTGATAAATAGAGGGTTTGGGGAGATGTGATTTTTAATTGTCACAGGCCGATTTACACAAGTCGTAAGCAGTCATGTGTCTTACTTACATGCCTTAGGTGTGGAGGGTGGATGTGGAGGTATAAAGGGAACCTGTCGCCTAAAATAATGCTATTAACCTGCACCCCAATTTGCAGGTTAATAGCGTTCTGACATCATGCAGCCGCCACACTGAAATAAACTGTATCTCCCCTGGCAGCCTCGCTCTTTCAGTCATATCGGTGGCGCCGGCAGGCTTTCAGTCACCGTTCTCTGCATAGTGAGCGGCGGCTGTAACCGCACCCGGCACTGACTGACAGCCGGTGCTAATATGGCCGCACAATGTCAGAATGCTACTAACCTGCATATCAACTCCATATCTGCAGGTTAATAGCATTACTTTACATGACAGGTTCCCTTTAGAGGTTTACAAATGACCGGATCCCTCGTTAGCTGTCATGTAGTATTTGTAGTGCCGATATCAGGAGTAACATGGCGACATAAATGGTGTCCTCCATTCTGCACTTTCTCTCATGATTTTCCTTTCTTGTTTATTTCCATCTCTATAGGCTGAAGAAAAATCCCATAGTGGAGAATTGGCCTTTATTAAACAACTGGCCCAGAATGTCCTGCTTGTACTGGAGTATCCGGCCTACTCCCTGGAGCGCCTGGTAAGGAGCCATCGTCTTCTATATCTCATGTCCTTGTTGTCTGATCTTCTCCAGATTACCGTCATATAGCAGAAACTCAGATTTATGGTGGTAGAGGCCTCCCTGTCCGCTCCAGGCAGACACAGGACATTTCATGCCCGCCTGTCTCTGCGGCTCCATCATATGTGAGGACAGTCTGTACTCAGCGGTGCGGAGTTAGTATTTCCGCTTCTGTCTCTCTCGATCATCACAATCTTCCTTCTTATAAATGTTGCAGTCCTGACCTTATACAACCCCTGGCAAAAATTATGGAATCACCGGGCTCGGAGGATGTTCATTCAGTTGTTTAATGTTGTTGAAAAAAAAGCAGATCACAGACATGGCACAAAACTAAAGTCATTTCAAATGGCAACTTTAGGGCTTTAAGATACACTAAAAGAAATCAAGATTAAAAATGTGGTACTCAGTAAGGGTAATTTTTTTCATACCAAGCAGAGGGAAAAAAATATGGAATCACTCAATTCTGAGGAAAAAATTATGGAATCATGAAAAACAAACACACAAAAGAACACTACAATACATCACTAGTATTTCGTTGCACCACCTCTGGCTTTAATAACAGCTTGAAGTCTCTGAGGCATGGACTTAATGAGTGACAAGCAGTACTCTTCATCAATCTGGCTGCAACTTTCTCTGATTGCTGTTGCCAGATCAGCTTTGCAGGTTGGAGCTTTGTCATGCACCATTTTCTTCAACTTCCACCAAAGATTTTCAATTGGATTCAGATCCGGACTATTTGCAGGCCATGACATTGACCTTATGTGTCTTCTTTCAAGGAATGTTTTCACAGTTTTTGCTCTATGGCAGGATGCATTATCATCTTGAAGAATGATGTCATCATCCCCAAACATCGTTTCAATTGATGGGATAAGAAGACTGTCCAAAATATCAATGTAAACTTGCGCATTTATTGAAGATGTAATGACAGCCTTCTCCCCAGTGCCTTTACCTGACATGCAGCCTCATATCATCAATGACTGTGAAAATTTGCATGTTCTCTTCATGCAGTCATCTTTATAAATCTCATTGGAACGGCACCAAACAAAAGTTCCAGCATCATCACCTTGCCCAATGCAGATTCGCGATTCATCACTGAATATGACTTTCATCCAGTCATCCACAGTCCACAATTGCTTTTCCTTAGCCCATTGTAACCTTGTTTTTTTGTGTTTATGTGTTAATGATGGCCTATGTTTAGCTTTTCTGTATGTAAATCCCATTTCCTTTAGGCGGTTTCTTACAGTTCGGCCACAGTCATTGACTCCAGTTTCCTCCAATTCATTCCTCATTTGTTTTGTTGTGCATTTCCTGTTTTGAAGACATATTGGATTAAGTTTCCGGTCTTGACGCTTTGATGTCTTCCTTGGGCAACATTGTGTGATGATTTACCTTCTTTTAAGAGTTTGATAATCCTCTAATTTGTTTCAATTGACATCTCTCGTGTTGGAGCCATGAGTCATGTCAGTCCACTTGGTGCAACAGCTCTCCAAGGTGTGATCACTCCTTTTTAGATGCAGATCATAGAATCATAGAATGGTAGAGTTGGAAGGGACCTCCTGGGTCATCTGGTCCAACCCCCTGCTCAAAGCAGGATTCACTAGATCATCTCAGACAGATGTCTGTCCAGCCTCTGTTTGAAGACGTCCATTGAAGGGGAACTCACCACCTCTCGTGGCAGCCTGTTCCACTCATTAATCACCCTAACTGTCAAAAAGTTTTTTCTAATATCTAATCTGTGTCTCCTCCCATTTAGTTTCATCCCATTGCTTCTAGTCTTTCCTTGTGCAAATGAGAATAAAGATGATCCTTCTACAATGTGACAGCCCTTGACATATTTGTAGACAGCTATTAAGTCTCCTCTCAGTCTTCTTTTTTGCAAGCTAAACATTCCCAAATCCTGCAACCGTTCCTCATAGGACATGGTTTGCAGACCAGTCACCATTCTGGTCGCTCTTCTCTGAACTTGCTCCAGTTTGTCTATGTCTTTTTTAAAATGTGGTGCCCAAAACTGTACACAGTATTCCAGATGAGGTCTGACCAAAGAGGAGTAAAGACCGATAATGACTTCACGTGATCTAGACTGTATGCTTCTGTTAATACATCCCAGAATTGTATTTGCCTTTTTTGCTGCTGCATCACACTGTTGACTCATGTTTAGTCTATGATCTATTAGTATACCTAAGTCTTTTTCACATGTACTGTTGCTTAGCTCTATTCCTCCCATTCTGTATATGCTTTTTTCATTTTTATTGCCCAGATGTAGTACTTTGCATTTTTCCCTGTTAAAAACCATTCTGTTGGTTGCTGCCCACTGCTCCAGTTTATTTAGGTCTTTTTGAATCCTCTCTCTCTCTTCTCTAGTATTAGCTATCCCTCCTAGCTTTGTGTCATCAGCAAATTTAATCAGTTTACCCTCAATTCCTTCATCTAAATCATTGATAAAGATGTTGAACAATACAGGTCCCAGGACGGAGCCCTGTGGTACCCCACTTGAGACATTCATCCAGCTGGATGTGAAGCCATTTACAACCACCCTTTGAGTCCGATCACTAAGCCAGTTATGAATCCACCTAACAGTTGCCTGGTCCATTGCATACTTGGTCATTTTTTCAATAAGGATGATGTGAGATACTTTGTCAAATGCTTTGCTGAAGTCAAGATATACTATATCTACAGCATTTCCCTGATCCACCCAGTCAGTGATTCTGTCATAGAAGGAAATTAAGTTAGTCTGACATGACTTGTTAGTTACAAACCCATGCTGACTCTGCTTAATCACTTCATTCTTATCCATGTACTTACATACATGTTGTTTAATAATTTGTTCAAAGATCTTTCCTGGTATAGAAGTCAGACTCACCGGCCTATAGTTCCCTGGGTCCACCTTCTTCCCCTTTTTGAAGATAGGAACAACATTTGCTCTTCTCCAGTCTTCTGGGACTTCTCCTGTTCTCCAAGAATTTTCAAAGATTATGGAGAGTGGTTCTAAAATTTCTTCTACAATCTCCTTCAGTACTCTGGGGTGTAATTCATCTGGACCTGGAGACTTGAACTCATTTATGTTAGCTAAATATTCCCTCACAATCTTTCTGTTTACTGATAACTTGGATTCCTCTATTCCTTTAAAAGGACAGTGAACATCAGTTGATGTTACATTTTCTTTCTGAGAGAAAACAGATGCAAAATAGGAATTAAAAAGTTCGGCCTTCTCAACATCCTCTCTTACCATTTCTCCATTTTCATCCTGTAAAAATCCTATAGCATCTTTGACTTTTCTTTTACTTTTGACATACCCCCAAAATCCTTTTTTATTGCTTTTGACATCTCTTGCAAGCCTTAATTCATTGTCAGCTTTAGCTAACCTGATACGTGCCCTACAGGATCTGCAGACTGCATTATAATCTTCTTTAGATATGCCTCCCTCTTTCCATTTAATAAACATTTCTTTCTTTCTTTTTAGCATGTGTTTAAGTTCTGTGTTCATCCATCCTGGTTTCCTTAAATGCTTCCCATTCTTCCTACTTTTCGGGATTGTTAACGATTGTGCTTTGAGAATCTCATTTTTAAAAATTTCCCATCCTTCCTGGACATTTTTGTCCTTAAGGACATCCAGCCATTGGATCCCTCCTATTCTCTTTCTGAGTCTCTTAAAATCTGCCTTTCTAAAATCTAACCTTGAAGTTTGAGTCTTCACATGTCTTCCTCCTCTAGTTATCCAAAATTCTATAATAGCATGATCGCTGCCTCCTAGGGTCCCAGCCACCTTTACCTCCTCAACCATTTCCTCCCTGTTTATAAGAATTAGATCCAAAGTAGCAGATCCCCTTGTTTTCTCCCCTACCTTTTGGAAGATTAACTAGCAGATCTAATTTGATGCAGGTGTTAGATTGGAAATGAAAATTTACAGTGTGATTCCATAATTTTTTCTTCAGAATTTAGTGATTCCATAATTTTTTTCCCTCTGCTTGGTCTAAAATAAATTACCTTTACTGAGTACCTCATTTTTAATATTGATTTCTTTTAGTGTTTCTTAAAGCCCTAAAGTTGCCATTGGAAATTACTTTAGTTTTGTGCCATGTCTGTGATCTGCTTTTTTTTCAACAACATTAAACAACTGAATGAACATCCTCCGAGCCCGGTGATTCCATAATTTTTGCCAGGGGTTGTATATTAATGTGGATTTACTGGGGGAGCGGCTTTGTATAGTTCGTCCAATACTGAAATTATCCAGGAAATCCAATGATTAGTCCTTCCTGTCTATTGTATGTGGTAATGTAGTATTTGTGAAATGTTATATTAATTGTATATATTATATCCATCAGGAAACATCCGAAGGCGACTCCAAAGAGGGGCAAAACGGAAATATTGCTGACCCTGATATCAGTCAGCCGGGGCCGAACCCTGATCTGATGGAAGGTAAGCCGGTCATCTAATATTTTACATACAAATATCAAGTTATAGAGAACGACAGAGAACATGGAGATTTACTCTTCATCCAATGTATGAGGAAGCTGGTGGCTCATGAGCCCCCATGGACTATAATGGAGGGGGTCACAAATGTACAAAGAGGCTCATTGGTCCCCAATCATGTAATTGTTGAGGATTCGGTCAGATCCTGAGCAATGACACGTTCATAGTACAGTATATATATATATAGATATGCCATAAATATATACAGTGTCTGCAGAATATCCTTATATCTAGTATATTCCATGTACAGGGGTCTTATCATTTCCATTATTATATGGATGTGTTATATAAGTGGTGATATAGACTAATACATGTCGTCTCTTCATTATTTTATCATTATTATAGGAATAACTGTGCCGACAAATACTGATGGTGGAACATCTGAGCCACCAGAGATCATCCAGGAATCTGCCAGTGTAAGTATCATGGGACGTCTGTATATCATCAGATGACGGGTGGGAATTACACATCCCATATGACAATGGGATATCTCTGCTCTTATGTAGATCAGACCTATTATGTGTGACGTTGGTGTTATTATTCTGTCTCCTCCATGTGATGTCCCTTATCCTCCCCTGCAGTACAATGATTTATGTGTATGGGGAATATCCACTTATAATATAATAGTGCCAGTGGGGGGTCCGGCTTTTATCACGTCCTCTACTTCGGTTGCAGTGTAATCAGGGGGGATATAATATAGACGGGAGATCTGGAGCTTTTATACTCCTGCAGCTTCGTTGTCTTAATGTCATTTCTTATTCCTTTTAGGCCTTGATCGGATCAGTGAATCCTTGTAAGGACGACTTTAATCCTATCAAACTGATCAGCTGTGGAGGATTTGGGTGAGCTTTACTTGGTATAATATTTATTTCTCAGGGCTCCTTATAGTGATGCCTATGTCTCTATGTCCTGCCCGCACAATGCTACCATAGAGAAATTATGGTTCCACATCACTGTCCACATCTAATTGTCTCTCTTCAGGTCAGTTAGGATGTGACGTGGAAGAGGACTTTCCATAGGTGATCATTTATGGAGTGTTATGTTATGGATTTCTAGTGATGGCCACACATCTAGTATTAACCATTAGTACAGGAGATCACTTGATCAGGTCTATGGATGGACTGTTAGTAAGAATTCATAATAAATCATGGCTTTTCTTCCTCCTCAGATCCGTCCACCTTGTTCGCCATACAGACACAAACAAGATATGTGCTATGAAGAAAATGGACAAGCAGAACCTGAGAAAGCCAAAGACCCTAAAATGGGCCTTTCAGGAGAGGGACATCTCTACATTCGCTGATTGTCCCTTTGTGGCCTCCATGTTCTGCTCCTTTCCTACTAAATTTCATCTGTGTATGGTCATGGAGTATGCACCAGGTAGGACACATCCATTGTATTTATATCCAGCCCACGTCTGCCTAATCCTAGCACCTTATATATAACCTGAACATGTCCACATGGACGGTTACATGTCCACACCGCATTTACTATAATGTTACTAAGATGCCTTGTGTGTCCTCACTGAGCATGGCGGCAATATCTGCTATGGAGGAAAGGAAGATTTCTCTGTATTCGAACAGTTTTTATAGATGAGAATTTTTCACAGAGAAATAAATGAGAGGCTTGTAGATGAGGCCTGGCTCTGTCTCTATGTACAGGGTTCCTCTGCAGTATACGCTCTACATAACACAGTGTATCTCTATATATACCATCCAGTCCCAATATCTCCGCTTGTTTCACATTCACACTCATCATGTGTAATTTACTCTGTAACAGACCCTCACCTGTCATATTTGCTTTTTCCTGTAGGAGGAGACTGTGGCAATCTTCTACAGCACAGGGGTCCTTTACCTATCACCTTGGCCCGTCTGTACATTGCAGAAACAGTCCTTGCTGTGGAATATCTGCACAGCTATGGTGTGGTGCACAGAGACCTGAAGCCTGTAAAGTAAGTGACCCTTGAGCTATAATAAAGGGGATGAAAGTTAGTTTGTTATACAGTCTATGGGTTATTACTTGGGGCTGACAACATCTTTTCTTTTACAGCCTCCTGATAACAACAACAGGACATATTAAAGTGACCGATTTTGGAGTTTCAAAACTTGGCCTCATGAGACCAACATCAAACATCTATAAGGCTCAAACTATGGACATCACCAAAGAGTTCTGTGATAAAGAGGTCGGCTTTACTTACAGGATTTTCTACTTTACATATCTCATCTCTTTCTCCTTCTCTGATCATTTCTCATCACATTTCCACTGATGTTATTTGTCGTATGTATTGATCATCATCTCATTCTTCTGTTGTTTTCCAGACTGCTGGCACGTCTAGTTACATGGCCCCAGAAGTTATCCTAAGGAAAGGCTATGGAAGACCTGTTGACTGGTGGTCAGTAGGCATCATCTTATATGAATTTCTCTTTGGATATACACCATTTTATAGGGCTTCCCAAAAGGAGAAATTACGCAGTATCCTCAGTGGTAAGTAAAATAATCTGACTGCTTGTCATGTCGCTGTTATTTGGTTTGATTTGTTCCTTGGTTCAGTTTCTAGCTTTTTTAAGGAAAATGCTTTTTTATGTAAATAAATGAAGAGGTTTTATTTCCTGTAATATTTTCTTTTTATATCACAGATGACATTGTTTGGAGATGTAATTCCTTTCCTCCACCAAATGCTCGGGGCATCATCACTCAGCTACTCAGAAAAAATCCAGAACAAAGACTTGGGACAGGTAATATGATTATAGTATTAATAATGACTTATTACACCTCTGGGCAAATGAAGGTGTCCATGAGGATGAGCACTGAAGGTCTCTACCAACGTGTCCATTCCCCATTCTTCATGCTCTAATGTTCAGTTCAGTTCTTTTAAATCTCCAGTTCAGATTAACATAAACTGTATAGATACGGAGTAGTTTCTCTGACAATAACTGTATCGATTTTTTTCTTGTCTTCCTTTTCCAGGAGGGGCACACGAGATCAAAATTCATCCATTTCTGCGTGCCTTAAACTTTAACAACCTTCTAAGTCAGAAGCCTCTGTTCGTTCCTGATCTAAAATCAGATGAGGACACCCGCTATTTTAGCAGTAAGTAAAATGAGACGTTATCGGCAGAAAACTGCTGAGTGTCTTTTCTTTCATTATGTGTGACAATCAGTTCCCATCATAATGAGTAATAACATGGTGACTGTCTGACTGGCTCTTATACTAATAATTTCTCATAACACTTTTACTTTTCAGATCGCTCTGTGGGTTATAAATTTAGGAATTCAGATGATGGGGACACAAGTGAGGACAATGACTGTCCAGAAATCAAAAACTTTGAATCATCTTCTCAAAGGTTTTCCAAAGTAAGTATATCTAAATCATGTAGGTCAATAAAATGAATAAAACCTATGATTAGAAAAAAAGTTTCAAAATATATCTATTTATATTTTATATTTCTTTGTGTTTTTTTAGCTATATACCACCAGTACCAAGATGGTGACCATTGAAGAACCTATGTCACCTCCAGAGTGTACCCCTGAGAACAGCAAAAAACACCCAGACTTGTGAGTAGATTATTATTATTATGAGATTTAGCTCTGATATATGCTCGGACACGAGTAACACAAATCTAAATCCAGCATCCACCACCCCATGATAACTGATTGCTGTGGATCTGGCTTGTGATTACACAGCAATATCAGTTGATCATTGCAACGAGCCATTCATTCCCAGCTCTTTATAGGCCAATATTACTAGTTAGACTCCATTCTTGCTGGTAGAATGGGGTCCTAAGCAGAGTATCCCCTTTATGATGTCCCAAATGGCCTTACAGGCAGGTGTTCTTCCTTTTTGTATTGTTTTCACTTGTAATTTACTTGACTTTCTTCTACCAAAAAGGCAGAAAGAATCTCCCCCTTCCAAAACTGATGATGGTGACAATCAGTGTGTCACTGCTAAAAAGTGTGAGTGTGAGTCATCCTCGCCCTCATTGTCAGGTATGTACAGATTTATAGACCATCCCATTATAGGCTATGATAGAAAAGTGTAATGTGAATCTGCATATGAAGGCTCAGATAATGACTTACTTTATTCCCGCTGCCCCTGAGTATTCAATTTTTTGTTTTGGTAAAATCCACCATAAGGTTCCAGAGTTATTGGCAGTTTTAATTAGTGCTAATTTTTATGGTCTTTACAAGGGGGTGGTGCTAACAGGATTATCTGGGGGGGGGGGGTGTCTTCAGCCTCTTCTTCAGTATTATAGTGTGGTAAAGACCATAAAAATGACCACTAAATAAAAAGGCCCCTGTCTGTGGAACTGTAAGGCGGTGTGCTCACAATGCATTTTTAATCGTTTCCGCAGCAGCAATTCCGCCGCAAAAACGCTTAAAAAATGCTTGGTAGAAGGCCTGCCATGTTCCCCAATGATAATCCGCATGTGCTGTGCACATGCTGCAGAAATTTCCGCTGCGGATTATCATTGCGGAAAAATCCGCAGCACTACCAATTATTTTGCAGAAGTCCTGCGTTTTCACCGCCATTGACTTGCATTGGAACGCATGGAATCCGCATCACTGCATCTGTACATGTGGAATCCATGTGTTTCAATGTGCGGATGGTACTCGGGTCTGGAGAAGAGGAGACTCTCCTCCAGACCCTCCCCCCCCTACCATAGAACCTGTAAAAAAAAAAGAATAAAATAAAAAATAAATATTATACTTACCTTCTGATGGCCTCCGGTTCCTTGTCTCGGCTTGCCGGCTGCTCGCGGTGGACTAAAGGACCTGCGCTGACGTCATTTAGTCATGTGACGGGTCATGCGACCAATGATGTCGGCAGGTCCTTAAATCTACCGCGAGCTGCCGGCAAGCCAAGACAAGGACTCCGTGGGCATCAGAAGGTAAGTATATTTATTTTTTATTTTTTACCATTCTTTCGGTCACACTATATAAATCCATGCCGGTTGCATGGATTTATATAGTGTGACCAAGTTGTCAAGCACTTTCCAAGTGATGCTAAAATCGCTTGGAAAGTGCTTGACAACCCGCATGCGAAATCGCATGATCCGCATGTCCCTGGCAGGAAAAACACATGTACAATCCGCATGTACAATCCCCATGTACAATCCGCATGTACAATCCGCATGCCTTTTTTGTGCCAGGGAGATGCAGAAACGCTCAGGAAAAAATCCGGAGCATTTCTGCATCGTGGGCACATAGCCTAAGGGGGATTTTAATAAAAACTAAAAACAGAGTCCTCAGGGGAGCAGGGGGAATAAAGTAAGAGTGAATTCTGGACACTTAAGACCTGGTGATGAGTCTTCTTTAACCTTACGCTTAAGTGTTATCTGTCGGATTATATAAAAACACTTTGGCTTGCTGCAAGTAATGTCATGTTAATAAGGGAGACACCACATGGCCGCACACAGAAAAGCTACAAGTGCATATTAACCAGTTTGAGTAACTCTATAAACATATAAAATGAATCTTTGAGGAGTTTATAATCAACATCTTTTTCTGACTTTTTATTAGAACCTCCAGTTCAGGAGAGAAAGAAATCTGCACTAAATCTGAGAAAACAGCAAAGAACAGATAAAGTGGAAGAGGGGGAAAGTAGTAGGCGAGGTAAGTGTGAGGATAACCTCCATGTTGTATGATGTCAGTGAGATAAGTCATGTGGAGCAGATGTCATCTGTCAGTGGTGGAATTGTCACATGTATGATGGCTGACAATGATCAAGCACCTCTGTATGGAGAAGATTCCTCTACCGGCCTCCCACAGAGACACCACAGTAGTGTCCTCTAATATGGAGTCCCATTACTTACATCGGTTTTGCATCTTTTTTATAGGTTCTATCTTCCGCCGGATGATATCATCCTGCCGGCGTGGATTATCCAGGGCTGCTCGCACTATCAGACAAAGCTGCATTTTTGCCCACTGTCACCAGGGCACCAGAAACATCTCAAGGGCAGAAAACCCTCACATCTAGTGCCCTGAAGAAAGTACAGCACATCCACCATCAATGCTGTACCTGCATGGAAAGAGTTGTACCATCTACTGTACCTGTGGCCGTCTGACCAGCGAGAAATATCTGCAAAAGTCAAAGGCCTCCAAGAACATCTTTTCAACCTTCCATTTAATTCTTAATTTAAAAAAAATAAATTGATTAATGTCCTTTTGAATTGAATTGAATATTACTGACATTTATGGCATATCAATGCTACACATGTTATATCTGTCCAATGGTTTGGACACCAAACAGAAGATTAGACAAGACTGAAACATACAGTTTGCACAGCAAGTTGTTTTTACATTGCAGTGTTTGTTCAATTAAATTTTATTGAGTGCTTTTCATAAGGGAACCAGGCAGAAACCACCTGAAATAGACATTGTGTGCACAAAAAGTGGCAACCAAGCTAGGGGGAAACATGCCCTGATCCACTGATTTTACAAGAACTCAGATACTTTTACCTTAGTAGCGCTCTATTTCAGATTCAGGCACAAGAACAAGTTGGATTCTGTGCTGTGCATCCTGGAGGTCCCAGCAGCCACAATCCACCAGAAGCGTAGCTAAGACTTCAAGCACAGGGGAGGCGAAACATCCGAGTGGGTCACTAACCGATATTACCACTATTTGGTGACCATATAGTGGTAGATAACAGCACATATTAAGACTATAGATGAGTGAGCACTAAACTTCTCAGATGCTTGTTACTCGAACCGAACAATTCCTAATGTTCGTGTGCTCATTTCAAGTAACAAGTATAATGGAAGTCAATGAGAAATCTGAGCATTTTTCTGGAAGACCCTACAAGGAGGTCTGGGCGGCAGTGAAAATGTTCAAATGGATGGAAAAAGTGCTGAACGGAAGGAGAACAGCATGGGGAAGACGCCTGGAAGCATCTCTAACTCCCAGTTCGCTGCTGAGAACAATGGTGTGACACTTTTTCTCCACTTTAAGGACTGAGAATAAAACATTCCCAATCAATGAGAAACAAAAATGTTAAAGGGGTTGCCCAGTACTTTAGATTACCCCCACAATGTATCCCCCCTGGGCCCCTAAGGACTTTTGTAATTACCTTACGTTGCAGATAATGCCTGTGAGCGGCGCTATCACTGGCCGCTCACAGGCATTACGTGACCCCCGGCTGCAACCGGCTCTGATATCCCCTGATGTCACGACAAGTGCTGGCAGCAGCCGGGGGTCTCTCTCTTCCACATTCCACGGTGAATGCCAGGCTGTATTCGGGGTTACCCCCCGCGTCACACCCGGCATCCATCTCACGCTCTCCCTCTCCCCATTCATTGGGAACGCACGGGGTGAATGCTGGGTGTGACGTGGGGGGTGATCGCGCCCACAATCCAGCTGTCACGCCTCACTTGTCGTGACGTCAGCGCGGGGTCACGTGATGCCTGTGAGCGGCGCTATCCTTGGCTGCAACGTAAGCTAATTACAAAAATTCTTAGGGGCCCCGTGGGGATACATTGGAGGGGTAATCTAAAGTACTGGACAACTTCTTTAAGAATCATTTTTTTCCTGTATAATGACTTATACCAAAATTTTATTTTTGATTAACAAATAGATAATTTCAGTGTAATTTATGAAGGAAAAAAAGAACTGCCAAAAATTAGGGATTCTGATACATCCTGTATTAGAATAAAGGAGGGTCTCATGCACATTCTGGTCAATTTGACATATAGTAGTACTTCTAGACTCATAAAGGCTATGCACTAAGTGCAAATCCTGCCAAAAAATGCAAGTAGGGTCATCCATACACCATGGAAGGCACCAACTGTAGTGCCTCATTCAAATATTGTGAACAAAGTATACACTGTGTGCAGAATTATTAGGCAAGTTGTATTTTAGAGGATTATTTTTATTATTGATCAACAACTATGTTCTCAATCAACCCAAAAGACTCTTAAATATCCAAGCTTAATATTTTTGGAAGTTGGAGTGGGGTGTTTTTAGATTTGGCTCTCTTAGGAGGATATCTGTTTGTGCAGGTAACTATTACTGTGCAGAATTATTAGGCAACTTACTAAAAACCAAATATAATCCCATGTCACTTGTTTATTTTCACCAGGTAAACCAATATCAGTGCACAAAATACAGAAATAAACATTTCTGACATGCTAAAACAAAAACCAAAAAAATTAGTGATCAATATAGCCGCCTTTCTTTATGATGACACTCAACAGGCTTCCATCCACAGATTGTGGCCAACACACTTTCTGCAACCCTGTTGGCTATTTGACATGTAACGCTTGATTGTTCGGTGATCACGCTTCAAAAGTTTGGAAATTTCAAGACTGCTGCATCCCTCTGCAAGACATCTCACAATTTTGGACTTTTCAGAGCCCGTCAAACCTCTCTTTTGACCCATTTTGCCAAAGGAAAGGAAGTTGCCTAATGATTAAGCACACCTTCTATAGGGTGTTGATGTCATTAGTCAACACCCCTCCTCATAACAGAGATGCACATCACCAGATTTACTTAATTGGTAGTTGGCTCTCAAGCCTATGCAGCTTGGAGTAGGACAACATGTATAAAAAGTATCATGTGATCAAAATACTCATTTGCCTAATAATTCTGCACACAGTGTAGTTGTGGTACACCTACAATAGTGTTCAAACTAATAGCAGTGGGTTAAATAACATGAGTTAAGCACAAAACCTTTATACTAGTTTTTATTTCCATGCATTGGGAACATTGCACACTGTTTTCTAATTCTAAACATGAAGAGAAATGTATATAATTTTTAACTATTTTACAGAAAATAGCAAAAAATGAACAATGGGCTGTTCTAAAAAAATAGCAGTGTCTGCATTTGTCTTTACAAACTCAAAATATGTACTCTTTTTTAGGATTTGGCATTCCTGTGAATCATTAACCTAATACTTAGTTGTATACTCAGTTTTTTAGAACTGCTTCACATGTATGTTGCATAGAGTCAACCAACTTCTGGCACCTGTCAACTGTTATTCCAGCCCAGGATGCTTTGACTACATCCCACAATTTTTTTGCATCTGTTGGCTTTGCCTCAGAAACAGTATTTTTGATGTCACCCCACAAGTGTTCTATCGGATTAAGATCCGGTCATTGGGCTGGTCACTCCATAACCTCAATTATGTTGGACTGCAACCAATAATTTGATCGTTTACTGGTGTGTTTAGGGTAGTTGTCTTGTTGAAACACCCATTTCAAGGGCATATCCTCTTCAGCGTAAGGCAACATGACCTCTTCAAGTATTTTAATATATGCAAACTGGTCCATAATCTCTGGTATGCGGTAAATAGGTCCGGCACCATAGTAAGGGAAACGTGCCCATATCATGATGCTTGCTCCACCATGCTTCACTGTCTTCAGAGTGTACTGTGGCTTGAATGCAGAGTTTAGGGGTCATCTGACAAACTGTCTGTGGCCCTTGGACCCAAAAAGAACAATTTTACTTTCATCAGTCCACAAAATGTTTCTCCACTTTTCTTTAGGCCAGTTGATGTGTTCTTTGACAAATTGTATCCGCTTCAGTACATGTCTTTTTTTAACAGTGGGACTTTGCAGGGACTTCTTGCTAAGAGATTAGCTTCACACAGGCATCTTCTGTCACAGTACTCACAGGTAACTTGAGACTGTCTTTGATCATCCTGGAGCTGATCATTGGCTGAACCTTTTCCATTCTGGGTAATCTTCGATCCATTCGAATGGTATTCCTCTGTTTTTTTCCACGTCTCTCTGGTTTCACTTTCCATTTTAAAGCATTGGAGATCATTATAGCTGAACAGCCTATCATAGTCTGCACTTCTATATAAGTTTTACCCTCTCCAAACAACTTTTTAATCAAAGTACGCTGTTCTTCTGAACAATGTCTCGAATGACCCATATGTCTCAGGCTTTCAAGGAGAAATGCATGTACAACATGTGCTGGCTTCATCCTTAAATAAGGGCCACCTGATTCACACCTGTGTCTTCACAGAATGATTGACCTCACTATTGAACTCCACACTGCTATTATTTTGAACACATCCCCTAACAATTAATTATTCGAATACACAGACTCATAAACATGCAGATCATGAATGCGGAGTTTGTTGGTTTTCTTAGAATCTACTGCACCAACTGGTAAATTGTTTGTCATGTGGTGGTAATATAATATATACCAAAAACAGTGATTAATCTCGTTAGTCATATTGGACTGCTATTATTTGGAATACTACTGTACATACTATGCACCTCCACTATGGCATCCATGCAGCAAAAAGGAGTCAAACAATTCTCCTGTGACTTTTCACACACAACACTAACAAGAATGGCAAATGCCTGAAGTGAATCGACCAACGTTTGTGGTATCAGATGCCTCTTACGCTTTTTCTCTTCCTCTTTTGCGTTGTCATGAGGGAGAAGAGAAAATATCCTGGCATAATGATCCCGCGAATACAGCACATAGCCTATCTAAACATTGTACACTTTTCCATCCTAATCACAACAATCCAATATCCATAACACCCACATATATACCAGAACTTACACAAAACAGATTTAATTCACGCAAAAGAAAAGAAATCTTTTGGATATATAAATTACAAACCATTTGTTCTCTTGGTGTAAATGAAATGACGAAGAAGACCCTATGTTGATAGAAGATGTACAACAATTAACCTCAAAGGACTCTTCAGGATGGACATAATTGTTTCTTTTATTGGAAAAAAAAACTCTCTCCTGAACTGCCCTATTGTGGCCTGTTACGTCATCTACTGGTGGAATACTGAACTGCACCTCATTCATGTGTTTTACTAGAAATTAACAAGGTAATATTAGTAACAGTAACCCCTTTGCGACTTCTCTTTATGACCTCCCCCTCTTTGATGTGGGCTCCGGCGCTGAGCCCGCATCGTTTCAGGCACATGACAGCTGATTTGATCAGATGTGCCCCTAACAACCACAAGTGGAATTGCCCCTGCCACGTGATCGCGAGGTGCTGATTGGTTGACATGACAACCCGGGGTCTGCAGGAGACCCCTATGGTTGTCATTGTCGACCTGCTATGACCATCGCCCTGCGGTCGGTGTTCATAGCAGATGAGCATTTCTGCTACACATAGCAGGGCTGAAGACTTGCTATTAGTGATGATTGAGCATGCTCATTGCTCAAGATTTACGAGCATGCTCGGACGAGCACCTATTATTATTATTATTTATTATTATAGCGCCATTTATTCCATGGCGCTTTACATGTGAAAAGGGGTATACATAGCAAAAACAAGTACAATAATCTTGAACACAATGTGACAGCGACTGGTACAGGAGGAGCGAGGACCCTGCCCGCGAGGGCTCACAATCTACAAGGGATGGGTGAGGATACATTAGGTGAGGGTGGAGCTGGTCATGCGGCGGTGGTTACTGCAGGTTGTAGGCTTGTGGGAAGAGGTGGGTCTTCAGGCTCCTTTTGAAGGTTTCCACGGTCGACGAGAGTCTGATGTGTTGGGGTAGAGAGTTCCAGAGTAGGGGGGAAGCACGGGAGAAATCTTGTATGCGATTGTGGGAGGAGGAGATAAGAGGGGAGTAGAGAAGGAGATCTTGTGAGGATCGGAGGTTGCGTGCGGGTATGTAACGGGAGACTAGGTCAGAGATATATGGAGGAGACAGGTTGTGAATGGCTTTGTATGCCATAGTTAGGGTTTTGAACTGGAGTCTCTGGGCACTGGGGAGCCAGTGAAGAGATTGACAGAGAGGAGAGGCCGGGGAATAGCGGGGGGACAGGTGGATTAGTCAGGCAGCAGAGTTTAGGATAGATTGGAGGGGTGCAAGAGTGGTAGAAGGGAGGTCACAGAGCAGGAGGTTGCAGTAGTCGAGGCGGGAGATGATGAGGGCGTGCACTAGTGTTTTTGCAGATTCATGGTTGAGGAATGTGAAGATCCGGGAGCTATTCTTGAGTTGGAGTCAGCAGGAAGTGGAAAGGGCTTGGATATGTGGTTTGAAGAAGAGGTCAGAGTCCAGGGTTACTCCAAGGCAGCGAGCTTGAGGGACTGGGGAGAGTGGACAGCCATTGACATTGATAGATAGGTCAGTTGGGGGGGTGAATGGGATGGCGGAAAGATGATGAATTCTGTTTTGTCCATGTTAAGTTTTAGAAATCTAGCAGAGAAGAAGGATGAAATAGCAGACAGACATTGTGGGATTTTGGTTAGTAGGGAGGAGATATCGGGTCCAGAGAGGTAGATCTGTGTGTTATCAGCATAGAGGTGATAATGAAAGCCATGGGACTCTATGAGCTGTCCCAGGCCTAAGGTGTAGATGGAGAAGAGCAGAGGTCCTAGGACTGAACCTTGGGGGACACCGACAGATAGGGGGCGAGATGAGGAGGTAGTGCATGAGTGGGAGACACTGAATGTCCTGCCTGTTAGGTATGAGCAGTTCCAGGATAGGGTCAAGTCTGTGATGCTGAGAGATGAGAGAGTTTGTAGTAAGAGGGAATGGTCCACTGTGTTGAAGGCAGATGACAGGTCTAGGAGGAGGGGGACGGAGTAGTGTCGGTTAGATTTGGCAGTTAGTAGGTCGTTGGTGACTTTAGTCAGTGCCGTTTCAGTAGAATGGTGCAATCGGAAACCAGATTGTAAGCGGTTGAAGAGGGAGCAGGAGGAGAGGTGGGAGGACAGTTCAGAATGGACATGTTGTTCCAGTAGTTTTGAGGCATAGGGGAGATGTGATATGGGGCGATAGCTAGACAGAGAGGATGGGTCAAGGGAGGGCTTTTTGAGGATGGGTGTGATAGAGGCATGTTTGAAGCATGAGGGGAAGACACCAGTTGTTAGTGACAGGTTAAAGAGGTGGGCTAGGGTTGGGATGAAGATAGTGGTAAGCTTTGGGATGAGGTGGGACGGGATTGGGTCAAGCTTACAGGTGGTGAGGTGTGATTTTGAGAGTAAAGAGGAAAGTTGATCTTCCGTAATGGTGGAGAAGGTGGTTTTGAAGGAGGAGGGTTGAGTAGGTGTGGGGAGGGGCTGTGGGGGCTTTAGGCAAAAGCTTTGTCTGATGATGTCAACCTTCTGCTTGAAGAATGAGGCAAAGTCTTCGGCTGAAATAAGAGGAGAGGGAGGAGGCACTGGGGAACGGAGGAGAGAATTGAAGGTGTTGAATAGTTGTTTGGGGTTGTGAGACAGGGAGGATATGAGGGATGCGAAGTATGTTTCTTTTGTGAAGTATTATCTTCAGCATGCTCGGGCTTTACGTTTTTGACTTGCCCCCCTGGGCCGTGGGGTACCCAGAACCGCGCCTTCTGGTGTACGCTGCTGATGGGGGTAGTAGTGGCAACCCGATCCCGTGGCTCAGGGTGGTCAGACCAAAAGGTGGCAGTCTATTTATCAGTGTTTTGAATGTCCAACTACGCCACCCATTGATTGCGTTCAGAGATAACCGCCGCTGCAAGGCAGACCACTGCGGCTGGTGTTGGTGTGCAGCACAGGGATAGGATAACTCCCCACGGGAAGAGTGTAGCCTCAGGGCAGTGTAGGTGGATGCTGGGGGTGATGGTGCAGGCGCAGCAAAGATCACACTGAGTCCAATGGTGCAGTCCAGGGTTTTTACTCACAGTTGTTATCCAAGTCACTTCTGTCAGCAATGACTGCCCAAGTTGTGCTGCGTTCACCAGGTGAGAAGCTCGGTCAACCCCCAGGCAATTCAGGAGTATGGCACAGGACCCCCTTCTGTCCTTTCTCTGGCCTCTCGTGCCCCACTAGTGACCAAACTTCTGTCCAGCTACCGCGGACCGTGTCGGGTAAGCATTGGCCTCCGCTTCCCGCTATCCTATATGGCGCCTTCCTAGCAGGTTTGGCGGGGGGTCGCACCAATAAATGATCACGATCTCCGGTTCTTGGCTGAGGGATGATTTACCAACTTGGGAATCCGGTACCCTTCCACAGCCTGACCCTTCACCCGATATAACACGGGTTTGCAACGGTTGCTGTCCGTTCTGCTCTCTTAGGGTCCCTTCTGCCTTCTTGTTTCTGGAGCCTTTCTACTCCTCTGTCTCTTCTCCTTCCTTCCTTCTCCTTCTTCTCTTCTCCTCTCTGGCCCCGGCCTTCTCTCTAGGCCTGCCTCGTGGAGCTGAGCTCAGGCTGAGCTGCGGCTCCCTGTCAGCTCTGACTGAACTACTGTTATGATCTGCTACAGAAACTAAGGAAAGGCAGGAGATCTGTCCCTACAATAGAACTAAACTAGATCCCTACGATGTAACGGGGAACCTGATCCTGCGATCAGACCCGCTAAAGTCCTCGGCTAGTCTGAACGCAGACCTATAGATGTGGGGGAGGGATCCCTACAAGATCTAGGGACTGGGATAAGTTGGACACCTCCTAGCAGAAATAGTAGCAGTCAAAGACAAACACACAACAAAAAGCATAGAGGTCAGAAGACCTAGCAAAACTAACAGAGAACGGCAATAGAGCAACAAGCTAGCTCAACAGTAGTAAATACAAATGAAGTCCAGCAAAGCCAGGAGGGCGGAGCCGGATAAAAAAGGCAAAAATGGTCATGTGACCAGCAAACTAAAAAAAACCTAACAGGAGAGTTGTAACAGTACCCCCTCTTCTAAGAGGATCCTCCGGATCCCCTAGGCCCAGGCTTACCAGGAAACCTCCTGTGAAATGCTCGGACCAGTCTGGGGGCAGAAACATCATCCGCCCTCACCCATGAGTTATCCTCAGGTCTGAAACCCTTCCAAGCGACGAGATACTGCAAACTCCCTCTATACCGTCTAGAATTTAGGATGCGGGAAATCTCATATTCCCCGTCCTCCACCACCGGAGGAACAGTGGCAGAGGCGTCACCATCCGACACATCAGCTTTTTTCAACAGAGAAACATGAAACACCGGATTAATCCTCCAGGACGTAGGAACCTCCAGCCTAACAGCAGATTGGTTAACTATCTGAAGTACCTGAAAGGGCCCTACGAACTTGGGACCCAATTTTTTAGAAGGAATCCTCAATCGCAGATTCTTAGAGGACAACCAAACCATGTCACCAACAGCAAACAAAACCTCTTGCCATTTCCTATCAAAGTACCTCTTAGATTTTTTGTTAGCCTCCTGAAGATTACCACGCACATCCGTCCAAACTCTCTCCAAATCACCGGAAAAACTCTCCTCCTCAGGCACAGCCGAAACTAATTTGGAAAATGACCCAAAAGACGGATGTCTCCCAGAACAACAAAAAAAAGGCGAACACCCAGCAGAAGAGGATGTATGGTTGTTAAGAGCAAATTCAGCAAGTGGCAGAAACTCAGACCACCCCTCTTGATTGTCTGCCACAAAACAACGCAAGAACTGCTCAACATCCTGGTTCTTCCTTTCTGTCTGGCCATTAGACTCAGGATGATATCCGGATGAAAACGACAAATGAACTCCCAACCTGTCACAAAAGGCACGCCAAAAACCAGCCACGAACTGAGGTCCCCTATCAGAAACAGTCAGTAGGAACACCATGTAGTCTGACAATCCCCTTGACAAAGGCCTTAGCGAGTGTCTTAGCGCAAGACAGTTTGATGAAGGGAACCAAGTGACACATCTTGCTAAAACGGTCCACGACCACCCAGATGACCGTGAAACCTTCAGAGGGAGGAAGGTCAGTAATAAAGTCCATAGCCAGATGTGTCCAAGGTGCACTAGGAACCTCCAGAGGGCAAAGCAACCCCGCAGCAGGAGCATGCGAAGACTTGGATCTTGCACACACAGTACATTGGCGCACCCACTTAATGACTTCCTTCTGCCATCCAGGCCACCAAAAACTGCGACCCACAAGTCTCTTGGTCTCAGAAATTCCTGGATGACCTGCCAGCCGAGACTCATGACACTCAACAAACAAATCTCTCCTAAAGGTCCTAGGCACAAACAACCTCCCATGGGGAGTGTTAGATGGGGCATTCTCCTGTGCTTTAAGAATCTCATCCTCCAAAACGGAGTCCAAAGCAGCAATCACAACACCTTCTTGTAAAATGGTCTCCTCCTCCTCCTCAACACCGACCATGGGAGAAAAGCTGCGAGACAAAGCATCCGCTTTAACATTCTTGGTACCCGGGATGTAAGTAACGGAAAAATTAAACCGCGAGAAAAAAAGTGCCCACCTAGCCTGACGGGCATTCAAGCGCTTGGCAGCATCAAGATAGATCAGATTTTTATGATCAGTGAAAACCTGAACGGGAAATTCAGCACCTTCCAAGAGGTGACGCCAGTGTTCAAATGCGAGTTTAATCGCCAGCAATTCCCGATTACCAATATCGTAATTAAGTTCAGTCTCGGAAAATTTTTTTGAAAAAAAGGCACAGGGATGTACTCCATCTTTGTTTTCCTGAGACAACACCGCACCAACCCCCACCGAAGAAGCATCAACCTCAACCAAAAACGGCTTAGTCACATCAGGCTGCATAAGGATGGGAGCAGAGGTGACCTCTCCTTTAAAAACACAAAAGCTTCAATGGCCTCAGAAGTCCACTGAACCGCATTAGCACCTTTCCTGGTGAGATCGGTCAGCGATTTGACAATAATAGAAAATTTTTTTATGAATTTTCTGTAATAATTGGCGAAACCCAAAAACCTCTGTATCGATTTCAAACCAATAGGCCTAGGCCATTCCTGTACAGCCTGAACTTTAACCGGGTCCATCTCAAAACCTTCACTGGAGACAATGTAGCCCAAAAAACTAATTCTCTGTACAGTGAACTCACATTTCTCCAGCTTAGCAAAAAGCGAATTGTCCATTAATAACTGTAATACCTCACGTACGCTCCGCCAATGAGACTCCAGATCCGGCGAATAAATCAAAATGTCATCCAAATACACAACCACATCTTTGCCGATTAAAGGTCTAAGGATATCATTAATAAGATTCTGAAAAAATGCAGGAGCATTGGTGAGACCAAAAGACATAACCAGATTCTCAAAATGACCCACAGGAGTGTTAAAAGCAGTCTTCCATTCATCACCCTCCTTCATGCGCAACAAATTGTATGCCCCCCGGAGATCAATTTTAGAGAACCACTTGGCCCCCATTAACTGGTTAAATAAATCAGGAATCAATGGCAGTGGGTAAGGATTGCGTACAGTAATTTTATTAATCTCACGAAAGTCCAGACAAGGACGTAAACCGCCATCTTTTTTTTTTACAAAAAAAAAACCAACAGCCACAGGAGACTTGGAAGGCCTAATGTGACCAGCGGCCAAGCTTGTCTGTATGCATTCCTCCAAAGCCTTTCTCTCAGGAATAGTAAGATTAAATAAACGACTCTTAGGAAGAGTCGCTCCAGGGACAAATTCAATGGTAGAATCATAGTTTCTATGGGGAGGCAAAACCTGCGACTCCTCCTCAGAAAAAACTCTCCAAAAATCCTGAATAAGTACAGGCAATTCCCCTTTATCCACAGCAGCAATGCGCCCGTTACAACACTTGTCATAACACTTAGGGCTCCAGGACTTAATTTCATTGGTAGACCAATCCAGTACAGGATTGTGCAATTTTAACCAGGGTAACCCCAATATTACTGGAGAAGGCAAATTATCCAATACCACCAAATCCAAATTCTCTTGATGAATACCATTAATAGTGAGGGGAAATTCACAGACCTTGTGAGTAACACTCTTCAAGGGAGAGCCATCGACAGAAACCACAGCAATAGGTGATGACAAAGTTTTAGGTTCTAATCTAAGTTTTTCCAAGAATCCCCCATCAATCACATTCAGAGTAGATCCACAATCCACAAATACCCGAAATTCAATTAATTCATCCTGAGCAGCAGTAGTGGCAGATAGGAATACCCCCTTAGAATTTAAACAGGCAATACGGGCATGACTGACCATTTTTTTTTCTTTCTTCATACAAAGCACACAGCCCTTAATAAGATGACCAGAATTTCCGCAATAGAAACACAAGCCTTCAGAAAGTCGGCGGTCCTTTTCCTGAGAGCGGAGCACCATTGCCCCAATTTCCATCGGCTCTCCATTGTCAGCACAGAACCTCTCAGGACTCGAAGCTGACATAGCAGAGGATTGGCTCTCATTAACCCTTGCACGCAGTCTCCTGTCCACCCGTATAGCTAATTGCATTGCCTCCTGCAAGTTTCCAGGTGTGGGATAAGCAATCAGTAAATGCTTAACCCTTTCACCTAGCCCTGCAAGAAACAAGCTTTTCAAAGCTGAATCGTTCCACCCCACCTGGGCAGACCACCGACGGAAGTGAGAACAATATTTTTCCACATTACCTGATCCCTGCCTCAAACGTCTTAATTCAGACTCAGCAGATGAGACACGATCAGGATCATCGTACAACAAACCCAAAGCAGAAAAAAAACTATCCACTGAACTAAAGCACGGATCACTAGGTTGGAGAGAGAAGGCCCATCCCTGAGGATCTTTGCGCAAAAGTGACATTATGAACCCTATGCGCTGTGATTCATCACCAGAGGATCCGGGTCTCAAACGAAAATATAATAGACAAGCATTTTTAAAAGAAAAAAAATCTTGTTGTTCGCCAAAAAATAGATCAGGCAGACGTACCTTTGGTTCCACAAAATGCGCTCCAGGGCAGCTACTCATGTGTTGCTGGAGCTTGGTCACCTCAAGAGAGAGTCCCTGCAAGTGTTGAGCCAAATCTTGCACCGAGATCATGTTGGAAAACTGGAGGTCTTTCCCCAGAGAAAATTCTTTCCCTTTTTTTTTTTTTTTTATGGCTGGACTTACTGTTATGATCTGCTACAGAAACTAAGGAAAGGTAGGAGATCTGTCCCTACAATAGAACTAAACTAGATCCCTACGATGTAACGGGGAACCTGATCCTGCGATCAGACCCGCTAAAGTCCTCGGCTAGTCTGAACGCAGACCTATAGATGTGGGGGAGGGATCCCTACAAGATCTAGGGACTGGGATAAGTTGGACACCTCCTAGCAGAAATAGTAGCAGTCAAAGACAAACACACAACAAAAAGCAAAGAGGTCTGAAGACCTAGCAAAACTAACAGAGAACGGCAATAGAGCACCAAGCTAGCTCAACAGTAGTAAATACAAATGAAGTCCAGCAAAGCCAGGAGGGCAGAGCCGGATAAAAAAGGAAAAAATGGTCATGTGACCAGCAAACTAAAAAAAACCTAACAGGAGAGTTGTAACAACTACTCTCTACTTCTTTTCTCTCTACTCTCAACAAGATGGCTCCCACCTTTTATCTGCTTCTCTGTGTCTGAGCTCAGGTGACCTGCACCCAATGAGCTCCTTCCTGTGCTCCAGAAACTGTCCCCTTTTGCTCCCACACCACTGGGTTCTCTCCTCCCTCCCCACTCCAGCCAGGGACATAGTCAGTTGTGCCTGCAATATGGGAGCACCGGCGAGCTGTCCCCCGGAAATGGGGAGTGTATGTGTGTGCAGCTAACTGAGCCCTGGTCCACACTCCATCCTTACCTGGAAGTGGAATATCACACCTCTGGTTGAGGTGCAATACCCCTGAAGCAACTGAACCCTCAGGGCGCTACATTTCCGTAGCTCCGTGAACATGATTTGCGACTGTTTGACAGCTTTAATACATATGTGGAATGCTGGAAAAACAGGCATTCCTCACATGTATTAAAGCTGTCAAACAGTCGCAAATCACGTTCCCAGAGTGACGAAAACTTAAAGCCCGAGCACACAGAAGATAATAGGTGCTCGCCTGAGCATGCTCGTAAATCTCGAGCAATGAGCATGCTCGATCATCACTACTTGCTATGTGTAGCACAAGTGATCAGACGATGGCAGCTTCAACTCTCCCAAGGAGACTATTAAAGCAGGTAAAAAGTAAAAAAAATGTTTTAAAAAATATTTAAAAAATGTAACAGTTCAAATCACCCTCCTTTTGCCCCATTCAAAATAAAACAATTAAAAATAAAAAATACACATATTTGGTATCGGCGAGTTCAGAATCACCCGATCTGTCAAAATATAAAGAGAATTAATCAGATCGGTAATGAGTAAAAAAAACAAAACTGTAGAATTTTGGTTGCTGCAACATTGCAATAAAACGAAATAACGGGCAATAAAACATCGTATCTACCCCAAAATGGCATCAATAAAAACGTCAGCTCAGCGCGCAAGAAATAAGCCCTCACCCGGCCCCAGATCCCAAAAAAGTAGATTCCATGGGTCTTGGAAAATGGCTCCATTATTTTTTTTTTTACAAACTTTGGAATTTTTTTTCACCACTTAAATAAAAAAGAACCTATACATGTTTGGTGTCTACAAACTCGTAATGACACGGAGAATCATAATGGCAGGTCACTTTTAGCATTTACTGAATATGTTAAAAAAAACAATTGTCAAATTGCACTTTTTTTGCAATTTCACCACACTTGGAATTTTTTTCCCGTTTTCCAGTACACAATATGGTAAAATCAATGGTGTCGTTCAAAAGTACAACTCGTCCGCGAGAAACAAGCCCTCACACGGCCATATTGACTGAAAAAAAAAGTTATGGCTCTGGGTAGAAGGGGATCAAAAAATGAAAATGCAAAAACAAAAAATCCCAGGATGGTAAAGGGGTTAAATGAGCAATGTATATATGTGATTTGTTTTTTGAAATCTATGTCTTAATCCACAGTTTTTAATACACCGTATTTTACAGACCATAAGGCTTTAGAGGAGGAAAATAGAAAAAAAATGTGAAGAAAAAAATGTCATGCCGCATTGTTATGGGGAAGGGTCTCCTGCTGGCACTGTTTATGGCCCCCACACGCCGATGTCAGCTGCCGGAATATTCACTGCTCCCCATGCCCGGGGGTGTGGAGAAAGTTTTAAGAAAATTATACAAACAACCTTTTCACCTATCTAGATTAGTGCCCTTATGGGAAAATCCTAGATTTATTCAGGGTAAACAGAACAAGCTTTGTAAGCAATGGAACCAGAAAGGGATTTATTAAATGATAATGAAGGAAGGCTGCTCACCTGGCAGGAATTCTAAGGGATGTATGATATGGGAGATCATCAATGTCTACAGTACCACCAAACAGTTACTTTCTACAGCTCTATGGTGAGAGATTTCGGGAAGGTGGAAAGGAGGGGTGATTTTGGCATATTGATGTGGTCTAGCTCATGGGTAAATTCCCTATCCACAATATACCAAAGGATTAAGAGACAAATTCTGCACACTGCGGTACCTGATTTATTTATTCATTGGAGTATAGCGCTAAATGACACTTAGAGAGATGGTAAACTTTTGACGGGCTTGGATAAAGTAAAAATAGCAATGAACAATGGAGAGAAATGCAGAACAAACTGATTCATAATGCCATTTATGCTTTCAATTTTTCCTACAAAGATGCTTCATCACATTATTTATGAAAATGCCCAAAATGTAACCTAAAACCAATTTATTTGATAGCATCAGGCGATGCCCTTCCACCCAAATGGTGTGGGAAGAGACCCTTCTCTATTTAGATAATGTTTGGAGAATTAAAGTCCCACAGTCTCCTCGGGCATGTTTATTTCATCATATTGTAACAGAACATCGGGAGGATGGGGACAGCGTTCTGTCTATACAGATAATACATGTAGTTCTATTGGTGGTTAAAAAATGTATACTTAGATATTGGTTGAAGAACGAGACACCTCAATTATCTGAAATAATCAAAACTCTGAAAACCTTATTAGTTTATGACAAACTTGAGTAAGAAAGACAAAAAGAAAAGTCGACGACAGCGTTTTTTCACAAACTGAGATCTTTTAATGAATATAGCAATACACAATCTGATATGTCACAGCTGATGAAAGTATTCTGACACACATCCTGGTATCATACGGAGGAACATAGGGGGACAACAGGATTACTTAAAGTCTAATGGATTCACTTATTTTTACATCTATTCATATAAGGATTTTGGAAAAGTGTTTTTTTGTTGTTTTGCATGCAGAGTTAAAAATTGAATCTGTTAAAATTGTGAAAAAAAAATGATTGGATGGATTTCACACTTATTTATAAAGATGCGGTCTGTGTTGGTAAATGTCATGGAGATTCTAGGATTATAACATGATTTGTTTGTCTATTTTGTCTCATTAAATAAAGTTTGTTTAAAAAAAAAAAAGATGAGAACACTAGATTCCATCATGACATCATAATTAACCATCACTACTTACAGAAGTGTTTACACCCATGTAGTCACTTTGACATTCCGGTGTCATTGCTGTCAGTGAGAAGCTACATAGCTAATCTTATACTGATTGCGCTTGGATTTACTTTGGATTTACTTGAAATGTCTGAAATTCCTTCAGACAGACTTCAGGTGTTAGCACTGCTCCAGGGGATTCTTACCACCTACGCCACTGACATTGTGCTACCACTACCCGATGGCGTCCTCAGCTTCACTTACCGGCTGGTTATGAATCTTGTGATAGACTGCCTGACCAAATACCACAAAGGTCGTATTAGCTCAGAATATCTTGAGCATTTACAGCAAAACATCTGGACACTCGTACAGCAGGTAAATAGCAGACAATCTGCACAAATCTTATAATAATAATAAAGAAGAGTTGTAGCTTTGAGTGGCTCCATTCTTTTTACCATAAAATATACAGTAGTTTTTTGGGGGTTTTGTTTTTACGGTGTTTGTTATGCAGTGAAAATGACCTGGAAAAATGATTTTCCAAGTCAGTCCGATTAAGGCGATACCGAATATGCAAAGAAAATTCAGAATATTGCGAAAACATTTTTTTGCTTTGTGTCGCTAAATTCTGAGACCAGTAACATTTCTTATTTTTCTGTTGATGGGGCCCAGTGAAGACTTGTTTTTTTAACGCTGTATGATATGGAGGAGAGGAAGGAGGATTTAAAAGGCGGTGCTTGATAAATAGAGGGTTTGGGGAGATATGATTTTTAATTGTCACAGGCCGATTTACATAAACAGTCATGTGTCTTACTTACACGCCCTAGGTGTGGAGGGTGGACGTGGAGATATAAAGGGAACCTGTCGCCTAAAATAATGCTATTAACCTGCAGGTTAATAGCGTTCTGACACCATGCAGCCGCCACACTGAAATAAACTGTATCCCCCCTGGCAGCCTCGCTCTTTCAGTCATATCGGTGGCGCCGGCAGGCTTTCAGTCACCGTTCTCTGCATAGTGAGCGGCGGCTGTAACCGCACCCGGCACTGACAAACAGCCGGTGCTAATATGGCCGCACAGTGTCAGAATGCTACTAACCTGCATATCAACTCCATATCTGCAGGTTAATAGCATTACTTTACATGACAGGTTCCCTTTAGAGGTTTACAAATGACCGGATCCCTCGTCAGCTGTCATGTAGTATTTGTAGTGCCGATATCAGGAGTAACATGGCGACATAAATGGCTTCCTCCATTCTGCACTTTCTCTCATGATTTTCCTTTCTTGTTTATTTCCATCTCTATAGGCTGAAGAAAAATCCCATAGTGGAGAATTGGCCTTTATTAAACAACTGGCCCAGAATGTCCTGCTTGTACTGGAGTATCCGGCCTACTCCCTGGAGCGCCTGGTAAGGAGCCATCGTCTTCTATATCTCATGTCCTTGTTGTCTGATCTTCTCCAGATTACCGTCATATAGCGGAAACTCAGATTTATGGTGGTAGAGGCCTCCCTGTCTGCTCCAGGCAGACACAGGACATTTTATGGCCGCCTGTCTCTGCAGCTCTATCATCTGTGAGGCCAGTCTGTACTCAGCGGTGCGGAGTTAGTATTTCCGCTTCTGTCTCTCTTGATCATCACAATCTTCCTTCTTATAAATGCTACAGTCCTGATAGAAGATATTAGAGATCAGTTGTAGATACAAGTCCCTTATACAACCCCTGGCAAAAATTATGGAATCACCGGGCTCGGAGGATGTTCATTCAGTTGTTTAATGTTGTTGAAAAAAAAGCAAATAACAGACATGGCACAAAACTAAAGTCATTTCAAATGGCAACTTTAGGGCTTTAAGATACACTAAAAGAAATCAAGATTAAAAATGTGGTACTCAGCAAGGGTAATTTTTTTCATACCAAGCAGAGGGAAAAAAATATAGAATCACTCAATTCTGAGGAAAAAATTATGGAATCATGAAAAACAAACACACAAAAGTACACTACAATACATCACTAGTATTTCGTTGCACCACCTCTGGCTTTAATAACAGCTTGAAGTCTCTGAGGCATGGACTTAATGAGTGACAAACAGTACTCTTCATCAATCTGGCTCCAACTTTCTCTGATTGCTGTTGCCAGATCAGCTTTGCAGGTTGGAGCTTTGTCATGCACCATTTGCTTCAACGTCCACCAAAGATTTTCAATTGGATTCAGATCCGGACTATTTGCAGGCCATGACATTGACCTTATGTGTCTTCTTTCAAGGAATGTTTTCACAGATTTTGCTCTATGGCAGGATGCATTATCATCTTGAAAAATGATGTCATCATCTCCAAACATCGTTTCAATTGATGGGATAAGAAGACTGTCCAAAATATCAATGTAAACTTGCGCATTTATTGAAGATGTAATGACAGCCATCTCCCCAGTGCCTTTACCTGACATGCAGCCTCATATCATCAATGACTGTGGAAATTTGCATGTTCTCTTCATGCAGTCATCTTTATAAATCTCATTGGAACGGCACCAAACAAAAGTTCTAGCATCATCACCTTGCCCAATGCAGATTCGCGATTCATCACTGAATATGACTTTCATCCAGTCATCCACAGTCCACAATTGCTTTTCCTTAGCCCATTGTAACCTTGTTTTTTTTGTGTTTAGGTGTTAATGATGGCTTATGTTTAGCTTTTCTGTATGTAAATCCCATTTCCTTTAGGCGGTTTCTTACAGACCGGTCACAGATATTGACTCCAGTTTCCTCCAATTCATTCCTCATTTGTTTTGTTGAGCATTTCCTGTTTGAAGACATATTGGATTAAGTTTCCAGTCTTGATGCTTTGATGTCTTCCTTGGGCAACATTGTGTGATGATTTACCTTCTTTTAAGAGTTTGATAATCCTCGAATTTGTTTCAATTGACATCTCTCGTGTTGGAGCCATGAGTCATGTCAGTCCACTTGGTGCAACAGCTCTCCAAGGTGTGATCACTCCTTTTTAGATGCAGACTAACTAGCAGATCTAATTTGATGCAGGTGTTAGTCTGGAAATGGAAATTTACAGTGTGATTCCATAATTTTTTCTTCAGAATTTAGTGATTCCATAATTTTTTTCCCTCTGCTTGGTCTAAAATAAATTACCCTTACTGAGTGCCTCATTTTTAATATTGATTTCTTTTAGTGTTTCTTAAAGCCCTAAAGTTGCCATTGGAAATGACTTTAGTTTTGTGCCATGTCCGTGATCTGTTTTTTTTCAACAACATTAAACAACTGAATGAACATCCTCCAAGCCCAGTGATTCCATAATTTTTGCCAGGGGTTGTATATTAATGTGGATTTACTGGGGGGGGAGGCTTTGTACAGTTCGTCCAATACTGAAATTATCCAGGAAATCCAATGTTTAGTCCTTCCTGTCTATTGTATGTGGTAATGTAGTATTTGTGAAATGTTATATTAATTGTATATATCATATCCATCAGGAAACATCTGAAGGCGACTCCAAAGAGGGGCAAAACGGAAATATTGCTGACCCTGATATCAGTCAGCCGGGGCCGAACCCTGATCTGATGGAAGGTAAGCCGGTCATCTAATATTCTACATACAAATATCAAGTTATAGAGAACGACAGAGAACATGGAGATTTACTCTTCATCCAATGTATGAGGCCGCTGGCGGCTCATGAGCCCCCATGGACTATAATGGAGGGGGTCACAAATGTACAAAGAGGCTCATTGGTCCCCAATCATGTAATTGTTGAGGATTCGGTCAGATCCTGAGCAATGACACGTTCATAGTACAGTATATATATATAGATATGCCATAAATATATACAGTGTGTCCAGAATATCCTTATATCTAGTATATTCCATGTAAAGCGGTCTTATCATTTCCATTATTATATGGATGTGTTATATAAGTGGTGATATAGACTAATACATGTCGTCTCTTCATTATTTTATCATTATTATAGGAATAACTGTGCCGACAAATACTGATGGTGGAACATCTGAGCCACCAGAGATCATCCAGGAATCTGCCAGTGTAAGTATCATGGGACGTCTGTATATCATCAGATGACGGGTGGGAATTACACATCCCATATGGCAATGGGATATCTCTGCTCTTATGTAGATCAGACCTATTATGTGTGACGTTGGTGTTATTATTCTGTCTCCTCCATGTGATGTCCCTTATCCTCCCCTGCAGTACAATGATTTATGTGTATGGGTAATATCCACTTATAATATAATAGTGTCTGTGGGGGGTCCGGCTTTTATCACGTCCTCTACTTCGGTTGCAGTGTAATCAGGGGGGATATAATATAGACGGGAGATCTGGAGCTTTTATCCTCCTGCAGCTTCGTTGTCTTAATGTCATTTCTTATTCCTTTTAGGCCTTGATCGGATCAGTGAATCCTTGTAAGGACGACTTTAATCCTATCAAACTGATCAGCTGTGGAGGATTTGGGTGAGCTTTACTTGGTATAATATTTATTTCTCAGGGCTCCTTATGACGATGCCTATATCTCTACGTCCTGCCCGTGCAATGCTACCATAGAGAAATTATGGTTCCACATCACTGTCCACATCTAATTGTCTCTCTTCAGGTCAGTTAGGATGTGACGTGGATGAGGACTTTCCATAGGTGATCATTTATGGAGTGTTATTTTATGGATTTCTAGTGATGGCCACACATCTAGTATTAACCATTAGTACAGGAGATCACTTGATCAGGTCTATGGATGGACTGTTAGTAAGAATTCATAATAAATCATGGATTTTCTTCCTCCTCAGATCCGTCCACCTAGTTCGCCATACAGACACAAACAAGATATGTGCTATGAAGAAAATGGACAAGCAGAACCTGAGAAAGCCAAAGACCCTTAAATGGGCCTTTCAGGAGAGGGACATCTCTACATTCGCTGATTGTCCCTTTGTGGCCTCCATGTTCTGCTCCTTTCCTACTAAACTTCATCTGTGTATGGTCATGGAGTATGCACCAGGTAGGACACATCCATTGTATTTATATCCAGCCCACGTCTGCCTAATCCTAGCACCTTATATATAACCTGAACATGTCCACATGGACGGTTACATGTCCACACCGCATTTACTATAATGTTACTAAGATGCCTTGTGTGTCCTCACTGAGCATGGCGGCAATATCTGCTATGGAGGAAAGGAAGATTTCTCTGTATTTGAACAGTTTTTATAGATGAGAATTTTTCACAGAGAAATAAATGAGAGGCTTGTAGATGAGGCCTGGCTCTGTCTCTATGTACAGGGTTCCTCTGCAGTATACGCTCTACATTACACAGTGTATCTCTATATATACCATCCTGTCCCAATATCTCCGCTTGTTTCATATTCACACTCATCATGTGTAATTTACTCTGTAACAGACCCTCACCTGTCATATTTGCTTTTTCCTGTAGGAGGAGACTGTGGCAATCTTCTACAGCACAGGGGTCCTTTACCTATCACCTTGGCCCGTCTGTACATTGCAGAAACAGTCCTTGCTGTGGAATATCTGCACAGCTATGGTGTGGTGCACAGAGACCTGAAGCCTGTAAAGTAAGTGACCCTTGAGCTATAATAAAGGGGATGAAAGTTAGTTTGTTATACAGTCTATGGGTTATTACTTGGGGCTGACAACATCTTTTCTTTTACAGCCTCCTGATAACATCAACAGGACATATTAAAGTGACCGATTTTGGAGTTTCAAAACTTGGCCTCATGAGACCAACATCAAACATCTATAAGGCTCCAACTAAGGACATCACCAAAGAGTTCCGTGATAAAGAGGTCGGCTTTACTTACAGGATCTTCTACTTTACATATCTCATCTCTTTCTCCTTCTCTGATCATTTCTCATCACATTTCCACTGATGTTATTTGTCTTATGTATTGATCATCATCATCTCATTCTTCTGTTGCTTTCCAGACTGCTGGCACGTCTAGTTACATGGCCCCAGAAGTTATCCTAAGGAAAGGCTATGGAAGACCTGTTGACTGGTGGTCAGTAGGCATCATCCTATATGAATTTCTCTTTGGATATACACCATTTTATAGGGCTTCCCAAAAGGAGAAATTACGCAGTATCCTCAGTGGTAAGTAAAATAATCTGACTGCTTGTCATGTCGCTGTTATTTGGTTTGATTTGTTCCTTGGTTCAGTTTCTAGCTTTTTTAAGGAAAATGCTTTTTTATGTAAATAAATGAAGAGGTTTTATTTCCTGTAATATTTTCTTTTTATATCACAGATGACATTGTTTGGAGATGTAATTCCTTTCCTCCACCAAATGCTCGGGGCATCATCACTCAGCTACTCAGAAAAAATCCAGAACAAAGACTTGGGACAGGTAATATGATAATAGTATTAATAATGACTTATTACACCTCTGGGCAAATGAAGGTGTCCATGAGGATGAGCACTGAAGGTCTCTACCAACGTGTCCATTCCCCATTCTTCATGCTCTAATGTTCAGTACATTTCCTTCATGTTGACTCTTTTAAATCTCCAGTTCAGATTAACATAAACTGTATAGATACGGAGTAGTTTCTCTGACAATAACTGTATCGAATTTTTTCTTGTCTTCCTTTTGCAGGAGGGGCACACGAGATCAAAATTCATCCATTTCTGCGTGCCTTAAACTTTAACAACCTTCTAAGTCAGAAGCCTCTGTTCGTTCCTGATCTAAAATCAGATGAGGACACCCGCTATTTTAGCAGTAAGTAAAATGAGACGTTATCGGCAGAAAACTGCTGAGTGTCTTTTCTTTCATTATGTGTGACAATCAGTTCCCATCATAATGAGTAATAACATGGTGACTGTCTGACCGGCTCTTATACTAATAATTTCTCATAACACTTTTACTTTTCAGATCGCTCTGTGGGTTATAAATTTAGGAATTCAGATGATGGGGACACAAGTGAGGACAATGACTGTCCAGAAATCAAAAACTTTGAATCATCTTCTCAAAGGTTTTCCAAAGTAAGTATGTCTAAAGCATGTAGGTCAATAAAATGAATAAAACCTATGATTAGAAAAAAAGTTTAAAAATATATCTATTTATATTTTATATTTCTTTGTGTTTTTTTAGCTATATACCACCAGTACCAAGATGGTGACCATTGAAGAACCTATGTCACCTCCAGAGTGTACCCCTGAGAACAACAAAAAACACCCAGACTTGTGAGTAGATTATTATTATTATGAGATTTACCTCTGATATATGCTCAGACACGAGTAACACAAATCTAAATCCAGCATCCACCACCCCATGATAACTGATTGCTGTGGATCTGGCTTGTGATTACACAGCAATATCAGTTGATCATTGCAACGAGCCATTCATTCCCAGCTCTTTATAGGCCAATATTACTAGTTAGACTCCATTCTTGCTGGTAGAATGGGGTCCTGAGCAGAGTATCCCCTTTATGATGTCCCAAATGGCCTTACAGGCAGGTGTTCTTCCTTTTTGTATTGTTTTCACTTGTAATTTACTTGACTTTCTTCTACCAAACAGGCAGAAAGAATCTCCCCCTTCCAAAACTGATGATGGTGACAATCAGTGTGTCACTGCTAAAAAGTGTGAGTCATCCTCGCCCTCATTGTCAGGTATGTACAGATTTATAGACCATCCCATTATAGGCTATGATAGAAAAGTGTAATGTGAATCTGCACATGAAGGCTCAGATAATGACATACTTTATTCCCGCTGCCCCTGAGTATTCAATTTTTTGTTTTGGTAAAATCCACCATACGGTTCCAGAGTTACTGGCAGTTTTATTTAGTGCTCATTTTTATGGTCTTTACAAGGGGGTGGTGCTAACAGGATTATCTGGGGGGGGTGTCTTCAGCCTCTTCTTCAGTATTATAGCGTGGTAAAGACCATAAAAATGACCACTAAATAAAAAGGCCCCTGTCTGTGGAACTGTAAGGCGATGTGCTCACAATGCGTTTTTAATCGTTTCCGCAGCAGCAATTCCGCCGCAGAAACGCTTAAAAAACGCTTGGTAGAAGGCCTGCCATGTTCCCCAATGATAATCCGCATCTGCTGTGCACATGCTGCAGAAATTTCCGCTGCGGATTATCATTGAGGAAAAATCCGCAGCACTACCAATTATTTTGCAGAAGTCCTGCGTTTTCACCGCCATTGACTTGCATTGGAACGCATGGAATCCGCATCACTGCATCTGTACATGCGGAATCCATGTGTTTCAATGTGCGGATGGTACTCGGGTCTGGAGAAGAGGAGACTCTCCTCCAGACCCTCCCCCCCCCTACCATAGAACCTGTAAAAAAAAAAGAATAAAATAAAAAATAAATATTATACTTACCTTCTGATGGCCTCCGGTTCCTTGTCTCGGCTTGCCGGCTGCTCGCGGTAGACTAAAGGACCTGCGCTGACGTCATTTAGTCATGTGACGGGTCATGCGACCAATGATGTCGGCAGGTCCTTAAATCTACCGCGAGCTGCCGGCAAGCCAAGACAAGGACTCCGGGGGCATCAGAAGTTAAGTATATTTATTTTTTATTTTTTACCATTCTTTCGGTCACACTATATAAATCCATGCCGGTTGCATGAATTTATATAGTGTGACCAAGTTGTCAAGCACTTTCCAAGTGATGCTAAAATCGCTTGGAAAGTGCTTGACAATCCGCATGCGAAATCGCATGATCAAAACGCTTCACATCCGCATGTCCCTGGCAGGAAAAACGCATGTACAATCCGCATGTACAATCCGCATGTACAATCCGCATGTACAATCCGCATGCGTTTTTTGTGCCAGGGAGATGCAGAAATGCTCAGGAAAAAATCCGGAGCATTTCTGCATCGTGGGCACATAGCCTAAGGGGGATTTTAATAAAAACCAAAAACAGAGTCCTCAGGGGAGCAGGGGGAATAAAGTAAGAGTGAATTCTGGACACTTAAGACCTGGTGATGAGTCTTCTTTAATCTTACGCTTAAGTGTTATCTGACGGATTATATAAAAACACTTTGGTTGCTGCAAGTAATGTCATGTTAATAAGGGGGACACCACATGGCCGCACACAGAAAAGCTACAAGTGCATATTAACCAGTTTGAGTAACTCTATAAACATATAAAATGAATCTTTGAGGAGTTTATAATCAACATCTTTTTCTGACTTTTTATTAGAACCTCCAGTTCAGGAGAGAAAGAAATCTGCACTAAATCTGAGAAAACAGCAAAGAACAGATAAAGTGGAAGAGGGGGAAAGTAGTAGGCGAGGTAAGTGTGAGGATAACCTCCATGTTGTATGATGTCAGTGAGATAAGTCATGTGGAGCAGATGTCATCTGTCAGTGGTGGCATTGTCACATGTATGATGGCTGACAATGATCAAGCACCTCTGTATGGAGAAGATTCCTCTACCGGCCTCCCACAGAGACACTACAGTAGTGTCCTCTAATATGGAGTCCCATTACTTACATCAGTTTTACATCTTTTTTGTAGGTTCTATCTTCCGCCGGATGATATCATCCTGCCGGCGTGGATTATCCAGGGCTGCTCGCACTATCAGACAAAGCTGCATTTTTGCCCACTGTCACCAGGGCACCAGAAACATCTCAAGGGCAGAAAACCCTCACATCTAGTGCCCTGAAGAAAGTACAGCACATCCACCATCAATGCTGTACCTGCATGGAAAGAGTTGTACCATCTACTGTACCTGTGGCCGTCTGACCAGCAAGAAATATCTGCAAAAGTCAAAGGCCTCCAAGAACATCTTTTCAACCTTCCATGTAATTCTTAATTTAAAAAAAATAAATTGATTAATGTCCTTTTGAATTTAATTGAATATTACTGACATTTATGGCATATCAATGCTACACATGTTATATCCACCTCACGCTCTCCCTCTCCCCATTCATTGGGACCGCACGGGGTGAATGTTGGGTGTGACGCGGGGGGTGATCGCGCCCACAATCCAGCTGTCACGCCTCACTTGTCGTGACGTCAGCGCGGGGTCACGTGAAGCCTGTGAGCGGCGCTATCCTTGGCTGCAACGTAAGCTAATTACAAAAATCCTTAGGGGCCCCGTGGGGATACATTGTGGGGGTGGGGGGTAATCTAAAGTACTGGACAACTTCTTTAAGAAACATTTTTTTCCTGTATAATGACTTAAACCAAAATTTTATATTTTATTAACAAATAGGTAATTTCAGTGTAATTTATGAAGGAAAAAAAGAACTGCCAAAAATTAGGGATTCTGATACATCCTGTATTAGAATAAAGGAGGGTCTCATACACATTCTGGTCAAGTTGACATATAGTAGTACTTCTAGACTCATAAAGGCTATGCACTAAGTGCAAATCCTGCCAAAAAATGCAAGTAGGGTCATCCATACACCATGGAAGGCACCAACTGTAGTGCCTCATTCAAATATTGTGAACAAAGTATACACTGTGTGCAGAATTATTAGGCAAGTTGTATTTTAGAGGATTATTTTTATTATTGATCAACAACTATGTTCTCAATCAACCCAAAAGACTCTTAAATATCCAAGCTTAATATTTTTGGAAGTTGGAGTGGGGTGTTTTTAGATTTGGCTATCTTAGGAGGATATCTGTTTGTGCAGGTAACTATTACTGTGCAGAATTATTAGGCAACTTATTAAAAACCAAATATAATCCCATGTCACTTGTTTATTTTCACCAGGTAAACCAATATCAGTGCACAAAATACAGAAATAAACATTTCTGACATGCTAAAACAAAAACCAAAAAAATTAGTGATCAATATAGCCGCCTTTCTTTATGATGACACTCAGCAGCCTCCATCCACAGATTGCGTCAGTTACTTGACCTGTTTTCGATCAACATTGCGTGCAGCAGCCACCACAGTCTCCCAGACACTGTTCCGAGAGGTGTACTGTTTTCCCTCCCTGTAGATCTCCCATTTGGCCAACACACTTTTTGCAACCCTGTTGGCTATTTGACATGTAACGCTTGATTGTTCGCTGATCACGCTTCAAAAGTTTGGAAATTTCAAGACTGCTGCATCCCTCTGCAAGACATCTCACAATTTTGGACTTTTCAGAGCCCGTCAAACCTCTCTTTTGACCCATTTTGCCAAAGGAAAGGAAGTTGCCTAATGATTAAGCACACCTTCTATAGGGTGTTGATGTCATTAGTCAACACCCCGCCTCATAACAGAGATGCACATCACCAGATTTACTTAATTGGTAGTTGGCTCTCAAGCCTATGCAGCTTGGAGTAGGACAACATGTATAAAAAGTATCATGTGATCAAAATACTCATTTGCCTAATAATTCTGCACACAGTGTAGTTGTGGTACACCTACAATAGTGTTCAAACTAATAGCAGTGGGTTAAATAACATGAGTTAAGCACAAAACCTTTATACTAGTTTTTATTTCCATGCATTGGGAACATTGCACACTGTTTTCTAATTCTAAACATGAAGAGAAATGTATATAATTTTTAACTATTTTACAGAAAATAGCAAAAAATGAACAATGGGCTGTTCTAAAAAAATAGCAGTGTCTGCATTTGTCTTTACAAACTCAAAATATGTACTCTTTTTTAGGATTTGGCATTCCTGTGAATCATTAACCTAATACTTAGTTGTATACTCAGTTTTTAAGAACTGCTTCACATGTATGTTGCATAGAGTCAACCAACTTCTGGCACCTGTCAACTGTTATTCCAGCCCAGGATGCTTTGACTACATCCCACAATTTTTTGGCATCTGTTGGCTTTGCCTCAGAAACAGTATTTTTGATGTCACCCCACAAGTGTTCTATCGGATTAAGATCCGGTCATTGGGCTGGTCACTCCATAACCTCAATTATGTTGGACTGCAACCAATAATTTGATCGTTTACTGGTGTGTTTAGGGCAGTTGTCTTGTTGAAACACCCATTTCAAGGGCATATCCTCTTCAGCGTAAGGCAACATGACCTCTTCAAGTATTTTAATATATGCAAACTGGTCCATAATCTCTGGTATGCGGTAAATAGGTCCGGCACCATAGTAAGAGAAACGTGCCCATATCTTGATGCTTGCTCCACCATGCTTCACTGTCTTCAGAGTGTACTGTGGCTTGAATGCAGAGTTTAGGGGTCATCTGACAAACTGTCTGTGGCCCTTGGACCCGAAAAGAACAATTTTACTTTCATCAGTCCACAAAATGTTTCTCCACTTCTCTTTAGGCCAGTTGATGTGTTCTTTGACAAATTGTATCCGCTTCAGTACATGTCTTTTTTTAACAGTGGGACTTTGCGGGGACTTCTTGCTAAGAGATTAGCTTCACACAGGCATCTTCTTCTACAGTACTCACAGGTAACTTGAGACTGTCTTTGATCATCCTGGAGCTGATCATTGGCTGAACCTTTTCCATTCTGGATATTCTTCGATCCATTTGAATGGTAGTCTTCTGTTTTTTTCCACGTCTCTCTGGTTTCACTTTCCATTTTAAAGCATTGGAGATCATTATAGCTGAACAGCCTATCATAGTCTGCACTTCTATATAAGTTTTACCCTCTCCAAACAACTTTTTAATCAAAGTATGCTGTTCTTCTGAACAATGTCTCGAATGACCCATATTTCTCAGGCTTTCAAGGAGAAATGCATGTACAACATGTGCTGGCTTCATCCTTAAATAAGGGCCACCTGATTCACACCTGTGTCTTCACAGAATGATTGACCTCACTATTGAACTCCACACTGCTATTATTTTGAACACATCCCCTAACAATTAATTATTCGAATACACAGACTCATAAACATGCAGATCATGAATGCGGAATTTGTTGGTTTTCTTAGAATCTACTGCACCAACCGGTAAATTGTTTGACATGTGGTAATATAATCTAAACCAAAAACAGTGATTAATCTAATTAGTCATATTGGACTGCTATTATTTTGAATACTACTGTACATACTATGCACCTCCATTATGGCATCCATGCAGCAAAAAGGAGTCAAACAATTCTCCTGTGACTTTTCACACACAACACTAACAAGAATGGCAAATGCCTGTAGTGAATCGACCAACGTTTGTGGTATCAGACGCCTCTTACGCTTTTTCTCTTCCTCTTTTGCGTTGTCATGAGGGAGAAGAGAAAATATCCCGGCATAATGATCCCGCGAATACAGCACATAGCCTATCTAAACATTGTACACTTTTCCATCCTAATCACAACAATCCAATATCCATAACACCCACATATATACCAGAACTTACACAAAACAGATTTAAAGCCTAGAAAAATTGGAGTAGGACGCCCAACATGTCAAAAAAGGAACAAAAAATGAAGTATTAAAAACACTTTTATTAGTAGAAACATTAAAAAAAAATATATGTCTATATAACAATAGTAGAAAAGGTCGTGCAGGGTAGGAGATACACAAACAGCAGATACAGCAGTTTATACGTGGGTCCCCCAGGAGCAGGGTGAAACGAATCCCATCAATAGATAAATAGTTCATAGAGCAGGTAAAATGGTATATACTCAATGTAAACAGCTGTAGGGCATGTATACAAGCTCAGAATCTAGGTGGGAAGAGTACAATGAAATATAAAGGGAAACCACTGCTCAGAGTGGAGGGAAGAAGAATGACCAGAGCAGGAAAAAGGTGCAAAGTCAGAGACTCACCCATGGGGACTAAAGTAACCACGTCACCGTACTGCAGCCCCGATGCGCGTTTCGCGTGGCTTCCTCAGGGGGCTGTGGTTGTGGATAGAGTGGCCGCCTTTAAATATCCTCCCAGATGAATCGCTGATTGATGCAGCGCATGCGAAGCGGCAGCGTCCCCCCGCCCCGCGTCACGTCCGGCCAGTTTCCCGGGGGGACTGTGGGCAGCGACGTACACGATGACGTCACTACCCATAATCCCCACGTACGGAAGCCCGACGGGACGCGGCCAAAGGAGGACGGCACTGCGCATGCGCGGCTCAGCGACAGCCATACCAAGTGAGGACAAGGGTAAGGGCAAAGATATCTCTTAGACAAAGAGGGTACTAGCTGTCAGAAACCAAGGTGCAGGTAGAGTAAATGCCCCATTCGTGCTACAAGTATAATAGTGTCATCATAGATATATATTAAGGAGTAAATGTAAGTAAGTATGCATTTTTAGAGTCTAACAGGGACACCATTGCATATACATAATGCGATAATGACTACGGCAGCTAGAGAGAGAAGCATATTCAAATGTATGGAACAATACATAAGTTGCCACAGAAAACAAGTGCAAATTATACAGAAGTCCAATGCATGCCCAATTATAAATATTGGGAAGAATAAATATATCCAGGGGCAGAGAGCATTGTAAGTAGCAGAAGGTCAACTCATAGAGATAATTTGTGACATTAGGTATTCATAATAACTGTAAATGTCCGTCCCATATGCGTCCAGAAGTATCCTAGATGGTATGGAGATATAGGTGATGGCGCCTAAATATAGAGGAATAATAGAAGAAACAGAGAAAAAATTAGACAATAAGAAAAATAAAAAATCCACATTAAAAACAAATGAGAAGAAAACCTACAAGAATGAAGAGAAACTATTGTGTTCATTAAGACCACCAGGGGTCACCGTGTCCAGTACTGCAATCCAGCGGCATTCCAGCTGCGCCAAAATGCGCTTATAGTTACCTCCCCTGGTAATACAGCACATAGCCTATCTAAACATTGTACACTTTTCCATCCTAATCACAACAATCCAATATCCATAACACCCACATATATACCAGAACTTACACAAAACAGATTTAATTCACGCAAAAGAAAAGAAATCTTTTGGATATATAAATTACAAACCATTTGTTCTCTTGGTTTAAATGAAATGACGAAGAAGACCCTATGTTGATAGAAGATGTACAACAATTAACCTCAAAGGACTCTTCAGGATGGACATAATTGTTTCTTTTATTGGAAAAAAACCCTCTCTCCTGAACTGCCCTATTGTGGCCTGTTACGTCATCTACTGGTGGAATACTGAACTGCACCTCATTCATGTGTTTTACTAGAAATTAACAAGGTAATATTAGTAACAGTAACCCCTTTGCGACTTCTCTTTATGACCTCCCCCTCTTTGATGTGGGCTCCGGCTCTGAGCCCGCATCGTTTCAGGCACATGACAGCTGATTTGATCAGATGTGCCCCTAACAGCCACAAGTGGAATTACCCCTGCCATGTGATCGCGAGGTGCTGATTGGTTGACATGACAACTCTGCAGGAGACCCCTATGGTTGTCATTGTCGACCTGCTATGAGCGTCGCCCTGCGGTCGGTGTTCATAGCAGATGAGCATTTCTGCTACACATAGCAGGGCTGAAGACTTGCTATTAGTGATGATTGAGCATGCTCATTGCTCAAGATTTACGAGCATGCTCGGACGAGCACCTATTATTATTATTATTTATTATTATAGCGCCATTTATTCCATGGCACTTTACATGTGAAAAGGGGTATACATAGCAAAAACAAGTACAATAATCTTGAACACAATGTGACAGCGACTGGTACAGGAGGAGCGAGGACCCTGCCCGCGAGGGCTCACAATCTACAAGGGATGGGTGAGGATACATTAGGTGAGGGTGGAGCTGGTCATGCGGCGGTGGTTACTGCAGGTTGTAGGCTTGTGGGAAGAAGTGGGTCTTCAGGCTCCTTTTGAAGGTTTCCACGGTCGACGAGAGTCTGATGTGTTGGGGTAGAGAGTTCCAGAGTAGGGGGGAAGCACGGGAGAAATCTTGTATGCGATTGTGGGAGGAGGAGATAAGAGGGGAGTAGAGAAGGAGATCTTGTGAGGATCGGAGATTGCGTGCGGGTATGTAACGGGAGACTAGGTCACAGATATATGGAGGACACAGGTTGTGAATGGCTTTGTATGCCATGGTTAGGGTTTTGAACTGGAGTCTCTGGGCAATGGGGAACCAGTGAAGAGATTGACAGAGAGGAGAGGCCGGGGAATAGCGGGGGGACAGGTGGATTAGTCAGGCAGCAGAGTTTAGGATAGATTGGAGGGGTGCAAGAGTGGTAGAAGGGAGGTCACAGAGCAGGAGGTTGCAGTAGTCGAGGCGGGAGATGATGAGGGTGTGCACTAGTGTTTTTGCAGATTCATGGTTGAGGAATGTGAAGATCCGGGAGCTATTCTTGAGTTGGAGTCAGCAGGAAGTGGAAAGGGCTTGGATATGTGGTTTGAAGAAGAGATCAGAGTCCGGGGTTACTCCAAGGCAGCGAGCTTGATTGACTGGGGAGAGTGGACAGCCATTGACATTGATAGATAGGTCAGTTGGGGGGGTGAATGGGATGGCGGAAAGATGATGAATTCTTTTTTGTCCATGTTAAGTTTTAGAAATCTAGCAGAGAAGAAGGATGAAATAGCAGACAGACATTGTGGGATTTTGGTTAGTAGGGAGGAGATATCGGGTCCAGAGAGTTAGATCTGTGTGTTATCAGCATAGAGGTGATAATGAAAGCCATGGGACTCTATGAGCTGTCCCAGGCCTAAGGTGTAGATGGAGAAGAGCAGAGGTCCTAGGACTGAACCTTGGGGGACACCGACAGATAGGGGGCGAGATGAGGAGGTGGTGCATGAGTGGGAGACACTGAATGTCCTGCCTGTTAGGTATGAGCAGTTCCAGGATAGGGTCAAGTCTGTGATGCTGAAAGATGAGAGAGTTTGTAGTAAGAGGGAATGGTCCACTGTGTTGAAGGCAGATGACAGGTCTAGGAGGAGGGGGACGGAGTAGTGTCGCTTAGATTTGGCTGTTAGTAGGTCGTTGGTGACTTTAGTTAGTGCCGTTTCAGTAGAATGGTGTGATCTGAAACCAGATTGTAGGCGGTTGAAGAGGGAGCAGTAGGAGAGGTGGGAGGACAGTTCAGAATGGACATGTTGTTCCAGTAGTTTTGAGGCATAGGGGAGATGTGATATGGGGCGATAGCTAGACAGAGAGGATGGGTCAAGGGAGGGCTTTTTGAGGATGGGTGTGTTAGAGGCATGTTTGAAGCATGAGAGGAAGACACCAGTTGTTAGTGACAGGTTAAAGAGGTGGGCTAGGGTTGGGATGAAGATAGTGGTAAGCTTTGGGATGAGGTGGGATGGGATTGGGTCAAGTTTACAGGTGGTGAGGTGTGATTTGGAGAGCAAAGAGGAAAGTTGATCTTCCGTAATGGTGGAGAAGGTGGTTTTGAAGGAGGAGGGTTGAGTAGGTGTGGGGAGGGGCTGTGGGGGCTTTAGGCAAAAGCTTTGTCTGATGGTGTCAACCTTCTGCTTGAAGAATGAGGCAAAGTCTTCGGCTGAAATAAGAGGAGAGGGAGGAGGCACTGGGGGACGGAGGAGAGAATTGAAGGTGTTGAATAGTTGTTTGGGGTTGTGAGACAGGGAGGATATGAGGGATGCGAAGTATGTTTGTTTTGCGAAGTATTATCTTCAGCATGCTCGGGCTTTAAGTTTTTGACTTGCCCCCCTGGGCCGTGGGGTACCCAGAACCGGGCCTTCTGGTGTACGCTGCTGATGGGGGTAGTAGTGGCAACCCGATCCCGTGGCTCAGGGTGGTCAGACCAAAAGGTGGCAGTCTATTTATCAGTGTTTTGAATGTCCAACTACGCCACCCATTGATTGCGGTCAGAGATAACCGCCGCTGCGAGGTTGACCGCTACGGCTGGTGTTGGTGTGCAGCACAGGGATAGGGTAACTCCCCAAGGGAAGAGTGTAACCTCAGGGCAGTGTAGGTGGATGCTGGGGGTGATGGTGCAGGCGCAGCAAAGATCACACTGAGTCCAGTGGTGCAGTCCAGGGTTTTTACTCTCAGTTGTTATCCAAGTCACTTCTGTCAGCAATGACTGCCCAAGTTGTGCTGCGTCCACCAGGTGAGGAGCTCGGTCAACCCCCAGGCAATTCAGGAGTATGGCACAGGACCCCCTTCTGTCCTTTCTCTGGCCTCTCGTGCCCCACCAGTGACCAAACTTCTGTCCAGCTACCGCGGACCGTGTCAGGTAAGCGTTGGCCTCCGCTTCCCGCTATCCTATATGGCGCCTTCCTAGGAGGTTTGGCGGCTTCAACTCTCCCATGGAGGCTATTAAAGCAGGTAAAAAGTAAAAAAAATGTTTTTAAAAATATTTAAAAAATGTAACAGTTCAAATCACCCTCCTTTTGCCCCATTCAAAATAAAACAATTAAAAATAAAAAATACACATATTTGGTATCAGCGAGTTCAGAATCACCCGATCTGTCAAAATATAAAGAGAATTAATCAGATCGGTAATGAGGAAAAAAAACAAAACTAGAATTTTGGTTGCTGCAACATTGCAATAAAACGAAATAACGGGCAATAAAACATCGTATCTACCCCAAAATGGCATCAATAAAAACGTCAGCTCAGCGCGCAAGAAATAAGCCCTCACCCGGCCCCAGATCCCAAAAAAGGAGATTCCATGGGTCTTGGAAAATGGCTCCATTATTTTTTTTTTTACAAACTTTGGAATTTTTTTTCACCACTTAAATAAAAAAGAACCTATACATGTTTGGTGTCTACAAACTCGTAATGACCTGGAGAATAATAATGGCAGGTCACTTTTAGCATTTACTGAATATGTTAAAAAAAACAATTGTCAAATTGCACTTTTTTTGCAATTTCACCACATTTGGAATTTTTTTCCCGTTTTCCAGTACACAATATGGTAAAATCAATGGTGTCGTTCAAAAGTACAACTCGTCCGCGAGAAACAAGCCCTCACACGGCCATATTGACTGAAAAAAAAAAGTTATGGCTCTGGGTAGAAGGGGATCAAAAAATGAAAATGCAAAAACAAAAAATCCCAGGATGGTAAAGGGGTTAAATGAGCAATGTATATATGTGATTTGTTTTTTGAAATCTATGTCTTAATCCACAGTTTTTAATACACCGTATTTTACAGACCATAAGGTTTTAGAGGAGGAAAATAGAAAAAAAATGTGAAGAAAAAAATGTCATGCTGCATTGTTATGGGGAAGGGTCTCCTGCTGGCACTGTTTATGGCCCCCACACGCCGATGTCAGCTGCCGGAATATTCACTGCTCCCCATGCCCGGTGGTGTGGAGAAAGTTTTAAGAAAATTATACAAACAACCTTTTCACCTATCTAGATTAGTGCCCTTATGGGAAAATCCTAGATTTATTCAGGGTAAACAGAACAAGCTTTGCAAGCAATGGAACCAGAAAGGGATTTATTAAATGATAATGAAGGAAGGCTGCTCACCTGGCTGGAATTCTCAGGGATGTATGATATGGGAGATCATCAATGTCTACCGTACCACCAAACAGTTACTTTCTACAGCTCTATGGTGAGAGATTTTGGGAAGGTGGAAAGGAGGGGTGATTTTGACATATTGATGTGGTCTAGCTCATGGGTAAATTCCCTATCCACAATATACCAAAGGATTAGGAGACAAATTCTGCACACTGCGGTACCTGATTTATTTATCCATTGGAGTATAGCGCTAAATGACACTTAGATAGATGGTAAACTTTTGACGGGCTTGGATAAAGTAAAAATAGCAATGAACAATGGAGAGAAATGCAGTACAAACTGATTCATAATGCCATTTATGCTTTCAATTTTTTCTACAAAGATGCTTCATCACATTATTTATGAAAATGCCCAAAATGTAACCTAAAACCAATTTGTTTGATAGCATCAGGCGATGCCCTTCCACCCAAATGGTGTGGGAAGAGACCCTTCTCTATTTAGATAATGTTTGGAGAATTAAAGTACCACAGTCTCCTCGGGCATGTTTATTTCATCATATTGTAACAGAACATCGGGAGGATGGGGACAGAGTTCTGTCTATACAGATAATACATGTAGTTCTATTGATGGTTAAAAAATGTATACTTAGATATTGGTTGAAGAACGAGACACCTCAATTATCTGAAATAATCAAAACTCTGAAAACCTTATTAGTTTATGACAAACTTGAGTAAGAAAGACAAAAAGAAAAGTCGACGACAGCGTTTTTTCACAAACTGAGATCTTTTAATGAATAAAGCAATACACAATCTGATATGTCACAGCTGATGAAAGTATTCTGACACACATCCTGGTATCATACGGAGGAACATAGGGGGACAACAGGATTACTTAAAGTCTAATGGATTCACTTATTTTTACATCTATTCATATAAGGATTTTGGAAAAGTGTTTTTTTGTTGTTTTGCATGCAGAGTTAAAAATTGAATCTGTTAAAATTGTGGAAAAAAATGATTGGATGGATTTCACACTTATTTATAAAGATGCGGTCTGTGTTGGTAAATGTCATGGAGATTCTAGGATTATAACCTGATTTGTTTGTCTATTTTGTCTCATTAAATAAAGTTTGTTTAAAAAAAAAAGATGAGAACACTAGATTCCATCATGACATCATAATTAACCATCACTACTTACAGAAGTGTTTACACCCATGTAGTCACTTTGACATTCCGGTGTCATTGCTGTCAGTGAGAAGCTACATAGCTAATCTTATACTGATTGCGCTTGGATTTACTTTGGATTTACTTGAAATGTCTGAAATTCCTTCAGACAGACTTCAGGTGTTAGCACTGCTCCAGGGGATTCTTACCACCTACGCCCCTGACATTGTGCTACCACTACCCGATGGTGTCCTCAGCTTCACTTACCGGCTGGTTATGAAGCTTGTGATAGACTGCCTGACCAAATACCACAAAGGTCGTATTAGCTCAGAATATCTTGAGCATTTACAGCAAAACATCTGGACACTCGTACAGCAGGTAAATAGCAGGCAATCTGCACAAATCTTATAATAATAATAGAATATGATAAGGGATTACAAGTTTAAGTTTAACCTGTTCCAAATACTAAGATAAGAATAGCCGGGGCCAAAAATGGGGCATGCAGGCTACATGACAAGGGAAATTGAGGTATCTAAAGGGTTAATTGAAATAGGGACAGGAAGGTTGTTACCGTGGGGTGAATGGGATTGGTTAACCTTGTAAGGACCAGGAAATTTGACATTTTTTGCTGTCATTTTTTCATCACTTTCTTTTAAGAGCCATAACTTTCTTATTTTTCTGTTGGCGTTTGTGAGAAGAGTTGTAGCTTTGAGTGGCTCCATTCTTTTTACCATAAAATATACAGTAGTTTTTTGGGGGTTTTGTTTTTACGGCGTTTGTTATGCATTAAAAATGAATTGGAAATATGATTTTCCACGTCATTTCGATTAAGGCGATACCGAATATGCAAAGAAAATTCAGAATATTGCTTTGAGTCGCTAAATTCTGAGACCCATAACAATTCTTATTTTTCTGTTGATGGGGCCCAGTGAAGACTTGTTTTTTCACGCTGTAAGATATGGAGGAGAGGAAGGAGGATTTAAAAGGCGGTACTTGATAAATAGAGGGTTTGGGGAGATGTGATTTTTAATTGTCACAGGCCGATTTACACAAGTCGTAAGCAGTCATGTGTCTTACTTACATGCCTTAGGTGTGGAGGGTGGATGTGGAGATATAAAGGGAACCTGTCGCCTAAAATAATGCTATTAACCTGCACCTCAATTTGCAGGTTAATAGCGTTCTGACATCATGCAGCCGCCACACTGAAATAAACTGTATCCCCCCTGGCAGCCTCGCTCTTTCAGTCATATCGGTGGCGCCGGCAGGCTTTCAGTCACCGTTCTCTGCATAGTGAGCGGCGGCTGTAACCGCACCCGGCACTGACTGACAGCCGGTGCTAATATGGCCGCACAATGTCAGAATGCTACTAACCTGCATATCAACTCCATATCTGCAGGTTAATAGCATTACTTTACATGACAGGTTCCCTTTAGAGGTTTACAAATGATCGGATCCCTCGTTAGCTGTCATGTAGTATATGTAGTGCCGATATCAGGAGTAACATGGCGACATAAATGGTGTCCTCCATTTTGCACTTTCTCTCATGATTTTCCTTTCTTGTTTATTTCCATCTCTATAGGCTGAAGAAAAATCCCATAGTGGAGAATTGGCCTTTATTAAACAACTGGCCCAGAATGTCCTGCTTGTACTGGAGTATCCGGCCTACTCCCTGGAGCGCCTGGTAAGGAGCCATCGTCTTCTATATCTCATGTCCTTGTTGTCTGATCTTCTCCAGATTACCGTCATATAGCAGAAACTCAGATTTATGGTGGTAGAGGCCTCCCTGTCCGCTCCAGGCAGACACAGGACATTTTATGCCCGCCTGTCTCTGCGGCTCCATCATATGTGAGGACAGTCTGTACTCAGCGGTGCGGAGTTAGTATTTCCGCTTCTGTCTCTCTCGATCATCACAATCTTCCTTCTTATAAATGTTGCAGTCCTGATAGAAGATATTGTAGATCAGTTGTAGATACAAGTCCCTTATACAACCCCTGGCAAAAATTATGGAATCACTGGGCTCGGAGGATGTTCATTCAGTTGTTTAATGTTGTTGAAAAAAAAGCAGATCACAGACATGGCACAAAACTAAAGTCATTTCAAATGGCAACTTTAGGGCTTTAAGATACACTAAAAGAAATCAAGATTAAAATGTGGTACTCAGTAAGGGTAATTTTTTTCATACCAAGCAGAGGGAAAAAAATATGGAATCACTCAATTCTGAGGAAAAAATTATGGAATCATGAAAAACAAACACACAAAAGAACACTACAATACATCACTAGTATTTCGTTGCACCACCTCTGGCTTTAATAACAGCTTGAAGTCTCTGAGGCATGGACTTAATGAGTGACAAACAGTACTCTTCATCAATCTGGCTCCAACTTTCTCTGATTGCTGTTGCCAGATCAGCTTTGCAGGTTGGAGCTTTGTCATGCACCATTTTCTTCAACTTCCACCAAAGATTTTCAATTGGATTCAGATCCGGACTATTTGCAGGCCATGACATTGACCTTATGTGTCTTCTTTCAAGGAATGTTTTCACAGTTTTTGCTCTATGGCAGGATGCATTATCATCTTGAAGAATGATGTCATCATCCCCAAACATCGTTTCAATTGATGGGTTAAGAAGACTGTCCAAAATATCAATGTAAACTTGCGCATTTATTGAAGATGTAATGACAGCCATCTCCCCAGTGCCTTTACCTGACATGCAGCCTCATATCATCAATGACTGTGAAAATTTGCATGTTCTCTTCATGAAGTCATCTTTATAAATCTCATTGGAACGGCACCAAACAAAAGTTCCAGCATCATCACCTTGCCCAATGCAGATTCGCGATTCATCACTGAATATGACTTTCATCCAGTCATCCACAGTCCACAATTGCTTTTCCTTAGCCCATTGTAACCTTGTTTTTTTGTGTTTATGTGTTAATGATGGCTTATGTTTAGCTTTTCTGTATGTAAATCCCATTTCCTTTAGGCGGTTTCTTACAGTTCGGCCACAGACATTGACTCCAGTTTCCTCCAAATCATTCCTCATTTGTTTTGTTGTGCATTTCCTGTTTTGAAGACATATTGGATTAAGTTTCCGGTCTTGACGCTTTGATGTCTTCCTTGGGCAACATTGTGTGATGATTTACCTTCTTTTAAGAGTTTGATAATCCTCGAATTTGTTTCAATTGACATCTCTCGTGTTGGAGCCATGAGTCATGTCAGTCCACTTGGTGCAACAGCTCTCCAAGGTGTGATCACTCCTTTTTAGATGCAGATTAACTAGCAGATCTAATTTGATGCAGGTGTTAGATTGGAAATGAAAATTTACAGTGTGATTCCATAATTTTTTCTTCAGAATTTAGTGATTCCATAATTTTTTTCCCTCTGCTTGGTCTAAAATAAATTACCTTTACTGAGTACCTCATTTTTAATATTGATTTCTTTTAGTGTTTCTTAAAGCCCTAAAGTTGCCATTGGAAATTACTTTAGTTTTGTGCCATGTCTGTGATCTGCTTTTTTTTCAACAACATTAAACAACTGAATGAACATCCTCCGAGCCCGGTGATTCCATAATTTTTGCCAGGGGTTGTATATTAATGTGGATTTACTGGGGGAGCGGCTTTGTATAGTTCGTCCAATACTGAAATTATCCAGGAAATCCAATGATTAGTCCTTCCTGTCTATTGTATGTGGTAATGTAGTATTTGTGAAATGTTATATTAATTGTATATATTATATCCATCAGGAAACATCCGAAGGCGACTCCAAAGAGGGGCAAAACGGAAATATTGCTGACCCTGATATCAGTCAGCCGGGGCCGAACCCTGATCTGATGGAAGGTAAGCCGGTCATCTAATATTTTACATACAAATATCAAGTTATAGAGAACGACAGAGAACATGGAGATTTACTCTTCATCCAATGTATGAGGAAGCTGGTGGCTCATGAGCCCCCATGGACTATAATGGAGGGGGTCACAAATGTACAAAGAGGCTCATTGGTCCCCAATCATGTAATTGTTGAGGATTCGGTCAGATCCTGAGCAATGACACGTTCATAGTACAGTATATATATATATAGATATGCCATAAATATATACAGTGTGTGCAGAATATCCTTATATCTAGTATATTCCATGTACAGGGGTCTTATCATTTCCATTATTATATGGATGTGTTATATAAGTGGTGATATAGACTAATACATGTCGTCTCTTCATTATTTTATCATTATTATAGGAATAACTGTGCCGACAAATACTGATGGTGGAACATCTGAGCCACCAGAGATCATCCAGGAATCTGCCAGTGTAAGTATCATGGGACGTCTGTATATCATCAGATGACGGGTGGGAATTACACATCCAATATGATAATGGGATATCTCTGCTCTTATGTAGATCAGACCTATTATGTGTGACGTTGGTGTTATTATTCTGTCTCCTCCATGTGATGTCCCTTATCCTCCCCTGCAGTACAATGATTTATGTGTATGGGGAATATCCACTTATAATATAATAGTGTCAGTGGGGGGTCCGGCTTTTATCACGTCCTCTACTTCGGTTGCAGTGTAATCAGGGGGGATATAATATAGACGGGAGATCTGGAGCTTTTATCCTCCTGCAGCTTCGTTGTCTTAATGTCATTTCTTATTCCTTTTTAGGCCTTGATCGGATCAGTGAATCCTTGTAAGGACGACTTTAATCCTATCAAACTGATCAGCTGTGGAGGATTTGGGTGAGCTTTACTTGGTATAATATTTATTTCTCAGAGCTCCTTATAGTGATGCCTATGTCTCTATGTCCTGCCCGCGCAATGCTACCATAGAGAAATTATGGTTCCACATCACTGTCCACATCTAATTGTCTCTCTTCAGGTCAGTTAGGATGTGATGTGGAAGAGGACTTTCCATAGGTGATCATTTATGGAGTGTTATGTTATGGATTTCTAGTGATGGCCACACATCTAGTATTAACCATTAGTACAGGAGATCACTTGATCAGGTCTATGGATGGACTGTTAGTAAGAATTCATAATAAATCATGGATTTTCTTCCTCCTCAGATCCGTCCACCTAGTTCGCCATACAGACACAAACAAGATATGTGCTATGAAGAAAATGGACAAGCAGAATCTGAGAAAGCCAAAGACCCTTAAATGGGCCTTTCAGGAGAGGGACATCTCTACATTCGCTGATTGTCCCTTTGTGGCCTCCATGTTCTGCTCCTTTCCTACTAAACTTCATCTGTGTATGGTCATGGAGTATGCACCAGGTAGGACACATCCATTGTATTTATATCCAGCCCACGTCTGCCTAATCCTAGCACCTTATATATAACCTGAACATGTCCACATGGACGGTTACATGTCCACACCGCATTTACTATAATGTTACTAAGATGCCTTGTGTGTCCTCACTGAGCATGGCGGCAATATCTGCTATGGAGGAAAGGAAGATTTCTCTGTATTTGAACAGTTTTTATAGATGAGAAGTTTCACAGAGAAATAAATGAGAGGCTTGTAGATGAGGCCTGGCTCTGTCTCTATGTACAGGGTTCCTCTGCAGTATACGCTCTACATTACACAGTGTATCTCTATATATACCATCCTGTCCCAATATCTCCGCTTGTTTCACATTCACACTCATCATGTGTAATTTACTCTGTAACAGACCCTCACCTGTCATATTTGCTTTTTCCTGTAGGAGGAGACTGTGGCAATCTTCTACAGCACAGGGGTCCTTTACCTATCACCTTGGCCCGTCTGTACATTGCAGAAACAGTCCTTGCTGTGGAATATCTGCACAGCTATGGTGTGGTGCACAGAGACCTGAAGCCTGTAAAGTAAGTGACCCTTGAGCTATAATAAAGGGGATGAAAGTTAGTTTGTTATACAGTCTATGGGTTATTACTTGGGGCTGACACCATCTTTTCTTTTACAGCCTCCTGATAACATCAACAGGACATATTAAAGTGACCGATTTTGGAGTTTCAAAACTTGGCCTCATGAGACCAACATCAAACATCTATAAGGCTCAAACTATGGACATCACCAAAGAGTTCTGTGATAAAGAGGTCGGCTTTACTTACAGGATTTTCTACTTTACATATCTCATCTCTTTCTCCTTCTCTGATCATTTCTCATCACATTTCCACTGATGTTATTTGTCGTATGTATTGATCATCATCTCATTCTTCTGTTGTTTTCCAGACTGCTGGCACGTCTAGTTACATGGCCCCAGAAGTTATCCTACAGAAAGGCTATGGAAGACCTGTTGACTGGTGGTCAGTAGGCATCATCCTATATGAATTTCTCTTTGGATATACACCATTTTATAGGGCTTCCCAAAAGGAGAAATTACGCAGTATCCTCAGTGGTAAGTAAAATAATCTGACTGCTTGTCATGTCGCTGTTATTTGGTTTGATTTGTTCCTTGGTTCAGTTTCTAGCTTTTTTAAGGAAAATGCTTTTTTATGTAAATAAATGAAGAGGTTTTATTTCCTGTAATATTTTCTTTTTATATCACAGATGACATTGTTTGGAGATGTAATTCCTTTCCTCCACCAAATGCTCGGGGCATCATCACTCAGCTACTCAGAAAAAATCCAGAACAAAGACTTGGGACAGGTAATATGATAATAGTATTAATAATGACTTATTACACCTCTGGGCAAATGAAGGTGTCCATGAGGATGAGCACTGAAGGTCTCTACCAACGTGTCCATTCCCCATTCTTCATGCTCTAATGTTCAGTACATTTCCTTCATGTTGACTCTTTTAAATCTCCAGTTCAGATTAACATAAACTGTATAGATACGGAGTAGTTTCTCTGACAATAACTGTATCGAATTTTTTCTTGTCTTCCTTTTGCAGGAGGGGCACACGAGATCAAAATTCATCCATTTCTGCGTGCCTTAAACTTTAACAACCTTCTAAGTCAGAAGCCTCTGTTCGTTCCTGATCTAAAATCAGATGAGGACACCCGCTATTTTAGCAGTAAGTAAAATGAGACGTTATCGGCAGAAAACTGCTGAGTGTCTTTTCTTTCATTATGTGTGACAATCAGTTCCCATCATAATGAGTAATAACATGGTGACTGTCTGACCGGCTCTTATACTAATAATTTCTCATAACACTTTTACTTTTCAGATCGCTCTGTGGGTTATAAATTTAGGAATTCAGATGATGGGGACACAAGTGAGGACAATGACTGTCCAGAAATCAAAAACTTTGAATCATCTTCTCAAAGGTTTTCCAAAGTAAGTATGTCTAAAGCATGTAGGTCAATAAAATGAATAAAACCTATGATTAGAAAAAAAGTTTAAAAATATATCTATTTATATTTTATATTTCTTTGTGTTTTTTTAGCTATATACCACCAGTACCAAGATGGTGACCATTGAAGAACCTATGTCACCTCCAGAGTGTACCCCTGAGAACAGCAAAAAACACCCAGACTTGTGAGTAGATTATTATTATTATGAGATTTACCTCTGATATATGCTCAGACACGAGTAACACAAATCTAAATCCAGCATCCACCACCCCATGATAACTGATTGCTGTGGATCTGGCTTGTGATTACACAGCAATATCAGTTGATCATTGCAACGAGCCATTCATTCCCAGCTCTTTATAGGCCAATATTACTAGTTAGACTCCATTCTTGCTGGTAGAATGGGGTCCTGAGCAGAGTATCCCCTTTATGATGTCCCAAATGGCCTTACAGGCAGGTGTTCTTCCTTTTTGTATTGTTTTCACTTGTAATTTACTTGACTTTCTTCTACCAAACAGGCATAAAGAATCTCCCCCTTCCAAAACTGATGATGGTGAAAATCAGTGTGTCACTGCTAAAAAGTGTGAGTCATCCTCGCCCTCATTGTCAGGTATGTACAGATTTATAGACCATCCCATTATAGGCTATGATAGAAAAGTGTAATGTGAATCTGCACATGAAGGCTCAGATAATGACTTACTTTATTCCCGCTGCCCCTGAGTATTCAATTTTTTGTTTTGGTAAAATCCACCATACGGTTCCAGAGTTACTGGCAGTTTTATTTAGTGCTCATTTTTATGGTCTTTACAAGGGGGTGGTGCTAACAGGATTATCTGGGGGGGGTGTCTTCAGCCTCTTCTTCAGTATTATAGCGTGGTAAAGACCATAAAAATGACCACTAAATAAAAAGGCCCCTGTCTGTGGAACTGTAAGGCGGTGTGCTCACAATGCGTTTTTAATCGTTTCCGCAGCAGCAATTCCGCCGCAGAAACGCTTAAAAAACGCTTGGTAGAAGGCCTGCCATGTTCCCCAATGATAATCCGCATCTGCTGTGCACATGCTGCAGAAATTTCCGCTGCGGATTATCATTGAGGAAAAATCCGCAGCACTACCAATTATTTTGCAGAAGTCCTGAGTTTTCACCGCCATTGACTTGCATTGGAACGCATGGAATCCGCATCACTGCATCTGTACATGCGGAATCCATGTGTTTCAATGTGCGGATGGTACTCGGGTCTGGAGAAGAGGAGACTCTCCTCCAGACCCTCCCCCCCCTACCATAGAACCTGTAAAAAAAAAAGAATAAAATAAAAAATAAATATTATACTTACCTTCTGATGGCCTCCGGTTCCTTGTCTCGGCTTGCCGGCTGCTCGCGGTAGACTAAAGGACCTGCGCTGACGTCATTTAGTCATGTGACGGGTCATGCGACCAATGATGTCGGCAGGTCCTTAAATCTACCGCGAGCTGCCGGCAAGCCAAGACAAGGACTCCGTGGGCATCAGAAGGTAAGTATATTTATTTTTTATTTTTTACCATTCTTTCGGTCACACTATATAAATCCATGCCGGTTGCATGAATTTATATAGTGTGACCAAGTTGTCAAGTTGATGCTAAAATCGCTTGGAAAGTGCTTGACAATCGGCATGCGAAATCGCATGATCAAAACGCTTCACATCCGCATGTCCCTGGCAGGAAAAACGCATGTACAATCCGCATGTACAATCCGCATGTACAATCCGCATGTACAATCCGCATGTACAATCCGCATGTACAATCCGCATGCGTTTTTTGTGCCAGGGAGATGCAGAAATGCTCAGGAAAAAATCCGGAGCATTTCTGCATCGTGGGCACATAGCCTAAGGGGGATTTTAATAAAAACCAAAAACAGAGTCCTCAGGGGAGCAGGGGAATAAAGTAAGAGTGAATTCTGGACACTTAAGACCTGGTGATGAGTCTTCTTTAATCTTACACTTAAGTGTTATCTGACGGATTATATAAAAACACTTTGGCTTGCTGCAAGTAATGTCATGTTAATAAGGGAGACACCACATGGCCGCACACAGAAAAGCTACAAGTGCAGATTAACCAGTCTGAGTAACTCTATAAACATATAAAATGAATCTTTGAGGAGTTTATAATCAACATCTTTTTCTGACTTTTTATTAGAACCTCCAGTTCAGGAGAGAAAGAAATCTGCACTAAATCTGAGAAAACAGCAAAGAACAGATAAAGTGGAAGAGGGGGAAAGTAGTAGGCGAGGTAAGTGTGAGGATAATCTCCATGTTGTATGATGTCAGTGAGATAAGTCATGTGGAGCAGATGTCATCTGTCAGTGGTGGCATTGTCACATGTATGATGGCTGACAATGATCAAGCACCTCTGTATGGAGAAGATTCCTCTACCGGCCTCCCACAGAGACACCACAGTAGTGTCCTCTAATATGGAGTCCCATTACTTACATCGGTTTTGCATCTTTTTTATAGGTTCTATCTTCCGCCGGATGATATCATCCTGCCGGCGTGGATTATCCAGGGCTGCTCGCACTATCAGACAAAGCTGCATTTTTGCCCACTGTCACCAGGGCACCAGAAACATCTCAAGGGCAGAAAACCCTCACATCTAGTGCCCTGAAGAAAGTACAGCACATCCACCATCAATGCTGTACCTGCATGGAAAGAGTTGTACCATCTACTGTACCTGTGGCCGTCTGACCAGCAAGAAATATATGCAAAAGTCAAAGGCCTGCAAGAACATCTTTTCAACCTTCCATGTAATTCTTAATTTAAAAAAAATAAATTGATTAATGTCCTTTTGAATTTAATTGAATATTACTGACATTTATGGCATATCAATGCTACACATGTTATATCCACCTCACGCTCTCCCTCTCCCCATTCATTGGGAACGCACGGGGTGAATGCTGGGTGTGACGCGGGGGGTGATCGCGCCCACAATCCAGCTGTCACGCCTCACTTGTCGTGACATCAGCGCGGGGTCACGTGATCCCTGTGAGCTATCCTTGGCTGCAACGTAAGCTAATTACAAAAATCCTTAGGGGCCCCGTGGGGATACATTGGGGGGGGGTAATCTAAAGTACTGGACAACTTCTTTAAGAAACATTTTTTTCCTGTATAATGACTTAAACCAAAATTTTATATTTTATTAACAAATACGTAATTTCAGTGTAATTTATGAAGGAAAAAAAGAACTGCCAAAAATTAGGGATTCTGATACATCCTGTATTAGAATAAAGGAGGGTCTCATACACATTCTGGTCAATTTGACATATAGTAGTACTTCTAGACTCATAAAGGCTATGCACTAAGTGCAAATCCTGCCAAAAAATGCAAGTAGGGTCATCCATACACCATGGAAGGCACCAACTGTAGTGCCTCATTCAAATATTGTGAACAAAGTATACACTGTGTGCAGAATTATTAGGCAAGTTGTATTTTAGAGGATTATTTTTATTATTGATCAACAACTATGTTCTCAATCAACCCAAAAGACTCTTAAATATCCAAGCTTAATATTTTTGGAAGTTGGAGTGGGGTGTTTTTAGATTTGGCTATCTTAGGAGGATATCTGTTTGTGCAGGTAACTATTACTGTGCAGAATTATTAGGCAACTTATTAAAAACCAAATATAATCCCATGTCACTTGTTTATTTTCACCAGGTAAACCAATATCAGTGCACAAAATACAGAAATAAACATTTCTGACATGCTAAAACAAAAACCAAAAAAATTAGTGATCAATATAGATGCCTTTCTTTATGATGACACTCAGCAGCCTCCATCCACAGATTGCGTCAGTTACTTGACCTGTTTTCGATCAACATTGCGTGCAGCAGCCACCACAGTCTCCCAGACACTGTTCCGAGAGGTGTACTGTTTTCCCTCTCTGTAGATCTCACATTTGGCCAACACACTTTTTGCAACCCTGTTGGCTATTTGACATGTAACGCTTGATTGTTCGGTGATCACGCTTCAAAAGTTTGGAAATTTCAAGACTGCTGCATCCCTCTGCAAGACATCTCACAATTTTGGACTTTTCAGAGCCCGTCAAACCTCTCTTTTGACCCATTTTGCCAAAGGAAAGGAAGTTGCCTAATGATTAAGCACACCTTCTATAGGGTGTTGATGTCATTAGTCAACACCCCGCCTCATAACAGAGATGCACATCACCAGATTTACTTAATTGGTAGTTGGCTCTCAAGCCTATGCAGCTTGGAGTAGGACAACACATATAAAAAGTATCATGTGATCAAAATAGTCATTTGCCTAATAATTCTGCACACAGTGTAGTTGTGGTACACCTACAATAGTGTTCAAACTAATAGCAGTGGGTTAAATAACATGAGTTAAGCACAAAACCTTTATACTAGTTTTTATTTCCATGCATTGGGAACATTGCACACTGTTTTGTAATTCTAAACATGAAGAGAAATGTATATAATTTTTAACTATTTTACAGAAAATAGCAAAAAATGAACAATGGGCTGTTCTAAAAAAATAGCAGTGTCTGCATTTGTCTTTACAAACTCAAAATATGTACTCTTTTTTAGGATTTGGCATTCCTGTAAATCATTAACCTAATACTTAGTTGTATACTCAGTTTTTAAGAACTGCTTCACATGTATGTTGCATAGAGTCAACCAACTTCTGGCACCTGTCAACTGTTATTCCAGCCCAGGATGCTTTGACTACATCCCACAATTTTTTGGCATCTGTTGGCTTTGCCTCAGAAACAGTATTTTTGATGTCACCTCACAAGTGTTCTATCGGATTAAGATCCGGTCATTGCGCTGGTCACTCCATAACCTCAATTATGTTGGACTGCAACCAATAATTTGATCGTTTACTGGTGTGTTTAGGGCAGTTGTCTTGTTGAAACACCCATTTCAAGGGCATATCCTCTTCAGCGTAAGGCAACATGACCTCTTCAAGTATTTTAATATATGCAAACTGGTACATAATCTCTGGTGTGCGGTAAATAGGTCCGGCACCATAGTAAGAGAAACGTGCCCATATCATCATGCTTGCTCCACCATGCTTCACTGTCTTCAGAGTGTACTGTGGCTTGAATGCAGAGTTTAGGGGTCATCTGACAAACTGTCTGTGGCCCTTGGACCCGAAAAGAACAATTTTACTTTCATCAGTCCACAAAATGTTTCTCCACTTCTCTTTAGGCCAGTTGATGTGTTCTTTGACAAATTGTATCCGCTTCAGTACATGTCTTTTTTTAACAGTGGGACTTTGCGGGGACTTCTTGCTAAGAGATTAGCTTCACACAGGCATCTTCTTCTACAGTACTCACAGGTAACTTGAGACTGTCTTTGATCATCCTGGAGCTGATCATTGGCTGAACCTTTTCCATTCTGGATATTCTTCGATCCATTCGAATGGTAGTCTTCTGTTTTTTTCCACGTCTCTCTGGTTTCACTTTCCATTTTAAAGCATTGGAGATCATTATAGCTGAACAGCCTATCATAGTCTGCACTTCTATATAAGTTTTACCCTCTCCAAACAACTTTTTAATCAAAGTACGCTGTTCTTCTGAACAATGTCTCGAATGACCCATATTTCTCAGGCTTTCAAGGAGAAATGCATGTACAACATGTGCTGGCTTCATCCTTAAATAAGGGCCACCTGATTCACACCTGTGTCTTCACAGAATGATTGACCTCACTATTGAACTCCACATTGCAATTATTTTGAACACACCCCCTAACAATTAATTATTCGAATACACAGACTAATAAACATGCAGATCATGAATGCGGAATTTGTTGGTTTTCTTAGAATCTACTGCACCAACCGGTAAATTGTTTGTCATGTGGTGGTAATATAATATATACCAAAAACAGTGATTAATCTGGTTAGTCATATTGGACTGCTATTATTTTGAATACTACTGTACATACTATGCACCTCCACTATGCCATCCATGCAGCAAAAAGGAGTCAAACAATTCTCCTGTGACTTTTCACACACAACACTAACAAGAATGGCAAATGCCTGTAGTGAATCGACCAACGTTTGTGGTATCAGACGCCTCTTACGCTTTTTCTCTTCCTCTTTTGCGTTGTCATGAGGGAGAAGAGAAAATATCCCAGCATAATGATCCCGCGAATACAGCACATAGCCTATCTAAACATTGTACACTTTTCCATCCTAATCACAACAATCCAATATCCATAACACCCACATATATACCAGAACTTACACAAAACAGATTTAAAGCCTAGAAAAATTGGAGTAGGACGCCCAACATGTCAAAAAAGGAACAAAAAATGAAGTATTAAAAACACTTTTATTAGTAGAAACATTAAAAAAAAATATATGTCTATATAACAATAGTAGAAAAGGTCGTGCAGGGTAGGAGATACACAAACAGCAGATACAGCAGTTTATACATGGGTCCCCCGGGAGCAGGGTGAAACAAATCCCATCAATAGATAAATAGTTCATAGAGCAGGTAAAATGGTATGTACTCAATGTAAACAGCTGTAGGGCATGTATACAAGCTCAGAATCTAGGTGGGAAGAGTACAATGAAATATAAAGGGAAACCACTGCTCAGAGTGGAGGGAAGAAGAATGACCAGAGCAGGAAAAAGGTGCAAAGTCAGAGACTCACCCATTGGGACTAAAGTAACCACGTCACAGTACTGCAGCCCCGACGCGCGTTTCGCGTGGCTTCCTCAGGGGGCTGTGGTTGTGGATAGAGTGGGCGCCTTTAAATATCCTCCCAGATGAATCGCTGATTGATGCAGCGCATGCGAAGCGGCAGCGTCCCCCCGCCCCGCGTCACGTCCGGCCAGTTTCCCGGGGGGACTGTGGGCAGCGACGTACACGATGACGTCACTACCCATAATCCCCACGTAGGGAAGCCCGACGGGACGCGGCCAAAGGAGGACGGCACTGTGAATGTGAGGACAAGGGTAAGGGCAAATATATCTCTTAGAGAAAGAGGGTACTAGCTGTCAGAAACCAAGGTGCAGGTAGAGTACATGCCCCATTCGTGCTACAAGTATAATAGTGTCATCATAGATATATATTAAGGAGTAAATGTAAGTAAGTATGCATTTTTAGAGTCTAACAGGGACACCATTGCATATACATAATGCGATAATGACTACGGCAGCTAGAGAGAGAAGCATATTCAAATGTATGGAACAATACATAAGTTGCCACAGAAAACAAGTGCAAATTATACAGAAGTCCAATGCATGCCCAATTATAAATATTGGGAAGAATAAATATATCCAGGGGCAAAGAGCATTGTAAGTAGCAGTAGGTCGACTCATAGAGATAATTCGTGACATTAGGTATTCATAATAACTGTAAATGTCCGTCCCATATGCGTCCAGAAGTATCCTAGATGGTATGGAGATATAGGTGATGGCGCCTAAATATAGAGGAATAATAGAAGAAACAGAGAAAAAATTAGACAATAAGAAAAATAAAAAATCCACATTAAAAACAAAGGAGAAGAAAACCTACAAGAATGAAGAGAAACTATTGTGTTCATTAAGACCACCAGGGGTCACCGTGTCCAGTACTGCAATCCAGCGGCATTCCAGCTGCGCCAAAATGCGCTTATAGTTACCTCCCCTGGTAATACAGCACATAGCCTATCTAAACATTGTACACTTTTCCATCCTAATCACAACAATCCAATATCCATAACACCCACATATATACCAGAACTTACACAAAACAGATTTAATTCACGCAAAAGAAAAGAAATCTTTTGGATATATAAATTACAAACCATTTGTTCTCTTGGTGTAAATGAAATGACGAAGAAGACCCTATGTTGATAGAAGATGTACAACAATTAACCTCAAAGGACTCTTCAGGATGGACATAATTGTTTCTTTTATTGGAAAAAAAACCTCTCTCCTGAACTGCCCTATTGTGGCCTGTTACGTCATCTACTGGTGGAATACTGAACTGCACCTCATTCATGTGTTTTACTAGAAATTAACAAGGTAATATTAGTAACAGTAACCCCTTTGCGACTTCTCTTTATGACCTATCCCTCTTTGATGTGGGCTCCGGCGCTGAGCCCGCATCGTTTCAGGCACATGACAGCTGATTTGATCAGATGTGCCCCTAACAGCCACAAGTGGAATTACCCCTGCCATGTGATCGCGAGGTGCTGATTGGTTGACATGACAACTCTGCAGGAGACCCCTATGGTTGTCATTGTCGACCTGCTATGAGCGTCGCCCTGCGGTCGGTGTTCATAGCAGATGAGCATTTCTGCTACACATAGCAGGGCTGAAGACTTGCTATTAGTGATGATTGAGCATGCTCATTGCTCAAGATTTACGAGCATGCTCGGACGAGCACCTATTATTATTATTATTATTTATTATTATAGCGCCATTTATTCCATGGCACTTTACATGTGAAAAGGGGTATACATAGCAAAAACAAGTACAATAATCTTGAACACAATGTGACAGCGACTGGTACAGGAGGAGCGAGGACCCTGCCCGCGAGGGCTCACAATCTACAAGGGATGGGTGAGGATACATTAGGTGAGGGTGGAGCTGGTCATGCGGCGGTGGTTACTGCAGGTTGTAGGCTTGTGGGAAGAGGTGGGTCTTCAGGCTCCTTTTGAAGGTTTCCACGGTCGACGAGAGTCTGATGTGTTGGGGTAGAGAGTTCCAGAGTAGGGGGGAAGCACGGGAGAAATCTTGTATGCGATTGTGGGAGGAGGAGATAAGAGGGGAGTAGAGAAGGAGATCTTGTGAGGATCGGAGGTTGCGTGCAGGTATGTAACGGGAGACTAGGTCAGAGATATATGGAGGAGACAGGTTGTGAATGGCTTTGTATGCCATGGTTAGGGTTTTGAACTGGAGTCTCTGGGCAATGGGGAACCAGTGAAGAGATTGACAGAGAGGAGAGGCCGGGGAATAGCGGGGGGACAGGTGGATTAGTCAGGCAGCAGAGTTTAGGATAGATTGGAGGGGTGCAAGAGTGGTAGAAGGGAGGTCACAGAGCAGGAGGTTGCAGTAGTCGAGGCGGGAGATAATGAGGGCGTGCACTAGTGTTTTTGCAGATTCATGGTTGAGGAATGTGAAGATCCGGGAGCTATTCTTGAGTTGGAGTCAGCAGGAAGTGGAAAGGGCTTGGATATGTGGTTTGAAGAAGAGATCAGAGTCCAGGGTTACTCTAAGGCAGCGAGCTTGAGGGACTGGGGAGAGTGGACAGCCATTGACATTGATAGATAGGTCAGTTGGGGGGGTGAATGGGATGGTGGAAAGATGATGAATTCTGTTTTGTCCATGTTAAGTTTTAGAAATCTAGCAGAGAAGAAGGATGAAATAGCAGACAGACATTGTGGTATTTTGGTTAGTAGGGAGGAGATATCGGGTCCAGAGAGGTAGATCTGTGTGTTATCAGCATAGAGGTGATAATGAAAGCCATGGGACTCTATGAGCTGTCCCAGGCCTAAGGTGTAGATGGAGAAGAGCAGAGGTCCTAGGACTGAACCTTGGGGGACACCGACAGATAGGGGGCGAGATGAGGAGGTGGTGCATGAGTGGGAGACACTGAATGTCCTGCCTGTTAGGTATGAGCAGTTCCAGGATAGGGTCAAGTCTGTGATGCTGAGAGATGAGAGAGTTTGTAGTAAGAGGGAATGGTCCACTGTGTTGAAGGCAGATGACAGGTCTAGGAGGAGGAGGACGGAGTAGTGTCGCTTAGATTTGGCCGTTAGTAGGTCGTTGGTGACTTTAGTCAGTGCCGTTTCAGTAGAATGGTGCGATCGGAAACCAGATTGTAGGCGGTTGAAGAGGGAGCAGGAGGAGAGGTGGGAGGACAGTTCAGAATGGACATGTTGTTCCAGTAGTTTTGAGGCATAGGGGAGATGTGATATGGGGCGATAGCTAGACAGAGAGGATGGGTCAAGGGAGGGCTTTTTGAGGATGGGTGTGTTAGAGGCATGTTTGAAGCATGAGGGGAAGACACCAGTTGTTAGTGACAGGTTAAAGAGGTGGGCTAGGGTTGGGATGAAGATAGTGGTAAGCTTTGAGATGAGGTGGGATGGGATTGGGCCAAGTTTACAGGTGGTGAGGTGTGATTTGGAGAGTAAAGAGGAAAGTTGATCTTCCGTAATGGTGGAGAAGGTGGTTTTGAAGGAGGAGGGTTGAGTAGGTGTGGGGAGGGGCTGTGGGGGCTTTAGGCAAAAGCTTTGTCTGATGGTGTCAACTAGTGTTGAGCCACCCCCGTAGTGTTCGAGTTCGGTTCGGTTCGTCGAACACCCGTGTGTTCGCCGAACTGTTCGTCGAACTGTTCGTCGAACACCTTCGAACACCGTTAAAACCAATGGCAGGCAAACAAAAACACATAGAAACACATAGAAAACACCTTCAAAGGTGTCCAAAAGCTGACAAACTGCTCAGAAGACACAACTAACACATGGAAAAGTGACAAGTACATATAGTCATGCGAAAAGAAAAGAGGTGGAGGAGTAAAAGGAGGGGGAGACACAAATATAGGCATGTCATGCCCTTCTAAAATCCAAAAAGTGAGAAGCCGACACGTTCAGTCCGCTCCTGCCCGTGCCACCTCCGTGTCGCCGGGTTTGTGCCAGAGCCGCGGTGAACCCTGACGGCCAGCCCCCCTCTCCCAATACTGGTGCCTGTCCGCTGGTGGGTCGAGCGAGCCCCCCTGTGGTGGAGGCAGCTCTAAGCTTTTTAATTTAAATTGTCTCTCTAATTTGAATGAATACACTTTAAATCCATTTACAAGGATCTATTGGAGGGCAAGTCTCATGCCAGCAGCCGCGTAATTCCAGCTCCAGTAGCGTCCACTAAAGCTGCTGCAGTTAAAAAGCTTTTATAAGGATCGAGCTCGGCTGTCCACCGCAAGGCATCCTACTGCCAGTCCCAGCCCCTATGCCTTGGGGTGCCTCCTGATGCTCTTCACTGAGTATCCCATGGTCCCGAAGCATTTCCTTTGAAAAAATTAAGTGTCCAAACTACAGGTGGTGTAGCTTGCTTAAAAGCCGGGATAATCCGCTGACTAGCAGACACTGCTACTAGGCACAAAGTATTTCTTGGGCTAGATGCAGTTAAAAATTTGTAATTAGATACTCTCGTTGGATGCTGAGTAGAGATGAGCGTTGTTCTACTCGAACTGTTCGCCAATCTCAAATTCGAGCTGTTTTGGGCGGTGTTCGAGCCGGTCGGCGAACACGAACAATTTGAGAAAAATTCGGCTGTTCGAGGTTATGTTCGATAACTGTTCGTGCACCAAAATCATAACTGGATTTTTTCTCAGTAATGATGAAAATTAATGTTAATACGCAGTTTGAGTGTACAGCGGGGCGGGGGGAGGGGCAGGGGATGGATCTCTGCAGGAACAATGAAGATCTCCATTTTTTTTTCTCTTTCCCGCATTTGCAGTGGGGAGGTGCAATCTGTCAGCCTATCAGCAGCGCACACACGGAGCGAAGTGCTTTTTTTCACACAAGCAAGGGCATGTGTGATTGGCAGTGTATGTCACATGTCCTTGCCCTATAAGACCAAGCCATTTTCCACGTCGCCACCATTTTCTCACTGCTGCAGCTGCGTGTTAGACGGCACCGCTGTTGCTGTGTGCACTATACCTTGTTAATTTCCAGCCAATTTTCGCACAAATATACAGATAGCTTGGGAGTAGGGAATAGTTGTGATTGCAGTCCTTTTAAGGACTAGGTTACAGCATTTCCTACGACTTTTATCAAGCAGGTCTGTGCTCTTAAATAGATAGATTGTGGGAGTAAAGACTAATTGTAATTGGAGTCCTTTTCAGGACTAGGTTACATCAGTTCCTATCAGTTTTTGCCAGGCAGGTCTGTGCCAGTGCTGTGCAAGTTTTTTTCACAGCATTTGGCTGAATCTAGCAAAGCTAATCCTTTTTGGCCTATTGCAGAGTGTGTTAGTCAGTGGAGTAGCCTATCTGTGTTGCAAGATATACCACCTGTGTATAGAATACCAATTTTTTTACTGCACCTAGTGAAGTAAAATTTTTGGGCATAGCATCATTCTATTAGTCCATCTATACTGACCTCCATCAGGTTGCAAATTAAAAATAATTTTTTTCTGCATCTAGCTCTGAAAAAATATTTGGGCTTCTAGCAGTGTGTGGGACTTGGTCTATTAGTCCATCTATACTGACCTCCATCAGGTTGCAAATTAAAAATAATTTTTTTCTTCATTTATCTCTGAAAAAATATTTGGGCTTTTAGCAGCGTGTGGGACTTGTTCTATTAGTCCATCTATACTGACCTCCATCAGGTTGCAAATTAAAAATAATTTTTTTCTGCATCTAGCTCTGAAAAAATATTTGGGCGTCTAGCAGTGTGTGGGACTTGGTCTATTAGTCCATCTATACTGACCTCCATCAGGTTGCAAATTGAATAAAAAAAATTTCTGCATCTAGCTCTGAAAAAATATTTGGGCTTCTAGCGGTGTGTGGGACTTGGTCTATTAGTCCATCTATACTGACCTCCATCAGGTTGCAAATTAAAAATAATTTTTTTCTGCATCTAGCTCTGAAAAAATATTTGGGCTTCTAGCAGTGCGTGGGACTTGGTCTATTAGTCCATCTATACTGACCTCCATCAGGTTGCAAATTAAAAATAATTTTTTTCTTCATTTAGCTCTGAAAAAATATTTGGGCTTCTAGCAGTGTGTGGGACTTGTTCTATTAGTCCTTCTATACTGACCTCCAGCAGGTTGCAAATTGAATATAATTTTTTTCTGCATCTAGCTCTGAAAAAATATTTGGGCTTCTAGCGGTGTGTGGGACTTGGTCTATTAGTCCATCTATACTGACCTCCATCAGGTTGCAAATTAAAAATAATTTTTTTCTGCATCTAGCTCTGAAAAAATATTTGGGCTTCTAGCAGTGTGTGGGACTTGGTCTATTAGTCCATCTATACTGACCTCCATCAGGTTGCAAATTAAAAATAATTTTTTTCTTCATTTATCTCTGAAAAAATATTTGGGCTTCTAGCAGCGTGTGGGACTTGTTCTATTAGTCCATCTATACTGACCTCCATCAGGTTGCAAATTAAAAATATTTTTTTTCTGCATCTAGCTCTGAAAAAATATTTGGGCTTCTAGCAGTGTGTGGGACTTGGTCTATTAGTCCATCTATACTGACCTCCATCAGGTTGCAAATTAAAAATAATTTTTTTCTTCATTTATCTCTGAAAAAATATTTGGGCTTCTAGCAGCGTGTGGGACTTGTTCTATTAGTCCATCTATACTGACCTCCATCAGGTTGCAAATTAAAAATAATTTGTTTCTGCATCTAGCTCTGAAAAAATATTTGGGCTTCTAGCAGTGTGTGGGACTTGGTCTATTAGTCCATCTATACTGACCTCCATCAGGTTGCAAATTAAAAATAATTTTTTTCTTCATTTAGCTCTGAAAAAATATTTGGGCTTCTAGCAGTGTGTGGGACTTGTTCTATTAGTCCTTCTATACTGACCTCCAGCAGGTTGCAAATTGAATATAATTTTTTTCTGCATCTAGCTCTGAAAAAATATTTGGGCTTCTAGCGGTGTGTGGGACTTGGTCTATTAGTCCATCTATACTGACCTCCATCAGGTTGCAAATTAAAAATAATTTTTTTCTGCATCTAGCTCTGAAAAAATATTTGGGCTTCTCGCAGTGTGTGGGACTTGGTCTATTAGTCCATCTATACTGACCTCCATCAGGTTGCAAATTGAATAAAAAAATTTTCTGCATCTAGCTCTGAAAAAATATTTGGGCTTCTAGCGGTGTGTGGGACTTGGTCTATTACTCCATCTATACTGACCTCCATCAGGTTGCAAATTAAAAATAATTTTTTTCTGCATCTAACCCAGCCAATAGTTTTGGCCTAATACCACAGTTTGGCCACTCAGCTCTGCTCGGTTACCATCCATTGTTTTTTTGTGCAACAACTCCAGAGTTGTGAATTAGTTAACCACCAAAATGAGTGGAAAAAGGCCTGCTGCTGGTGGAAAGGGGAATAGGCGTGTTGGGAAGGGGAAAAAAGGTTGTGTCCGTGGGGTAGGTGCAGAAGAAAGACCATCTTCCAGCCAAACTAAAATGTCTACTTCTTTTAGCGGACAATGTGATAAGATCCCTTTCTTACGGCCACGCCAATCGCTACAAATTCCAGATGAGGCAAAAAAACAGCAGGTGCTTCAACGGATATCAAGTGCTCCTTTAAGTGGGCTCTCCTCCACATCAACTTCAACATCACAAATACTCCAGTCCTCAAAGGTGTCACCCAAATCGCACTTGCTTCCTCACAGCTCCCAAATCTCCAGCTGCCCGTCTGAGTATGAGGTAGAACAGATGGTTGAGTCTGCAGAGCTGTTTACTCATACTATAGCCTGGGAATCAGAGGTCGACTCCAGCGCTTCTGTGAATCCAGACGAGGAAATGATCTGCACTGATGCCCAGAATCTTTATGAGTCGGATCCAGGACCAGACGCAGAAGGTTCTGACCATAATGTAGACCCTCATTCCCAAACTGTAACTCCTGTTGGTGGAGACAATGAGGAAGACGATGATAAGACTCAAATACCTGATTGGAGCGACAACTTTAGTTTTTTGTCAGGGCAGGAACAGGTTGGCTCTGAGGACGACGGGTGTGATAACGCACAGGGTGATGATGATGAGGTCGGAGATCCCACTTACTGTCAACCCACAGTCAGCCAAGAGATGAGGTCAGCAGAGGAGGTGGAGGAAGATGCTAGTGACGACGAGGTCAGGTTGCGCCTTCCTGGACAGAGACGTAGTACTGGAAGCACGTCAACAACTGCATCCTCAAACACAACTCTGCCTCTCACCACAAGTCGTGGTGGCTCTTCAGGTCGCATGGGTGCTAAGCCTTGCATAGCCTGGGCATTTTTTCAGATCGATAAAGATGACCCAACTCGTGTTATCTGTAACATTTGTCAGCAAAAGCTAAGTAGAGGCCAAAAAATACATAGTTTGAGTACTTCATGCATGAACCGGCACATGGACATGAAACATAAGTTGCAGTGGGAAGCTCAGTGTGCTACAATGCGGCCTAGCCGGCCGGGCCAACCACCGTCTGCCATATCTTGTGCATCCGCGGCCTCTTCATCCTCTGTGACTGGGGGGACAGCAGTCACACCTGTTTTGGGGCGCAGACCTGCCACCTCTTTACCCGCAACAGCCAGCGTGATTGGCAGGTCATCATTTTCTTTGGAGGTGGTAACACCAGCTGGTCTTGAGCGCTGTCCGACATTGATAGCACCACCTTTGGATCAAGGCAACCTAACATGTCCGCCTGCATCTTCCTCACAGACCGGCAGTTTGCCGGGGACACCCTTATCAACCCCGTCTAAGCACAATAGCCAGCCCTCGGTCCCTCAGATGTGGACAAGTAAAAGACCATTTCCTCCTAGCCATGAGAAAGCTAAGAGGTTGAATTTCACCATCTGCAAGCTCTTGGCTACAGAAATGCTGCCTTTCCGCCTGGTGGACACAGAGGATTTTCGAGACCTTATGTCCGTCGCAGTGCCCCAGTACCAGATGCCCAGTCGGCACTACTTCTCAAAGAAAGGTGTGCCTGCGCTCCACCAGCATGTCGCACACAACATCACCGCTTCTTTGAGAAACTCTGTGTGTGACAGGGTGCATTTCACCACAGACACTTGGACGAGTAGGCATGGACAGGGGCGTTACATGTCGCTGACTGGGCACTGGGTAACTATGGTGACAGCAGGACAAGGGGCTGCTGTCCAAGTCTTGCCGTCCCCACGAGTTGTGCGTCAATCCTCTTTATGTCAAAGTTCCTCCACTGCTTCTGCCTCCTCAACCTCCTCTCGGTCTTCCACCTGCACCCAAAGCCTGTCTGGTCATGCCACAAGCTTTCTAACTGCGCAGAATGGATCCTGCACACCTCCTTACTATGCTGGCAGTAGGGCTCAACGTCATCAGGCGGTTTTTACATTGAAATGTCTGGGAAATGTGAGTCACACAGCTGAGGAGTTGTGGTCAGCTCTGGAGAACCAATTTCATGAATGGTTGTCTCCACTGGACCTGAAACCAGGGAAGGCCGTGTGCGACAATGCTGCAAACCTGGGTGTGGCCCTTCGCCGGGGCAATGTCACACACGTGACTTGTATGGCTCACGTGTTGAACCTGGTTGTCCAGCAATTTTTAGCCCACTATCCCAGACTAGATGGCCTTCTGCAGAGGGCACGGTCGCTGTGTGCTCACTTCCGCCGTTCGCATCCCGCAGCTCAGCGACTTACATCTCTACAGAAGTCGTTGGGCCTGCCACTTCACCGGCTAAAATGCGATGTGCCTACCCGGTGGAATTCAACTCTGCACATGTTGCAGCGACTGTGGCAGCACCGACAAGCCCTGGTGCAATACGTTCTGACGTATAGCCTGGGCCAACGAGATTCAGAGGTGGGGCAAATCACGCTGGAGGAGTGGTCTCAGATCAGGGACCTATGCACCCTTCTGCACAGTTTTGAAATGGCGACGAAGATGTTTAGTGCTGACGATGCCATTATCAGCATGACTATTCCGGTGATTTACATGCTGGAGCACATGTTAAACAGAATTCGGAGTCAGGTGGTGGCACAAGAGGAGGTGGAGGAAGTAGAGGAGGAGGAGTTGTATGCGGAAGGGCTAACATCTGCAAGGTCCAGACGGTCGGCAGCACCAAGGCGGCAGGCATGTGAGGGTGGGGGAGATGATTTTACCAGGGCGCATGGTAGCAGCCAAACTAGTGAGGAAGGTGCAGGAGCCCAGGAAGAAGTGGAGGACGAACTGATGGAAGACTCATCAGATGAGGGAGACCTTGATCACATTTCTGTTGTGCGAGGTTGGGGGGAGAGGACAGAGGAAGGAAGCATGATTGTTACCTCGCCACCAACACAACAGGGACTTGGTGCTCCTGGATGCGCAACACACATGAGTGCCTTCTTGCTGCACTACCTGCAACATGACCCTCGAATTGTGAGAATTAGAAATAATCCTGACTACTGGGTTGCCACACTGTTAGATCCCCGGTACAAAAGTAAATTTGCAGAAATTATTCCTGCCATAGAAAGGGATGCACGCATGCAGGAGTATCAGCAGAGACTGTTGCAGAATCTTACATGTGCTTTTCCACAAAATACCAGTGGTGCACGTAGTGAATCTCACAGTTCCAACTTGCCAACCGTGGGACCGTCAAGTGTTCAGCACTCAAACCGTAACAGAACCACAGTATCTGCTGGTAACATCAATTTTGCGGAATCATTTCACCACTTTTTTAGCCCATCCTTTGCAAGGCCACAGGAGACAAGAAGTCTAACACATAGTCAACGCCTAGAGACGATGGTACAGGAGTATCTCCAAGTAAACATTGAAGCCACGACTGTGTTACTGGACCCTTGCTCTTTTTGGGCTTCCAATCTGGATAAATGGCCGGAGCTAGCCACTTACGCCTTGGAGATCTTGTCATGCCCCGCAGCCAGCGTTCTGTCTGAACGTGTGTTCAGCGCTGCTGGTGGTGTGCTGACAGATAAGCGCCCGCGGCTCTCCACTGATAATGTAGACAGACTCACGTTCATAAAGATGAACAAATCATGGATCCGAAACGACTTTTCTACCCCTGTGTCATCCTGGGGAGAGTAAAAGCTTGATGATTGGTTAAAATCACCCTACCAACCGTTTTAAGCTTTCAAATTACTAATCATGTTTATCTGTATCTTGACTGGAAAATAATTTGGGCTTTGTAGCAGTGTGCAGCACTGATCCTATTAGGCCATCTATAATAAGCTTCACCAGATTTAAAATTAAAAATAATTTTTAGCTGCATCTAGCCCGGAAAATAATTTTGGGGCTCCGAGATGCGCAAGACACATAAGTGCCTTCTTGCTGCACTACCTGCAGCATGACCCTCATATTGTCAGAATTCGAAGTAATCATGACTACTGGGTTGCCACACTCTTAGATCCCCCAAACTTTTCGATCAATCTTTTCATTTTAATAAAGACCAAAAAAATGGTCATTTTTGAAATTATAAGCATTAGCAGGTTGTTAGAAACTGAAATCAAACAGTTTTCAACTCAAAACTTTATTCTAGGTGATGTTACATTTTCACATAGGACCCCTTGTTCGAAAGGAGCTTCTGAACTCTCTCGTCCATTGAATTTGTCAGGTTTTGGATGGTTTCTGCTTCAATTGTTTTGCATGAGGACAGAATACCCTCCCAGAGCTGTTGCTTAGATGTGAACTGCCTCCCGCCATCATAGACACTCCTTTTAATGATGCTCCAAAGGTTCTGAATGGGGTAGAGGTCAGGGGAGCATGGGGGTCACACCATAAGTTTGTCCCCTTTTATGCCCATATCAGCCAGAGATGCAGATGTTTTATGTGCAGCATGAGATGGTGCATTATCATGCAGAAAAATGATCTTGCTGTGAAATACACGGTTCTTCTTCTTGAACCATGGCAGGAAGTGCTGTTTGAGAAAATCCACATACATTATGGAGTTCATCTTTAGCGCCTTCAGGGATCCTAAAGGGGCCGACAATCTCTCTCCCCATGATTCCAGCCCAAAACATTACTCCACCTCCTCCTTGTTGGCGCTGTAGCCATGTTTGCGTGGGGTGTCCATCAACCAGCCATCCTCCACTCCATTCATCTGGACCATCGAGCGCTGCACGGCACTCATCCGTGAACAAAACAGTTTTGAAATCAGTCTTCATGTAATGTTTGGCCCACTGGAGCCGTTTCTGCTTGTGTGAAGTGGATAGAGGAGGTCGACAGGATGGCGTATGCACAGCTGCAAACCTCTGAAGGACCCTGCATCTTGTTGTTCGGGGGACGTTGGAGGCACAAGCAGCTTCAAAAACTTGTCTGCTGCTATGACAAGGCTTTTTTGCCGCTGCTCTTTCAAACTGACGTAATTGCCTGTAGGAAAGAGTCCTCAATTTGCCCTTATCAGCACGCACACGTGTGTACTGTGAATCAGCTACATACTTCTTGATTGCCAAGACACTTCATCCTGATCATCGCACAATGTTGATTGTAGTCATGCCTTGACCTAAACACTCCACAATTTGTTGCTTCTCAGCAGCCGACACATCCTTTTTCTTTCCCATTTTGGCAGAAAATGTAGGCTGCTTAATAATGTGAGAGAGCCTTCTTAAGTAGTCTTGCCTTTCATTGGACACACCTGCCAAACTAATTAGCACAGGTGTCTGCAATTGCTTACAGTGATATAAAGAGCCCTGACACACATCACCATCAATGAGTTTAACTGACAAACAAACAAATTCTTCCCTTATCACTCCTAAACACTTTTTGCATAATAATTTCGAACGCGGTGTACATGTGCTTTTCCACAAAACACCAGTGGTTCATGTAGTGAATCTTACAGTTCTAACTTGCCAACCGTGGTCTGTATGGAATTGTTCAATAAAGGGCCCAAAATTAAGATAACATAGATGGGAGAGGTCTCTATGAATAGGAATTCCTAAGTATTTGATACCCTGTGAGGGCCAGGAAAAGGGAAAATTGGACTGGATGGAATCCTATATGGATTTAGGGAGGGAGACATCGAGGGCCTCAGACTTCGCTGCATTGATTTTAAAATTTTACCATGTAACAAAGTGATCTATTTCAGCCATAACAGCAGGGATGGATATATGTGATTGAGTGATATATACTAGGACATCATCAGCAAATAGAGAGCACTTGTACTCGGTGCCTCCCACCTCAATCCACCTAATATTGGGGTTATGGCGAATTGATGAGAGCAGGTGCTCCGTCACTAGGATGTATAAGAGAGGGGACAGAGGACATCCCTGCCTTGTCCCATTGGTGATTGTGAAAGGTGATGAAAATGTTCTGACGCACCCCCTGGGCCTTGGGACACCCGGAGCCGGACCCTTTTTGGTGGATGCTGGTGGTTGTAGTCTTCGTGGCGGCGATCCGGTTCCGTGGCTCAGGGCGGTCAAACCAGTGGCGGAACTATTTATGTGGTTTTGATGTTTAAATGTCCGACTACGCCACCCGTGGATTGCGGTCAGAGTGAACCGCCGCTACAGGGCAGACCGCTAAGGCTGGTGTTGTGGGTGCAGCAGAGCGTAGCATAACTCCCCACGGGAGGAGTATAGCCTCAGGGCAGTGTATGCGGAGGATGAGGGTGATGGTGCAGGGCAGCAGCAGTAACGACACGGAGTCAGTGATGCAGTTCAGGGCCTTTACTCACAGTTCTTATTATCCAGACCACGTCTGCAGGTAACGGCTGCCCACGTCGTACTGTGCTCACCAGGTGAGGGGCTCAGACAACTCCCAGATAACTTTGGAGCGCTTCACAGGACCCCCTTTGTGTGTCCTTTGTCTGGCCTTTCTTACCAACACTTCTGTCCGGCTGCCTCGGGCCTCCTCTTGGTAAACTTGGCGCCAGTTTCCCTGACCCTATGTGGTGCCTTCCTAGCGGGTGGAGCAAGGGGCTGCGCCACATAAAATGTCAGAGACTCCGGTTTCTAGCTGAGGGTCGTTTCCTGCCTCCACTAGTTCGGGGACCGGTCTCCCCCTTTGGCCTGACCCCTCCACGCAGGTGGATTCGGGCGTGCGGTGGCGACTCGCCCGTCCGCACCCCTGGGATCCCTTCATTCCTCGTTCCTGGAGCCTTCTCTGCTCCTCTTCCTTCCTTCTCCCTCTTGCAGGCCTGGGCCTCTGTTACTAGGCCCGCCTCCGGAGCAGAGCTCATGCAGAGCCCCTGCTCCCTGCCACTTCTGCTCAGACTTCTCTGCACTGAACTAAGATGGTGCCCACCTTTTATACTCCCTTCTCAATGCACCCAGGAACTGCTTCCTCCCTGCTCCTGCACTGCAGGGTTCCCCTTCCTCAGTGTTCCCTCCCCCCACTCCAGCCAGGGACAGGGACTGTCGTGCCCATCTCAGGGGCATATTGGTCGCCCTGCCCCACGGCAATGTGGTGTAATGCATGCAGGTGTCGGGTCCTGATCCACACTCCATCCTTATCTGAGAGTGAGATATCACACCTCTGGGTGAGGTGCAATACGTCTGTAGCAACCGAGCCCTCGGTGCTACAGTTCCATTTATCTTCAGCCTAGGTGACGTATTGTGATACAGGGCCGTGATTTTGGCTATAAAAGGGTCCCCTAGACCCCTACCCCAAGCTTTTTAAGAGAATCATATATGGCGTGCCAGGAGACTCTATGGAATGCTTTCTCAGCATCCAACGAGAGTATCTACTTACAAATTTTTAACTGCATCTAGCCCAGGAAATACTTTGTGCCTAGTAGCAGTGTCTGCTAGTCAGCGGATTATCCCGGCTGTTAAGCAAGCTACACCACCTGTAGTTTGGACACTTAATTTTTTCAAAGGAAATGCTTCGGGACCACGGGATACTCAGTGAAGAGCATCAGGAGGCACCCCAAGGCATAGGGGCTGGGACTGGCACTAGGATGCCTTGCGGTGGACAGCCGAGCTCGATCCTTATGAAAGCTTTTTAACTGCAGCAGCTTTAGTGGACGCTACTGGAGCTGGAATTACGCGGCTGCTGGCATGAGACTTGCCCTCCAATAGATCCTTGTAAATGGATTGAAAGTGTATTCATTCAAATTAGAGAGACAATTTAAATTAAAAAGCTTAGAGCTGCCTCCACCACAGGGGGGCTCTCTCGACCCACCAGCGGACAGGCACCAGTATTGGGAGAGGGGGGCTGGCCGTCAGGGTTCACCGCGGCTCTGGCACAAACCCGGCGACACGGAGGTGGCACGGGCAGGAGCGGACTGGCCGTCTCGGCTTCTCACTTTTTGGATTTTAGAAGGGCATGACATGCCTATATCTGTGTCTCCCCCTCCTTTTACTCCTCCACCTCTTTTCTTTTCGCATGACTATATGTACTTGTCACTTTTCCATGTGTTAGTTGTGTCTTCTGAGCAGTTTGTCAGCTTTTGGACACCTTTGAAGGTGTTTTCTATGTGTTTCTATGTGTTTTTGTTTGCCTGCCATTGGTTTTAACGGTGTTCGAAGGTGTTCGACGAACAGTTCGACGAACAGTTCGGCGAACACACGGGTGTTCGACGAACCGAACCGAACTCGAACACTACGGGGGTGGCTCAACACTAATGCTGAGAAAGCATTCCATAGAGTCTCCTGGCACGCCATATATGATTCTCTTAAAAAGCTTGGGGTAGGGGTCTAGGGGACCCTTTTATAGCCAAAATCACGGCCCTGTATCACAATACGTCACCTAGGCTGAAGATAAATGGAACTGTAGCACCCTGAGGGCTCGGTTGCTACAGAGGTATTGCACCTGACCCAGAGGTGTGATATCTCACTCTCAGGTAAGGATGGAGTGTGGATCAGGACCCGACACCTGCATGCATTACACCACATTGCCGTGGGGCAGGGCGACCAATATGCCTCTGAGATGGGCACGACAGTCCCTGTCCCTGGCTGGAGTGGGGGGAGGGAACACTGAGGAAGGGGAACCCTGTAGTGCAGGAGCAGGGAGGAAGCAGTTGCTGGGTGCATTGAGAAGGGAGTATAAAAGGTGGGCACCATCTTAGTTCAGTGCAGAGAAGTCTGAGCAGAAGTGGCAGGGAGCAGGGGCTCTGCATGAGCTCTGCTCCGGAGGCGGGCCTAGTAACAGAGGCCCAGGCCTGGAAGAGGGAGAAGGAAGGAAGAGGAGCGGAGAAGGCTCCAGGAACGAGGAATGAAGGGATCCCAGGGGTGCGGACGGGCGAGTCGCCACCGCACGCCCGAATCCACCTGCGTGGAGGGGTCAGGCCAAAGGGGGAGACCGGTCCCCGAAACTAGTTCAGGCAGGAAACGACCCTCAGCTAGAAACCGGAGGCTCTGACATTTTATGTGGCGCAGCCCCTCGCTACACCCGCTAGGAAGGCACCACATAGGGTCAGGGAAACTGGCGCCAAGTTTACCAAGAGGAGGCCCGAGGCAGCCGGACAGAAGGGTTGGTAAGAAAGGCCAAACAAAGGACACACAAAGGGGGTCCTGTGAAGCGCTCCAAAGTTATCTGGGAGTTGTCTGAGCCCTTCACCTGGTGAGCACAGTACGACGTGGGCAGCCGTTACCTGCAGACGTGGTCTGGATAATAAGAACTGTGAGTAAAGGCCCTGGACTGCATCACTGACTCCGTGTCGTTACTGCTGCTGCCCTGCACCATCACCCCCATCCTCCGCATACACTGCCCTGAGGCTATACTCCTCCCGTGAGGAGTTATGCTACGCTCTGCTGCACCCACAACACCAGCCTCAGCGGTCTGCCCTGCAGCGGCGGTTCACTCTGACCGCAATCCACGGGTGGCGTAGTCGGACATTTAAACATCAAAACCACATAAATAGTTCCGCCACTGGTTTGACCACCCTGAGCCACGGAACCGGGTCGCCGCCACGAAGACTACAACCACCAGCATCCACCAAAAAGGGTCCGGCTCCGGGTGTCCCAAGGCCCAGGGGGTGCATCAGAACATTTTCATCACCTTTCACAATCACCAATGGGACAAGGCAGGGATGTCCTCTGTCCCCTCTCTTATACATCCTAGTGACGGAGCACCTGCTCTCATCAATTCGCCATAACCCCAATATTAGGTGGATTGAGGTGGGAGGCACCGAGTACAAGTGCTCTCTATTTGCTGATGATGTCCTAGTATATATCACTCAATCACATATATCCATCCATGCTGTTATGGCTGAAATAGATCACTTTGTTACATGGTCAAATTTTAAAATCAATGCAGCGAAGTCTGAGGCCCTCGATGTCTCCCTCCCCAAATCCATATAGGATTCCATCCAGTCCAACTTTCCCTTTGCCTGGCCCTCACAGGGTATCAAATACTTAGGAATTCCTATTCATAGAGACCTCTCCCATCTATGTTATCTTAATTTTGGGCCCTTTATTGAACAACTCCATACAGACCACGGTTGGCAAGTTAGAACTGTAAGATTCACTACGTGAACCACTGGTGTTTTGTGGAAAAGCACATGTACACTGTGTTCCAAATTATTATGCAAAAAGTGTTTAGGAGTGATAAGGGAAGAATTTGTTTGTTTGTCAGTTAAACTCAATGATGGTGATGTGTGTCAGGGCTCTTTATATCACTGTAAGCAATTGCAGACACCTGTGCTAATTAGTTTGGCAGGTGTGTCCAATGAAAGGCAAGACTACTTAAGAAGGCTGTCTCACATTATTAAGCAGCCTACATTTTCTGCCAAAATGGGAAAGAAAAAGGATGTGTCGGCTGCTGAGAAGCAACAAATTGTGGAGTGTTTAGGTCAAGGCATGACTACAATCAACATTGTGCGATGATCAGGATGAAGTGTCTTGGCAATCAAGAAGTATGTAGCTGATTCACAGTACACACGTGTGCGTGCTGATAAGGGCAAATTGAGGACTCTTTCCTACAGGCAATTACGTTAGGTTAAAAGAGCAGCGGCAAAAAAGCCTTGTCATAGCAGCAGACAAGTTTTTGAAGCTGCTGGTGCCTCCAACGTCCCCCGAACAACAAGATGCAGGGTCCTTCAGAGGTTTGCAGCTGTGCATACGCCATCCTGTCGACCTCCTCTATCCACTTCACACAAGCAGAAACGGCTCCAGTGGGCTAAACATTACATGAAGACTGATTTCAAAACTGTTTTGTTCACGGATGAGTGCCGTGCAGCGCTCGATGGTCCAGATGGATGGAGTGGAGGATGGCTGGTTGATGGACACCCCACGCAAACACGGCTACAGCGCGAACAAGGAGGAGGTGGAGTAATGTTTTGGGCTGGAATCATGGAGAGAGAGATTGTCGGCCCCTTTAGGATCCCTGAAGGCGCTAAAGATGAACTCCATAATGTATGTGGATTTTCTCAAACAGCACTTCCTGCCATGGTTCAAGAAGAAGAACCGTGTATTTCACAGCAAGATCATTTTTTTGCATGATAATGCACCATCTCATGCTGCACATAAAACATCTGCATCTCTGGCTGATATGGGCATAAAAGGGGACAAACTTATGGTGTGACCCCCATGCTCCCCTGACCTCTACCCCATTCAGAACCTCTGGAGCATCATCAAAAGGAGTGTCTATGATGGCGGGAGGCAGTTCACATCTAAGCAACACCTCTGGGAGGGTATTCTGTCCTCATGCAAAACAATTGAAGCAGAAACCATCCAAAACCTGACAAATTCAATGGACGAGAGAGTTCAGAAGCTCATTTCGAACAAGGGGTCCTATGTGAAAATGTAACATCACCTAGAATAAAGTTTTGAGTTGAAAACTGTTTGATTTCAGTTTCTAATAACCTGCTAATGCTTATAATTTCAAAAATGACCATTTTTTTGGTCTTTATTAAAATGAAAAGGTTGATCGAAAAGTTTGGGGGATCTAAGAGTGTGGCAACCCAGTAGTCATAATTACTTCGAATTCTGACAATATGAGGGTCATGTTGCAGGTAGTGCAGCAAGAAGGCACTTATGTGTCTTGCGCATCTCGGAGCCCCAAAATTATTTTCCGGGCTAGATGCAGCTAAAAATTATTATTAATTTTAAATCTGGTGGAGCTTAGTATAGATGGCCTAATAGGATCAGTGCTGCACACTGCTACAAAGCCCAAATTATTTTCCAGCCAAGATACAGATAAACATGATTAGTAATTTTAAATCTGGTGGAGCTTATTATAGATGGCCTAATAGAATCAGTGCTGCACACTGCTACAAAGCCCAAATTATTTTCCAGCCAAGATACAGATAAACATGATTAGTAATTTGAAAGCTTAAAACGGTTGGTAGGGTGATTTTAACCAATCATCAAGCTTTTACTCTCCCCAGGATGACAAAGGGGTAGAAAAGTCGTTTCGGATCCATGATTTATTCATCTTTATGAACGTGAGTCTGTCTACATTATCAGTGGAGAGCCGCGTGCGCTTATCTGTCAGCACACCACCAGCAGCGCTGAACACACGTTCAGACAGAACGCTGGCTGCGGGGCATGACAAGATCTCCAAGGCGTAAGTGGCTAGCTCCGGCCATTTATCCAGATTGGAAGCCCAAAAAGAGCAAGGGTCCAGTGACACAGTCGTGGCTTCAATGTTTACTTGGAGATACTCCTGTACCATCGTCTCTAGGCGTTGACTATGTGTCAGACTTCTTGTCTCCTGTGGCCTTGCAAAGGATGGGCTAAAAAAGTGGTGAAATGATTCCGCAAAATTGATGTTACCAGCAGATACTGTGGTTCTGTTACGGTTTGAGTGCTGAACACTTGACGGTCCCACGGTTGGCAAGTTGGAACTGTGAGATTCACTACGTGCACCACTGGTGTTTTGTGGAAAAGCACATGTAAGGTTCTGCAACAGTCTCTGCTGATACTCCTGCATGCGTGCATCCCTTTCTATGGCAGGAATAATTTCGGCAAATTTACTTTTGTACCAGGGATCTAACAGTGTGGCAACCCAGTAGTCAGGATTATTTCTAATTCTCACAATTCGAGGGTCATGTTGCAGGTAGTGCAGCAAGAAGGCACTCATGTGTGTTGCGCATCCAGGAGCACCAAGTCCCTGTTGTGTTGGTGGCGAGGTAACAATCATGCTTCCTTCCTCTGTCCTCTCCCCCCAACCTCGCACAACAGAAATGTGATCAAGGTCTCCCTCATCTGATGAGTCTTCCATCAGTTCGTCCTCCACTTCTTCCTGGGCTCCTGCACCTTCCTCACTAGTTTGTCTGCTACCATGCACCCTGGAAAAACCATCTCCCCCACCCTCACATGCCTGCCGCCTTGGTGCTGCCGACCGTCTGGACCTTGCAGATGTTAGCCCTTCCGCATACAACTCCTCCTCCTCTACTTCCTCCACCTCCTCTTGTGCCACCACCTGACTCCGAATTCTGTTTAACATGTGCTCCAGCATGTAAATCACCGGAATAGTCATGCTGATAATGGCATCGTCAGCACTAAACATCTTCGTCGCCATTTCAAAACTGTGCAGAAGGGTGCATAGGTCCCTGATCTGAGACCACTCCTCCAGCGTGATTTGCCCCACCTCTGGATCTCGTTGGCCCAGGCTATACGTCAGAACGTATTGCACCAGGGCTTGTCGGTGCTGCCACAGTCGCTGCAACATGTGCAGAGTTGAATTCCACCGGGTAGGCACATCGCATTTTAGCTGGTGAAGTGGCAGGCCCAACGACTTCTGTAGAGATGTAAGTCGCTGAGCTGCGGTATGCGAACGGCGGAAGTGAGCACACAGCGACCGTGCCCTCTGCAGAAGGTCATCTAGTCAGGGATAGTGGGCTAAAAATTGCTGGACAACCAGGTACAACACGTGAGCCATACAAGGCACGTGTGTGACATTGCCCCGGCGAAGGGCCGCACCCAGGTATGCAGCATTGTCGCACACGGCCTTCCCTGGTTTCAGGTCCAGTGGAGACAACCATTCATGAAATTGGTTCTCCAGAGCTGACCACAACTCCTCAGCTGTGTGACTCACATTTCCCAGACATTTCAAAGTAAAAACCGCCTGATGACGTTGAGCCCTACTGCCAGCATAGTAAGGAGGTGTGCAGGATCCCTTATGCGCAGTTAGAAAGCTTGTGGCATGACCAGACAGGCTTTGGGTGCAGGTGGAAGACCGAGAGGAGGTTGAGGAGGCAGAAGCAGTGGAGGAACTTTGACATAAAGAGGATTGACGCACAACTCGTGGGGACGGCAAGACTTGGACAGCAGCCCCTTGTCCTGCTGTCACCATAGTTACCCAGTGCCCAGTCAGCGACATGTAACGCCCCTGTCCATGCCTACTCGTCCAAGTGTCTGTGGTGAAATGCACCCTGTCACACACAGAGTTTCTCAAAGAAGCGGTGATGTTGTGTGCGACATGCTGGTGGAGCGCAGGCACACCTTTCTTTGAGAAGTAGTGCCGACTGGGCATCTGGTACTGGGGCACTGCGACGGACATAAGGTCTCGAAAATCCTCTGTGTCCACCAGGCGGAAAGGCAGCAATTCTGTAGCCAAGAGCTTGCAGATGGTGAAATTCAACCTCTTAGCTTTCTCATGGCTAGGAGGAAATGGTCTTTTACTTGTCCACATCTGAGGGACCGAGGGCCATCTATTGTGCTTAGACGGGGTTGATAAGGGTGTCCCCGGCAAACTGCCAGTCTGTGAGGAAGATGCAGGCGGACATGTTAGGTTGCCTTGATCCAAAGGTGGTGCTATCGATGTCGGACAGCGCTCAACACCAGCTGGAGTTACCACCTCCAAAGAAAATGATGACCTGCCAATCACGCTGGCTGTTGTGGGTAAAGAGGTGGCAGGTCTGCGCCCCAAAACAGGTGTGACTGCTGTCCCCCCAGTCACAGAGGATGAAGAGGCCGCGGATGCACAAGATATGGCAGACGGTGGTTGGCCCGGCCGGCTAGGCCGCATTGTAGCACACTGAGCTTCCCACTGCAACTTATGCTTCATGTCCATGTGCCGGTTCATGCATGAAGTACTCAAACTATGTATTTTTTGGCCTCTTCTTAGCTTTTGCTGACAAATGTTACAGATAACACGAGTTGGGTCATCTTTATCGATCTGAAAAAATGCCCAGGCTATGCAAGGCTTAGCACCCATGCGACCTGAAGAGCCACCACGACTTGTGGTGAGAGGCAGAGTTGTGTTTGAGGATGCAGTTGTTGACGTGCTTCCAGTACTACGTCTCTGTCCAGGAAGGCGCAACCTGACCTCGTCGTCACTAGCATCTTCCTCCACCTCCTCTGCTGACCTCATCTCTTGGCTGACTGTGGGTTGACAGTAAGTGGGATCTCCAACCTCATCATCATCACCCTGTGCGTTATCACACCCGTCGTCCTCAGAGCCAACCTGTTCCTGCCCTGACAAAAAACTAAAGTTGTCGCTCCAATCAGGTATTTGAGTCTTATCATCGTCTTCCTCATTGTCTCCACCAACAGGAGTTACAGTTTGGGAATGAGGGTCTACATTATGGTCAGAACCTTCTGCGTCTGGTCCTGGATCCGACTCATAAAGATTCTGGGCATCAGTGCAGATCATTTCCTCGTCTGGATTCACAGAAGCGCTGGAGTCGACCTCTGATTCCCAGGCTATAGTATGAGTAAACAGCTCTGCAGACTCAACCATCTGTTCTACCTCATACTCAGACGGGCAGCTGGAGATTTGGGAGCTGTGAGGAAGCAAGTGCGATTTGGGTGACACCTTTGAGGACTGGAGTATTTGTGATGTTGAAGTTGATGTGGAGGAGAGCCCACTTAAAGGAGCACTTGATATCCGTTGAAGCACCTGCTGTTTTTGTGCCTCATCTGGAATTTGTAGCGATTGGCGTGGCCGTAAGAAAGGGATCTTATCACATTGTCCGCTAAAAGAAGTAGACATTTTAGTTTGGCTGGAAGATGGTCTTTCTTCTGCAGATGTTACTGTTGCTTTAACACCTACCCCACGGACACAACCTTTTTTCCCCTTCCCAACACACCTATTCCCCTTTCCACCAGCAGCAGGCCTTTTTCCACTCATTTTGGTGGTTAACTAATTCACAACTCTGGAGTTGTTTGCACAAAAAAACAATGGATGGGAACCGAGCAGAGCTGAGTGGCCAAACTGTGGTATTAGGCCAAAACTATTGGCTGGGTTAGATGGAGAAAAAAATTAAATTCGATTTGCAACCTGATGGAGGTCAGTATAGATGGACTAATAGAACAAGTCCCACACACAGCTAGAAGCCCAAATATTTTTTCAGAGGTAGATGCAGAAAAAAAATATATTCAGTTTGCAACCTGATGGAGGTCAGTATAGATGGACTAATAGAGAAAGTCCCACACACTGCTAGAAGGCCAAATATTTTTTCAGAGCTAGATGCAGACAAAAAATTATTTTGAATTTGCAACCTGATGGAGGTCAGTATAGGTGGACTAATAGAACAAGTCCCACACACTGCTAGAAGGCCAAATATTTTTTCAGAGGTAGATGCAGAGAAAAATTATATTCAGTTTGCAACCTGATGGAGGTCTGTATAGATGGATTAATAGAACAAGTCCCACACACAGCTAGAAGCCCAATATTTTTTCAGAGGTAGATGCAGAAAAAAAATTATTTTTAATTTGCAACGTGATGGAGGTCAGTATAGATGGACTAATAGAGAAAGTCCTACACACTGCTAGAAGGCCAAATATTTTTTCAGAGCTAGATGCAGAAAAAAATTATATTCAGTTTGCAACCTGATGGAGGTCAGTATAGATGGACTAATAGAACAAGTCCCACACACAGCTAGAAGCCCAAATATTTTTTCAGAGGTAGATGCAAATAAAAATTATTTTTAATTTGCAACCTGATGGAGGTCAGTATAGATGGACTAATAGAGAAAGTCCCACACACTGCTAGAAGGCCAAATATTTTTTCAGAGCTAGATGCAGATAAAAATTATTTTTAATTTGCAACCTGATGGAGGTCAGTATAGATGGACTAATAGAGAAAGTCCCACACACTGCTAGAAGGCCAAATATTTTTTCAGAGCTAGATGCAGATAAAAATTATTTTTAATTTGCAACCTGATGGAGGTCAGTATAGATGGACTAATAGAGAAAGTCCCACACACTGCTAGAAGGCCAAATATTTTTTCAGAGCTAGATGCAGAAAAAAATTATATTCAGTTTGCAACCTGATGGAGGTCAGTATAGATGGACTAATAGAACAAGTCCCACACACAGCTAGAAGGCCAAATATTTTTTCAGAGGTAGATGCAGATAAAAATTATTTTTAATTTGCAACCTGATGGAGGTCAGTATAGATGGACTAATAGAGAAAGTCCCACACACTGCTAGAATGCCAAATATTTTTTCAGAGCTAGATGCAGATAAAAATTATTTTTAATTTGCAACCTGATGGAGGTCAGTATAGATGGACTAATAGAGAAAGTCCCACACACTACTAGAAGGCCAAATATTTTTTCTGAGCTAGATGCAGAAAAAAATTATATTCAGTTTGCAACCTGATGGAGGTCAGTATAGATTGACTAATAGAACAAGTCCCACACACAGCTAGAAGCCCAAATATTTTTTCAGAGGTAGATGCAGATAAAAATTATTTTTAATTTGCAACCTGATGGAGGTCAGTATAGATGGACTAATAGAGAAAGTCCCACACACTGCTAGAAGGCCAAATATTTTTTCAGAGCTAGATGCAGATAAAAATTATTTTTAATTTGCAACCTGATGGAGGTCAGTATAGATGGACTCATAGAGAAAGTCCCACACACTGCTAGAAGGCCAACTATTTTTTCAGAGCTAGATGCAGAAAAAAATTATATTCAGTTTGCAACCTGATGGAGGTCTGTATAGATGGATTAATAGAACAAGTCCCACACACAGCTAGAAGCCCAATATTTTTTCAGAGGTAGATGCAGAAAAAAATATATTCAGTTTGCAACCTGATGGAGGTCTGTATAGATGTATTAATAGAACAAGTCCCACACACAGCTAGAAGCCCAATATTTTTTCAGAGGTAGATGCAGAAAAAAAATATA